>NC_086449.1:202968888-203300888 GCF_028390025.1 Pseudophryne corroboree
ACTTCCTCCTAGTGCTGATGCTGCTGCCACTAGCCATGACATAGATGATGAAATGCCATCAACGTGGTCTGCCAAGGCCGATGCCCAATGTGATAGTAGAGGGCATGTAAAATCCAAAAAGCCAAAGTTCAATAAAAAGCTCCAAAAAAAGAAATTTAAATGGTCTGAGGAGAAACGGAAACTTGCCAATATGCCATTTACGACATGGAGTGGCAAGGAACGGCTAAGGCCCTGGCCTATGTTCATGACTAGTGGTTCAGCTTCACATGACGATGGAAGCCCTCATCTTCCCTCTAGAAAAATTAAAAGAGTTAAGCTGGAAAAAGCACAGAAAAGAACTGTGCGTTCTGAGATGGTATCACAAATCTCCAAGGAGAGTCCAAGTGTGTCGGCGGTTGCGATGCCTGACCTTCCCAACACTGGACGGGAAGAGGTGGCTCCTTCCACCATTTCCAAGTGCTGGAAGGAGCACCCACAGTCCAGTTTCTGATATTCAAATTGAAGATGTCACTGTTGAAGTACATCAGGATGAGGATATAGGTGTTGCTGGCGCTGAGGAGGAAGTTGACGATGAGGATTCTGATGGTGATGTGGTTTGTATAAATGAGGCACCGAAAGAGACACCTGTTGTCTGTGGGATGAAGAAGCCCATTGTGATGTCTGGGCAAAATACCAAAAAAGCCACCTCTTCGGTGTGGAATTATTTCTCCACAAATCTGGACAACAGGTATCAAGCCGTGTGTTGCCTCTGTCAATCTGTAATAAGTAGGGGTAAGGATGTTAACCACCTAGGAACATCCTCCCTTATACGTCACCTGCAGCGCATTCATCAGAAGTCAGTGTCAAGTTGTGAAACTTTGGGTAAGAGTGTAAGCAGTCCACTGACACCTAAATCCCTTCTTCCTCTTGTACCCAAGCTCCTGCAAGCCACACCACCAACTCCCTCAACGTCAACTTCCTCCTCAGCCATGAACGCCAGTAGTCCTGCAGGTCATGTCTCCGGCAAGACTGACGAGTCCTCTCCTAACTGGGATTCCTCCGGAGGATCCTTGAGTGGTACGCCTGCTGTTGCTGCCACTGCTGTTGTTGCTGCTCGGAGTCGATAGTCATCCCAGAGGGGAAGTCGGTAGACCACTTCTACTACTTCAACTAAGCAATTGACTGTCCAACAGTCCTTTGGGAGAAAGATGAAATATGACAGCAGTCATCCTGTTGCAAAGCGGATAACTGAGGCCTTGACACTTATGTTGGTGATAGACGTGCGTCAGGTATCCGCCATTAGTGCAGTGGGAGTTAGACAATTGATGGAGGTATTGTGTCCAAGGTACCAAATCCCATCTAGGTTCCACTTCACTAGGCAGGCGATACCGAGAATGTACAGAGACGTCAGAAAAAGTGTCACAAGTTTCCTAAAAAATGCGATTGTATCCAGTGTCCACTTAAACATGGACAAGTGGAACAGGGCAGACTAAGGACTATATGACTGTGACAGCCCACTGGGTAGATGTTTGCCTCCCGCAGCAACAACAGCAGCAACGGCACCAGTAGCAGCTCGCAAATCCAAACTCATTTCTAGGCAGGCTACGCTGTGAATCACTGCTTTCCATAAGAGGCACACCGCTGACAACCTCTTACGGAAACTGAGGGACATCATCGCGCCCCATCATCATTGGCGACATCATTGGCTTACCCCACTTAGACTCTCCTGGGGATTTGTGATATCGGACAACGCCGCCAATATTGTGCGTGCATTACAACTGGGCAAATTCCAGCACGTCCCATGTTTTGCACATACAATTCATTTGGTGGTGCATAATTTTTTGAAAAATGACAGGGGTGTACAGGAGATGCTGTCGGTGGCCCGAAAAATTGCGGGACACTTTTGACATTCTGCCACTGCGTGCCGAATATTGGAGCACCAGCAGACACTCCTGAACCTGCCCTGCCATCAACTGAAGCCAGATGTGGTAACGAGGTGGAATTCAACACTCTATATGCTTCAGAGGATGGAGGAGCAGCAAAAGGCCATTAAAGCCTATACATCCACCTATGATATAGGAGGGGTAATGCACCTGACTCAAGCGCAGTGGAGAATCATTTCCGTATTGTGCAAGGTTCTCCAACACTTTGGACTTGCCACACATGAAGTCAGTTCAGACACTGCCAGCTTGAGTCAGGTCATTCCCCTCATCAGGCTTTTGCAGAAGCAGCTGGAGAAATTAAAGGAGGAGCTAAGACGGAGCGATTCCGCAAAGTATGTGGGATTTGTGGATGGAGCCCTTCATTCACTTTGCCAGGATTCAAGGGTGGTCAATTTGCTGAAATCAGAGCACTCCATTTTGGCCACCGTGCTCGATCCTAGGTTTAAAGCCTATGTTGTATCTCTCTTTCCGGCAGACACAAGTGTGCAGAGGTGCAAAGACCTGCTGGTGAGTAAATTGTCAACTTAAGCGGAATGTGACCCGTCAACAGCTCCTCCTTCAATTTCTCCCACCACTGGGGCTTCAGGGAAAAGGATAAGATTTCCTAGCCCACCCGCTGGTGGTGGTGCAGGGCAGTCAGGAGCGAAAGCTGACATCTGGTCTTGACTGAAGGGCCTGCCAACGATTACTGACATGTCTACTGTCACTGTATATGATTCTGTCACCATTGAAAGAATGGTGGAGGATTATATGAGTGGCAGCATCAAAGTAGGCATGTCAGACAGTCCGTATGTATACTGGCAGGAAAAAGAGGCAATTTGGATGCCCTTGCACAAGCTGGCTTTATTTTACCTAAGTTGCCCCCCCCCTCCAGTGTGTACTCCGAAAGAGTGGTTAGTGCAGCCGGTAACCTTGTCAGTGATCGGCGTAGGAGGTTACTTCCACAAAATATGGAGAAGATGATGTTCATTAATATGAATTATAAATTCCTCCAGGAAGACCTTGACAGCAATTGTCTCCGTAAAGTACACAGGGACCTGTGATGGTGGATTCCAGTGGGGACAAATTAATACTCTGTGAGAAGGGGGATGTACACAGTGAAAGGGGTGAGGAATCAGAGGATGAGGTCGACATCTTGCCTCTGTAGAGCCAGTTTGTGCAAGGAGAGATTGATTGCTTCTTGTTTGGTGGGAGTCCAAACAAACCACTTATTTCAGCCACAGTCTTGTGGCAGACCCTGTCGCTGAAATGAGTGGTTTGTTAAAGTGTGCATGTCCTGTTTATACAGGTTGAGTATCCCATATCCAAATATTCCGAAATACGGAATATTCCGAAATACGGACTTTTTTGAGTTAGACTGAGATAGTGAAACCTTTGTTTTTTGATGGGTCAATGTACACAAACTTTGTTTAATACTCAAAGTTATTAAAAACATTGTATTAAATGCCCTTCAGGCTGTGTGCATAAGGTGTATATGAAACATAAATTAATTGTGTGAATGTACACACACTTTATTTAATGCACAAAGTTATAAAAAATATTGGCTAAAATTACCTTCAGGCTGGGTGTATAAGGTGTATATGTAACATAAATACATTCTGTGCTTAGATTTAGGTCCCATCACCATAATATCTCATTATGGTATGCAATTATTCCAAAATACGGAAAAATCTGGTATCCAAAATTCCTCTGGTCCCAAGCATTTTGGATAAGGGATACTCAACCTGTACAACATAACGGTGGGTGGGAGGGCCCAAGGACAATTCCATCTTGCACCTATTTTTCTTCTTTGCATCATGTGATGTTTGGGGACTATTTTTTTTTAAAGTGCCATCCTGTCTGACACTTTCGAATATGTCCAGTGGTACTGCCATTTAATTCCAGTGATTTTGCCGTATAATTCCAGTGATTTGGACGTATAATTCCAGAGATTTTGCCATTTAATTCCAGTGATATTGCCGTTTAATTCCAGTGATTTTGCCGTTTAATTCCAGTGATTTTGCCATTTAATTCCAGTGATTTGGACGTATAATTCCAGTGATTTGGACGTTAAATTCCAGTGATTTGGAAGTATAATTACAGTGATTTTGCAGTATAATTACAGTGATTCGGACGTATAATTCCAGTGATTTTGCCATTTAATTCCAGTGATTTGGACGTATAATTCCAGTGATTTGGACGTATAAATCCAGTGATTTTGCCTTATAATTCCAGTGATTTTGCCATATAATTCCAGTGATTTGGATGTATAATTCCAGTGATTTTGACGTATAATTCCAGTGATTTTTCCATTTAATTCCAGTGATTTGTACATATAATTCCAGTGATTTGGACGTATAATTCCAGTGGGAATTGTTTGTGTCGCTTGGCTTAGTCATACAGCTACCTCATTGCACCTCTTCGACATCTTTGCATGAGGTGCTGTTTGAGGCCTAGTTTTTGAAAAGTGCCATCCTGTCTGACACTGCCATATGAGTCCAGGGGTACTGCTGTATTAGTCCTGGGGTACTGGCGTATAAGTCCACCAATTGCAGAATTTTTGAAAATGACAGGGGCGTGCAGGAGATGCTGTTAGTGGACCGAACAATTGCAGCCCACGTTCGACATTCAGCCACTGCGTGACACTACTAAATGAGCCAGGTGGTTGTGTTGCTTAGCTTAGTCATACAGCAACCTCGGTGCGCCTCTTTTTCTTCTTTGCATCATGTGCTGTTTGGGACCTTTTTTTTATATATATCTACCCTCCTGTCTGCCACTGTAGTGCCACTCCTAGATGTGCCAATTGTTTGTATCGCTTGGCTTAGTCATACAGCTACCTCATTGCACCCCTTCTACATCTTTGCATGAGGTGCTGTTTGGGGCCTAGTTTTTGAAAAGTGCCATCCTGTCTGACAATGCAGTGCCACTCCTAGATGGGCCAGGTGTTTGTGTCGCACACTTGTGTCGCTTGGCTTAGTCATACAGCAGCCTCGGTGCACCTCTTTTTCTTCTTTGCATCATGTGCTGTTTGGGGCCTTTTTTTATAACTGCCCTCCTGTCTGACACTGTAGTGCCACTCCTAGATGTGCCAATTGTTTGTATTGCTTGGCTTAGTCATACAGCTGCCTCATTGCACCTCTTCTACATCTTTGCATGAGGTGCTGTTTGGGGCCTAGTTTTTGAAAAGTGCCATCCTGTCTGACACTGCAGTGCCACTCCTAGATGGGCAAGGTGTTTGTGCCGCACACTTGTGTCGTTTTGCTTAGTCATACAGCCACCTTGGTGCAACCTTTTGGCCTAAAAACAATATTGTGAAGTGTTCAGAATAGACTGGAAATAAGTGGAAATTATTGTTATTGATGTTAATAATACTGTAGGATCAAAATAACCCCCAAATTCTGTGCGTTTAGCCATTTTTATGGGTTTTTTTCTTTCAAAAATCATCCAGATCAAAAACCAAAACCAAAACATGATGAAAGGATGGTTTTGGCAAAACCAAGCGAAAACCAAAACACGAAAGTGGAATTAGAACCAAAACCAAAACACAAAACACGAAAAGTGCCAGCCGCACATCTCTAGTTATGAGTAGTCTTCATTTACCCAGTATTCCCACACTTTTATATATTGAAAGATCGACAGAACTTGTGCAACAAAAGATCAAAGGAAGTACACAGTGTATTTATTGCAGCAGTCACTCATGTCCAGGTAATAGCCATCTTTCACAACCCCTCCACCACCAGACCCTCCCCCCTCTTCCCCCCCCCCCCCCCCCCCCAGCATTGAAAGTGTGCTATCTTTAGTCTCATGTAAACGTTCCAGATGAAGGGTTGTGTGCTAAAGTCTCCTGAGATATTCAGCCCACCACCACAGGTTTTCATTAGAGATGAGCGGGTTCGGTTCCTCGGAATCCGAACCCGCCCGAACTTCATGTTTTTTTTCACGGGTCCGAGCGACTCGGATCTTCCCGCCTTGCTCGGTTAACCCGAGCGCGCCCGAACGTCATCATGACGCTGTCGGATTCTCGCGAGGCTCGGATTCTATCGCGAGACTCGGATTCTATATAAGGAGCCGCGCGTCGCCGCCATTTTCACTCGTGCATTGAGATTGATAGGGAGAGGACGTGTCTGGCGTCCTCTCCATTAGAATAGAGATAGATTAGATAGAGAGAGAGAGATTGTGCAGAGTCGCAGACAGAGTTAGTTTACCACAGTCAGTGACCAGTGCAGTTGCTAGTTAACTTTTATTTAATATAATATATCCGTTCACTTCTCTCTGCTATATCCGTTCTCTGCCTGAAAAAAAAAACGATACACAGCACAGTCAGTCACACAGTGTGACTCAGTCTGTGTGCACTCAGCTCAGCCCAGTGTGCTGCACAGTCATCAATGTATAAATTAAAAGCTTATAATTAATTGTGGGGGAGACTGGGGAGCACTGCAGGTTGTTAGCAGGAGCCAGGAGTACAATTATATTAATTAACAGTGCACACTTTTGCTGCAGGAGTGGTGACCAGTGCCTGACCACCAGTATAGTATTGTTGTATACTACTAATATCTCTTTAAATATCAACCAGTCTATATTAGCAGCAGACACAGTACAGTGCGGTAGTTCACGGCTGTGGCTACCTCTGTGTCGGCACACGGCAGGCAGTCCGTCCGACCAGAATTGTATTATTTATTATTATATACCTACCACCTAACCGTGGTTTTTTTTTCATTCTTTATACCGTCATAGTGTCATCCTAATTGTTACGAGTATACTACTATCTCTTTATCAACCAGTGTACAGTGCGGTAGTTCACGGCTGTGGCTACCTCTGTGTCGGCACACGGCAGGCAGTCCGTCCGACCAGAATTGTATTATTTATTATTATATACCTACCACCTAACCGTGGTTTTTTTTTCATTCTTTATACCGTCATAGTGTCATCCTAATTGTTACGAGTATACTACTATCTCTTTATCAACCAGTGTACAGTGCGGTAGTTCACGGCTGTGGCTACCTCTGTGTCGGCACACGGCAGGCAGTCCGTCCGACCAGAATTGTATTATTTATTATTATATACCTACCACCTAACCGTGGTTTTTTTTTCATTCTTTATACCGTCATAGTGTCATCCTAATTGTTACGAGTATACTACTATCTCTTTATCAACCAGTGTACAGTGCGGTAGTTCACGGCTGTGGCTACCTCTGTGTCGGCACACGGCAGGCAGTCCGTCCGACCAGAATTGTATTATTTATTATTATATACCTACCACCTAACCGTGGTTTTTTTTTTCATTCTTTATACCGTCATAGTGTCATCCTAATTGTTACGAGTATACTACTATCTCTTTATCAACCAGTGTACAGTGCGGTAGTTCACGGCTGTGGCTACCTCTGTGTCGGCACACGGCAGGCAGTCCGTCCGACCAGAATTGTATTATTTATTATTATATACCTACCACCTAACCGTGGTTTTTTTTTTCATTCTTTATACCGTCATAGTGTCATCCTAATTGTTACGAGTATACTACTATCTCTTTATCAACCAGTGTACAGTGCGGTAGTTCACGGCTGTGGCTACCTCTGTGTCGGCACACGGCAGGCAGTCCGTCCGACCAGAATTGTATTATTTATTATTATATACCTACCACCTAACCGTGGTTTTTTTTTTCATTCTTTATACCGTCATAGTGTCATCCTAATTGTTACGAGTATACTACTATCTCTTTATCAACCAGTGTACAGTGCGGTAGTTCACGGCTGTGGCTACCTCTGTGTCGGCACACGGCAGGCAGTCCGTCCGACCAGAATTGTATTATTTATTATTATATACCTACCACCTAACCGTGGTTTTTTTTTCATTCTTTATACCGTCATAGTGTCATCCTAATTGTTACGAGTATACTACTATCTCTTTATCAACCAGTGTACAGTGCGGTAGTTCACGGCTGTGGCTACCTCTGTGTCGGCAGTCGGCAGGCAGTCCGTCCATCCATAATTGTATTATTATTATAATATATACCACCTAACCGTGGTTTTTTTTTCATTCTTTATACCGTCGTCATAGTGTCATACTAGTTGTTACGAGTATACTACTATCTCTTTATCAACCAGTGTACAGTGCGGTAGTTCACGGCTGTGGCTACCTCTGTGTCGGCAGTCGGCAGGCAGTCCGTCCATCCATAATTGTATTATTATTATAATATATACCACCTAACCGTGGTTTTTTTTTCATTCTTTATACCGTCGTCATAGTGTCATACTAGTTGTTACGAGTATACTACTATCTCTTTATCAACCAGTGTACAGTGCGGTAGTTCACGGCTGTGGCTACCTCTGTGTCGGCAGTCGGCAGGCAGTCCGTCCATCCATAATTGTATTATTATTATAATATATACCACCTAACCGTGGTTTTTTTATACCACCTAACCGTGGCAGTCCGTCCATAATTGTATACTAGTATCCAATCCATCCATCTCCATTGTTTACCTGAGGTGCCTTTTAGTTCTGCCTATAAAATATGGAGAACAAAAAAGTTGAGGTTCCAAAATTAGGGAAAGATCAAGATCCACTTCCACCTCGTGCTGAAGCTGCTGCCACTAGTCATGGCCGAGACGATGAAATGCCAGCAACGTCGTCTGCCAAGGCCGATGCCCAATGTCATAGTACAGAGCATGTCAAATCCAAAACACCAAATATCAGAAAAAAAAGGACTCCAAAACCTAAAATAAAATTGTCGGAGGAGAAGCGTAAACTTGCCAATATGCCATTTACCACACGGAGTGGCAAGGAACGGCTGAGGCCCTGGCCTATGTTCATGGCTAGTGGTTCAGCTTCACATGAGGATGGAAGCACTCAGCCTCTCGCTAGAAAACTGAAAAGACTCAAGCTGGCAAAAGCACCGCAAAGAACTGTGCGTTCTTTGAAATCCCAAATCCACAAGGAGAGTCCAATTGTGTCGTTTGCGATGCCTGACCTTCCCAACACTGGACGTGAAGAGCATGCGCCTTCCACTATTTGCATGCCCCCTGCAAGTGCTGGAAGGAGCACCCGCAGTCCAGTTCCTGATAGTCAGATTGAAGATGTCAGTGTTGAAGTACACCAGGATGAGGAGGATATGGGTGTTGCTGGCGCTGGGGAGGAAATTGACCAGGAGGATTCTGATGGTGAGGTGGTTTGTTTAAGTCAGGCACCCGGGGAGACACCTGTTGTCCGTGGGAGGAATATGGCCGTTGACATGCCAGGTGAAAATACCAAAAAAATCAGCTCTTCGGTGTGGAGGTATTTCACCAGAAATGCGGACAACAGGTGTCAAGCCGTGTGTTCCCTTTGTCAAGCTGTAATAAGTAGGGGTAAGGACGTTAACCACCTCGGAACATCCTCCCTTATACGTCACCTGCAGCGCATTCATAATAAGTCAGTGACAAGTTCAAAAACTTTGGGTGACAGCGGAAGCAGTCCACTGACCAGTAAATCCCTTCCTCTTGTAACCAAGCTCACGCAAACCACCCCACCAACTCCCTCAGTGTCAATTTCCTCCTTCCCCAGGAATGCCAATAGTCCTGCAGGCCATGTCACTGGCAAGTCTGACGAGTCCTTTCCTGCCTGGGATTCCTCCGATGCATCCTTGTGTGTAACGCCTACTGCTGCTGGCGCTGCTGTTGTTGCCGCTGGGAGTCGATGGTCATCCCAGAGGGGAAGTCGTAAGCCCACTTGTACTACTTCCAGTAAGCAATTGACTGTTCAACAGTCCTTTGCGAGGAAGATGAAATATCACAGCAGTCATCCTACTGCAAAGCGGATAACTGAGTCCTTGACAACTATGTTGGTGTTAGACGTGCGTCCGGTATCCGCCGTTAGTTCACAGGGAACTAGACAATTTATTGAGGCAGTGTGCCCCCGTTACCAAATACCATCTAGGTTCCACTTCTCTAGGCAGGCGATACCGAGAATGTACACGGACGTCAGAAAAAGACTCACCAGTGTCCTAAAAAATGCAGTTGTACCCAATGTCCACTTAACCACGGACATGTGGACAAGTGGAGCAGGGCAGGGTCAGGACTATATGACTGTGACAGCCCACTGGGTAGATGTATGGACTCCCGCCGCAAGAACAGCAGCGGCGGCACCAGTAGCAGCATCTCGCAAACGCCAACTCTTTCCTAGGCAGGCTACGCTTTGTATCACCGCTTTCCAGAATACGCACACAGCTGAAAACCTCTTACGGCAACTGAGGAAGATCATCGCGGAATGGCTTACCCCAATTGGACTCTCCTGTGGATTTGTGGCATCGGACAACGCCAGCAATATTGTGTGTGCATTAAATATGGGCAAATTCCAGCACGTCCCATGTTTTGCACATACCTTGAATTTGGTGGTGCAGAATTTTTTAAAAAACGACAGGGGCGTGCAAGAGATGCTGTCGGTGGCCAGAAAAATTGCGGGACACTTTCGGCGTACAGGCACCACGTACAGAAGACTGGAGCACCACCAAAAACTACTGAACCTGCCCTGCCATCATCTGAAGCAAGAAGTGGTAACGAGGTGGAATTCAACCCTCTATATGCTTCAGAGGTTGGAGGAGCAGCAAAAGGCCATTCAAGCCTATACAATTGAGCACGATATAGGAGATGGAATGCACCTGTCTCAAGTGCAGTGGAGAATGATTTCAACGTTGTGCAAGGTTCTGATGCCCTTTGAACTTGCCACACGTGAAGTCAGTTCAGACACTGCCAGCCTGAGTCAGGTCATTCCCCTCATCAGGCTTTTGCAGAAGAAGCTGGAGGCATTGAAGAAGGAGCTAACACGGAGCGATTCCGCTAGGCATGTGGGACTTGTGGATGCAGCCCTTAATTCGCTTAACAAGGATTCACGGGTGGTCAATCTGTTGAAATCAGAGCACTACATTTTGGCCACCGTGCTCGATCCTAGATTTAAAGCCTACCTTGGATCTCTCTTTCCGGCAGACACAGGTCTGCTGGGGTTGAAAGACCTGCTGGTGACAAAATTGTCAAGTCAAGCGGAACGCGACCTGTCAACATCTCCTCCTTCACATTCTCCCGCAACTGGGGGTGCGAGGAAAAGGCTCAGAATTCCGAGCCCACCCGCTGGCGGTGATGCAGGGCAGTCTGGAGCGACTGCTGATGCTGACATCTGGTCCGGACTGAAGGACCTGACAACGATTACGGACATGTCGTCTACTGTCACTGCATATGATTCTCTCAACATTGATAGAATGGTGGAGGATTATATGAGTGACCGCATCCAAGTAGGCACGTCACACAGTCCGTACTTATACTGGCAGGAAAAAGAGGCAATTTGGAGGCCCTTGCACAAACTGGCTTTATTCTACCTAAGTTGCCCTCCCACAAGTGTGTACTCCGAAAGAGTGTTTAGTGCCGCCGCTCACCTTGTCAGCAATCGTCGTACGAGGTTACATCCAGAAAATGTGGAGAAGATGATGTTCATTAAAATGAATTATAATCAATTCCTCCGCGGAGACATTGACCAGCAGCAATTGCCTCCACAAAGTACACAGGGAGCTGAGATGGTGGATTCCAGTGGGGACGAATTGATAATCTGTGAGGAGGGGGATGTACACGGTGATATATCGGAGGGTGAAGATGAGGTGGACATCTTGCCTCTGTAGAGCCAGTTTGTGCAAGGAGAGATTAATTGCTTCTTTTTTGGGGGGGGTCCAAACCAACCCGTCATATCAGTCACAGTCGTGTGGCAGACCCTGTCACTGAAATGATGGGTTGGTTAAAGTGTGCATGTCCTGTTTTGTTTATACAACATAAGGGTGGGTGGGAGGGCCCAAGGATAATTCCATCTTGCACCTCTTTTTTCTTTTCTTTTTCTTTGCATCATGTGCTGATTGGGGAGGGTTTTTTGGAAGGGACATCCTGCGTGACACTGCAGTGCCACTCCTAGATGGGCCCGGTGTTTGTGTCGGCCACTAGGGTCGCTAATCTTACTCACACAGCTACCTCATTGCGCCTCTTTTTTTCTTTGCGTCACGTGCTGTTTGGGGAGGGTTTTTTGGAAGGGACATCCTGCGTGACACTGCAGTGCCACTCCTAGATGTGCCCGGTGTTTGTGTCGGCCACTAGGGTCGCTAATCTTACTCACACAGTCAGCTACCTCATTGCGCCTCTTTTTTTCTTTGCGTCATGTGCTGTTTGGGGAGGGTTTTTTGGAAGGGCCATCCTGCGTGACACTGCAGTGCCACTCCTAGATGGGCCCGGTGTTTGTGTCGGCCACTAGGGTCGCTTATCTTACTCACACAGCGACCTCGGTGCAAATTTTAGGACTAAAAATAATATTGTGAGGTGTGATGTGTTCAGAATAGGCTGAAAATGAGTGTAAATTATGTTTTTTGAGGTTAATAATACTTTGGGATCAAAATTACCCCCAAATTCTATGATTTAAGCTGTTTTTTAGGGTTTTTTGAAAAAAACACCCGAATCCAAAACACACCCGAATCCGACAAAAAAAATTCGGTGAGGTTTTGCCAAAACGCGGTCGAACCCAAAACACGGCCGCGGAACCGAACCCAAAACCAAAACACAAAACCCGAAAAATTTCCGGCGCTCATCTCTAGTTTTCATATGGACTTGATTGGAGTTCCAGCTTCTGAGAAACTTTCTCTTGGCTCTTCTCAGGTAACTATCCCACTCCTGTTTGGTGCTGGCTGAATATCTGACTTGTGTATCTTGGCTTCAGCAGAAGCAAACAAACAAACAAACAAACAAATATGAAAAAGGCCCATTTATAGGACTGTTCCTGAGCCGCTCTCCCCTTTTGGTTGTACAAACACTAGATGCCCAGCAACATTCCTCACTGAAGGGACATAAAAAAGATTTTATTTTGCAGATACCCTCCCATGATTTCCGCATATATGATTCTGCAGTCTGGTTTTACATATTAACAAAATCGTTATTCTCTTTTAGCGTGTGTTCCGGACTCACAGTCTGGATAAGCGTAAAAGAGGCATTTAGGGGGTACATGTTAATATTTTGTGCCTTCAAAATAAATAAGAAATAGCCCACGCTCGATAAGGCACAGGTGCAGTGTGTCCATTAAAGGAGATTGGGGGTAATTCCAAGTTGATCGCAGCAGGAATTTTGTTAGCAGTTGGGCAAAACCATGTGCACTGCAGGGGAGGCAGATATAACATGTGCAGAGAGAGTTAGATTTGGGTGGGGGGTGTTCAATCTGCAATCTAAATTGCAGTGTAAAAATAAAGCAGCCAGTATTTACCCTGCACAGAAACAATATAACCCACCCAAATCTAACTCTCTCTGCAAATGTTATGTCTGCCACACCTGCAGTGCACATGGTTTTGCCCAATTGCTAACAAACTTGCTGCTGCGATCAACTCAGAATTACCCCCATTGTGCTTCAGGAAGTTCAATTCGAATTCCCAAAACTTTTCCGCTAGTTCCTTAAACATCTGTCTCAAATAATTACAATAGATACTGTATCAACCTGTCCACACATTTACTTTAAATTAAGTGCCCAGTTTAACACCACTCTTCTCATCAAATAATATTAATAATTAGCGCTTAAGTTGTGCAGGAACGCCTGCTTGTTTTTTTTTGTGGTATTGCTGCATCGCTGCACTTTGGATTATGGCCTGTCTGGATCAAACAATAATTATGGATTTCATACTCTTCTCGTGGAAGAGCTGGTGTCATTGAACAGCACACGGCAGAGCAAGGAGCTTTATCAGAGGAAAGGACCTTTGTGCATTCTTTGTACAGGTACCCCTTCGTGCCAGCACATCCACACTTCAATCTCTGGGACTGTACAAGAGTCTACTCCACATGCGTTTATCGCCAGGAAAATTGTGAGCAGCAGTCGTATGGAAGGTACAGCGATGTGACTCTCCCCTGCCCTGCTTCAGAAGATAGAGAGAAAATATGACATCTCTCTACCTCCAAGATGAGATCTGACGGCACATTTGAGTACAGCCCAGGAATCTGGAAGGCTCCAGTTAAGCAATAGGGAAACGGGAAGGGGGTATCAGGAGAGTAAGTGGAGAGAAATACACAAGCAAACGTAACGTGGTACTAAAAGAGAGGCAAATATGTCAGATAAGAGAACAAGGGTCACGCAAAGG
Organism: Pseudophryne corroboree; assembly: GCF_028390025.1. Taxonomy (NCBI): domain Eukaryota; kingdom Metazoa; phylum Chordata; class Amphibia; order Anura; family Myobatrachidae; genus Pseudophryne; species Pseudophryne corroboree. Next base: position 202,982,900 of record NC_086449.1, read on the forward strand.
CACATACAGTTCTAACGGATATCAAATTAATATATATAGGGCACATAAGAGGTGAGGTAAGGTGGCAGAGAAGACACAGGTGGAAAAAGAACACTAACAGGCATGAGACATGTACGGGGAAAGAGAACAACAAGACACAAGGGGCAACGGGGATAAGAGAGTGGTGGGTATGAGGGATAGATGTTCTCTTATAAATTGGCAGTGGTGAGAGGGTGAATGGCAACGGGGTGACAAGCAGCGGATAACGGAAAGAGCAGAGGCAGTGGGTGACGCCAGGGAGAGGGTGACTGGCAGTGGGTGAGTAATACTATACAGTTAGGAGCTGATTGGCTGGTGCGTTATCACCTTCCACTTTATCACTTCCCCAGGCTTAATAAATCTACCCCTCAGTCCCTGTAGAGAGGAAACCATGGTCAGAGCGAAAGAGAGAGGAGAGGAGCTGGGAAGAGGGGGGTTGTGCCCCCCCCTCTCCCTTTGGCCGAACTGTCACTGCGCTCACACAAGCAGCTGAGGCTGAGCTGCTCACTTTAGTTACTGGGGGAATGGCTGCTGGTGACTCGAAGCAGAGATGGACGGACGGGTGGATGGCAGCAGCATAAAATGAGTCAGTGTGAGTCATTGAATCGCTATGGGCCCCTTCACTGCGTCGGGCCCCTGTACATTGCATCAGCTGCACCACTGCTAGTTCTGCCCCTGGCAGTATGTATAGGAGTTTCCCTTCCTATCCTTCCTATCTAAGTACAAAATTGAGCACAGTTATCAATTATTGTCACGGGTGCAGGAAGCAGGCACGGTCTCCTGTGGAAATGATGGCACTGCAAGGTAGCAGCCAGTAAATGACACAAAGGTCCAGTATTCTGGTGTCGCTACCTGCAGCTAGATTTATTGTGCCACAAGTAGAGAAAAACATCCACTAAATAAATCCTAGCTTATCCAGCGCTAACTGACAAATAGTCCCTGGGTATGGAAAGAGAAATGCGGTAGTACAGACGTCTGATGGATGTTGTGTGCAGTAAATGCTTTAATTGCCTGAGAGTAGTGTGAGTTTGGCTGTACCCGCTTTTACATAGGTTTGTGTTGGAGTGAGTTACAGAGGAGGGTGATGTTCCTGTATTCATCTGTGTGCAGTGGTCTGTTTAATGTAGGTGTCAGTCAGCCTGTTGTGTGGACGACGGGCTGCAAACTTAAATGTTTTGATCAAAATATGAACAAAATTCCCATTCTTTTATTTGCTAGATACTGTACACACAGATTTATGTTATATTAAACTTAGCACCGATGGCATTAATACTGTAATGCTAATGCAGCTGGTACCATGTACAATATGGGTGAATCCAAGAGCGGACATATTTCTTCTGTGTGCGTTGGGGGGAGGAGATTGGAAAACAAATACGCAAAACTATAATGTTTTGTGCTGAAAATGTCAGTATATAAATTGTCGACACAAGTGTTACCGTTTTTTGGGTTAAATAAATCTAGTATGTTTGTTAATATGTAACCACCTGCTAAAAGCATCTCAGGGCTGCGATCGCCTCTGCCTTATTAGAACACCATTGGTGGGGCATGGTCCGAATAACGCAGGTGACCCGGGACGCGGTGGGTAGACGCCTGCAAGCGCAGCTAGGCAGCGCAGGCAGGGAGCTACTAAGCAGGTGCAAAAGCATCGCCGCCGTGCGATGCTTTCGCACCCGTGGGAGGAGAGGGCAAGGCCTGAGATGCGGGGTGGACTAGCCTTGTGCTGGGCATCCCCCCACAGTTGTCTGAGAAACTGATCGTAGATGTGCTAAATTTAGCACATCTACGATCAGTTTTGAATGACCCCTTTGTGTTGAACAATCCTTACCAGCTGGATTCTATTGCTCACATCTGGATGGATCGCTTTTAAAAACTGTTTCCAATTCACAGCTGCTGGAACTAGGAATAAAGAAAGACGCTTGCTTATTTAACATTTTAAGAGACTTAGCAGCTCTGTTTCTGACAGTGAAAGCGTTTAGCAGTATAAATGGGATTGCATTTGAATAAGCCGATTAAAAGAATCATTTTAGGCTGATCATCCAGGTCAGTGGCATTGGCTGACTAACAACTAATTATTAACAATGAAATCACTAAGTCAATTTTACGGTTGTGGGCATTAGTGGGAGGGTAGAAACTCGCACCCTGGGCCTGATTCATGTTTGCAAGTAAAGCAACAAAAGCGAGTAACTTTGTGTCTGGAACAAACCATGCTGCCATGCAAGGGGAGCAAATATATTGCCACCTCGTCTCCCTTCCTCACTCTCTGCTCTTGACTTTGCCACTTCACATCCAAAATTTACTCCATATGTCAGGACATCACACCATCCCTTACCACCCCTCGCCATCCCTCCCACCAACTCTGACATCTTTCTCCCATGCATCTGGAGAGGAAGTCATGGCCCTCATTCATTCCTGTCCCCTCACCACCTCCCCACTTGACCCTATCCCCTCCCGCCTCCTCCGCTACCTCTCTCCTTCTGCCTGTTCCCATCTTTCCCACCTTCTCAATCTCTCCCTCTTATCAGGCACTGTCCCCTCTGCCTTCAAGCATGCACTCATCTCTCCTCTTCTAAAAAAAACCTACCCTTGATCCAAACACTCTCTCCAACTACCGACCCATCTCTCTCCTCCCTTTTGCCTCCAAACTCCTTGAGCGTATTGTCTACAACCGCCTTACTTCCTTTCTTTCCTCACACTCACTGCTTGATACATTCCAGTCTGGCTTCCGTTCTCTCCACTCCACCGAAACTGCCCTTACAAAAGTATGCTATGACCTCCATGCTGCTAAATCTAAGGGACACTACTCTTTACTTATTCTATTTGATCTCTCTGCTGCTTTTGACACTGTGGACTATCCTCTCCTACTGCAAATCCTCCACTCCACTCCATTGGTCTGATTGATACCGCCCACTCTTGGCTGTCTTCCTACCTCTCTGACTGTTCATTCTCTGTCTCCTCTTATGACTTCACCTCCCCCTCACTTCCACTAACTGTAGGTGTACCCCAAGGTTCTGTCCTTGGTCCTCTTCTCTTCTCTCTCTATACGTCCTCACTAGGTAAGGTCATTAGTTCTTTTAGTTTCCAATATCATCTCTATGCTGATGACACTCAAATCTATCTTTCCTCTCCAGACCTCTCCCCTGCTCTCCTCACTCGTATCTCCAACTGTCTCTCTGCTATCTCTTCCTGGATGTCCCAGCGCTTTCTTAAACTTAACATGTCTAAGACCGAGCTGATCATCTTCCCTCCCTCCCGCATAATCTCACCTCCTACAATCTCATTATCTATTGATGGCACTACTGTCTCCTCTAGCCCCCAAATGTGCTGTCTTGGAGTAATCCTTGACTCCTCCCTCTCCTTCAAACCACACATTCAGCACCTCTCACAAACCTGCCGTTTTCATCTAAAAAATATTTCCAGGATCAGACCCTTTATGACCCATGATGCTACTAAGATTCTTATCCACTCACTGGTCATCTCCATACTGGATTACTGTAATCTCCTCCTGACTGGCATTCCTGACAAATACCTCTCTCCACTCCAATCTATCCTCAATGCTGCTGCCCAGCTAATTTTCCTCACCAAATGCACTACGTCCACCTCTCCTCTCTTACAAGACCTTCACTGGCTCCCCTTCCCTTTCAGAATCCATTTCAAGCTTCTCACACTTGCTTACAAAGCCCTCACCCACTCCTCTCCCATCTACATCTATGACCTTATCTCCCTTTACACTCCCACCCGTCCTCTTCGCTCTGCTAATGCACGCCGGCTCTCCTGCTTACGAATTACTTCCTCCCACTCCTACCTCCAAGATTTTTCACGTGCTGCATCAATTCTCTGGAATTCCCTACCTCTCCCCCTCAGACTCTCCACCTCCCTACAAAACTTCAAACGGGCTCTCTAGACCCACTTCTTCACCAAACCCAGCCAAATCTCATCCTAACCCTCTGTTCCACGCTCTCTATGTACCCCATCTGTGTCACCCCTGTCTGTCTACCCCCCCCCCCCTTTAGAATGTAAGCTCTCACGAGCAGGGCCCTCTTCCCTCAGTTATGTACTCTGTAATTGGGCGCTGCGGAACCCTTGTGGCACAATATAAATAAAGGATAATAATAAAATAATAATAATTTAGACGGTCATTAAGATATGAACGTAGATGTGCTAAATTTAGCACATCTATGATCAGTTATTCAGACATGCGGGGGGATGCCCAGCACAGGGCCATTCCGGCCCTACCTCCCCGCACGGGTGCAAAAGCATCGCACGCCAGCGATGCTTTTGCACCCGTGTAGTAGCTCCCTGCCTGCGCAGCCAAGCTGCGCTGGCAGGTGGCTACCCCCCGCAATGGTCTGGACACACCTGCATTGTCTGGACCACGCCCCACCAATGGCATTCTAAACCGCGCCCCACCAATGGCGTTCTAATGCAGTTGGCACACCCCCTCCTGCCCTGCGACCGCCTCTGCCTGTCAATCAGGCAGAGGAGATCACAGCCCTTAGATGCTTTTGCATCTCACTGGGTTTCACGGGGTGCGCGGGCGCACTCCTCAAAGGGCTTCAGACTGCGAACGCTGCCGTTGCAGCGATCCAGTCTGAATGACAACCATTAGATTGTTTCTGTGCAGGGTAACTAAAGGCTGCTTTTGCATGTAGCCCACACATGTTAGGCAGCTTTATTTTTACACTGCCATTTAGATTTCAGTTTGAACACACCCACCCAAATCTAAATCTAAGGGGTCTATTCAAACCAGAACGCAGCCGCGCATCTGTACTTAGCGGCTGCATTGAAAGATGCAGTGTGCGTGTGCGACCCTTTCCCTTGTGGGCGCATTCTGGATGGAAGCATCTGCAAGGTGATTGACATCATGGCTGATGGTGGGGCATCGACGCAGTGTTCTGTGGTCTGGACAACGCAGATGTGTCCGGACTTTTTCCGGGGTCACACGCAGCCGCTCCAAGAAAAAAATGTCTGCGCAGGCTGGCGTCGACCTTAAATTGATGCATCTGCAATTAAATTGCGGACACATCGTGGGGTGGCGCCACACACATGCTGGGCGGCCTTGCCCTGTGCTAGGCGGTACCCAGAATGTGAGTAGATGGACGCAGATCTCGCTGCAGGAAGCAAGATCTGAGTCCATCTCTGAATAACCCCCTTAATCTCTGCATGTTTTACACAGAATCATAGAAATATAGAATATGACAGCACATAAGAACCATTTGCTTGTCTAGTCTGTTACAGATGGAGCTGTGCTCATCTAATGCGGCTCCATTGCAAACGTGCACTCACTCCCATTGCAGTGAATAGGACACGCGCATCCCAGACGCTGCGATAGGCGGGCAATGCAAATTCCCTTTGCATTACCTTTTCTTAAATATACACTGTCATTGTTAAACAAAATAGATATTATTTGCCAAGAAAATGTAAATGGACAGCAGCCATGGCAAACTGACGTACGTGTACTTATTGACATGTAAATATTTTATTTGCATAGGTAAAAAGCAAATTGCTGATTTGCTGCTGTAACTGCTGATTGGCTACATATCTTCCAGGTCACTTCAGGGCGTGGAGTCAGACTGTCATGTCATTAGGCCCCACCCCCAAGACAGAAATCCTCATGGGTAAGGTGCGGGGCTAAAAGATGTGATTTGCATCTTTAGCCCCACTCTCTTTCCACCGCTGCCATCTTTACTCTCCTTCCCATTTCACTAGGAAGCGGGCAAAATGCGTGCAGGAGGCGGGAGAGCCACATACACTTCCAGGGCTGCAGGAGATTGCCCTAAAAATGGAGAGTCTCCTGCAGCTTCCGGGAGGGTAGGCAACTATGATATAAACTGTATACTATAAGGATTACTTTATCACATCCCTCTTGTGGGCTGCTCCAGAAGCAACAGGACCCAAAACTGTGCATGCAGTGGTCCAACTAACACACTGTTACAACGGAAGGATCTTCTTTCCGAACGGTCCGTGGCTTCTGTAGATCTTCTGGGCAGTGACCCTTGTACACCCCAAGTTAAGACTTGCAGAACTCACCAGCAGGTCTTCTTGCCTATAATAGCCACTTTTCCCATAAGGCGTGATGTGCCTACCGGTACTGGGATGCCACCAGGACTTACGCCACAGTTGGTTGTGCGAGCGTAACCTAGGATGACACGGGTCAATACAGATGGAGCGAAAGACCAAAAGAAGATAGGAGCTGCTCTAGACAAGAGACAGAAGAGCAAACAATAGACACTTAGGGGTATATTCAATAACTGTCGGAAGCTGCCGTCTTGTCGGAAAGACGGCAGCTTCCGACAGTTTTAGGTCGGAAGGGGTTCCGACCTATTCATTAGTGCCCTGTTTATTCCGACAAGTTGGGAAACCCGACTTGTCGGAATGCTGTCGGAATGCACGCTGATCGGCAGCTTCAGCCGCCGATCAGCATGCATTGTCGGAAGCGGGGCCAAACCTGACAGGTTTTAGTCCCGTATCCGACAATCTCAATCCGACTTTAAAAAAAGTCGGATTGAGATGAGGAGACTAGTGGAGTTGCGGGTGGTGCAGAGATCGGCGGCTGGCGGGAGGAGCAGGCTGCGGGGGGACATGTCTGCGGCGGGGGGAGGAGTTGCAGGGAGATAGGTGTCTGGCCATCCCCGGCCAGTGCACCTCTCTCCCTGCAGTGCCTCACCCTGCCACCGCAGACATGTTCCCCCGCTGCCAGCACCTCCCACCGGCCGCCGATCAATGCTCCCCTGGCCGCTGCTGTCAGCGCATCCGCAGCCGCTGACAGCAGCGTCCTGACAGGACGGCCAAATCCGACAGTCAGATTTGGCCGTCCATTGAATAGGGGTTGTCGGATCCATTCCGACAACTGCATGTCGGAATGGATCCGACTCCTATTGAATATACCCCTTAGGGGGTAATTCAGAGTTAATAGCAGCAGCAAATTTTTTTTCAGTTGGGCAAAACCATGGGGGGTCATTCCGAGTTGTTCGCTCTGTAATTTTTTTCGCATCGCAGCGATTTTCCGCTTAGTGCGCATGCGCAATGTCCGCAGTGCGACTGCGCCAAGTAAATTTGCTATGCAGTTAGGAATTTTACTCACGGCTTTTTCTTCGTTCTGGTGATCGTAGTGTGATTGACAGGAAGTGGGTGTTACTGGGCGGAAAACTGGCCGTTTTATGGGTGTGTGCGGAAAAACGCTACCGTTTCTGGGAAAAACGCGGGAGTGGCTGGAGAAACGGAGGAGTGTCTGGGCGAACGCTGGGTGTGTTTATGACGTCAAACCAGGAACGACAAGCACTGAACTGATCGCAGATGCCGAGTAAGGTTGAAGCTACTCAGAAACTGCTAAGAGGTGTGTAATCGCAATTTTGAGAATCTTTCGTTCGCAATTTTAAGATGCTAAGATTCACTCCCAGTAGGCGGCGGCTTAGCGTGAGTAAATCTGCTAAAAGCAGCTTGCGAGCGAACAACTCGGAATGAGGGCCCATGTGCACTGCAGGTGTGGCAGATATAACATTTGCAGAGAGAGTGGCTGCTTTATTTTTATACTGCAATTTAGATTTCAGTTTGAACACACCCCACCCATATCTAACTCTCTCTGCACATGTTATATCTGCCCCCCCCTGCAGTGCACATGGTTTTGCCCAACTGCTAACAAATTTGCTGCTGTGATCAACTCTGAATTAGGTCCTTAAACACAGAACTCCCCCAAACTCTTGACAGCTTTCAGGTGAAGAGAGTACATAAAGGGGGTAATTCCAAGTTGATCGCAGCAGGATTTTTGTTAGCAATTGGGCAAAACCATGTGCACTGCAGGGGAGGCAGATATAACATGTGCAGAGAGAGATAGATTAGGGTGGGGTGTGTTCAATCTGCAATCTAATTTGCAGTGTAAAAATAAAGCAGCCAGTAACTATTTACCCTGCACAGAAATAAAATAACCCGCCCAAATCTAACTCTTTCTGCACATGTTATATCTGCCTCCCCTGCAGTGCACATGGTTTTGCCCAATTGCTATCAAAAATCCTGCTGCGATCAACTCAGAATTACCCCCAAAGTACACAAATAAACAATACACTAGAGAAAGAAGTTAGACAAATAAAGAGACAGAGCAACTGAAGGTATGCAGGAGAGATAGATAACAAAGGAAACTCTACACTGTATAGCAAGAAAACAAGGAGAAATATTAGCAGAAATAACAAAAGCAACACAACAAATTATGCAACTGAGACAGAGTTCGATGCTGACAATTATGTAACTGACACAGAGCTAGACACAGGGATAACTGAGTTGGATGCTGATAACTATGCAACTGACACAGAGCTAGACACAGGAATAACTGAGTTGGAAGCTGATAACTATGCAATTAACACAGAGCTGGACACAGGAATACTGCAAAGGATGGTAGCAGAATAACTAGACAAAGGTATCCACGGCTAGTACTAGAACCTAGGGACAAGGGGGGAAATTTACTAAGCTCCCGATTTTGACCGAGATGCCGTTTTTTCATCAAAGTGTCATCTCGGTAATTTACTAAACACTAATCACGGCAGAGATGAGGGCATTCGTAATTTTTTGCAAGTCCAAGTAAAAAATTACGAATGAATACACCATCGGTCAAAACGCGGCTGTTTAAGTATGAATCTCGGTCATTTACTAAGAAGTGCAAAGCAAAAAACAAACAAACACTGCCGTGAAAAATTACAACTCGTAAAAAAGTGCTAAAAAAAACAAGACCTTTTTTTTTTATTCGTGATTGGCTAGGCATGCACGGATCCATGAGATCCGTGCATGTATATCAGTGGGAAGGGGTGGGAAAGTGCTTATTTTTTCAAAAAAAATTGCGTGGGGTCCCCCCTCCTAAGCATAACCAGCCTCGGGCTCTTTGAGCCGATCCTGGTTGCAGAAATATGGGGGAAAAAATGACAGGGGTTCCCCCATATTTAAGCAACCAGCATCGGGCTCTGCGCCTGGTCCTGGTCCCAAAAATACGGGGGACAAAAAGAGTAGGGGTCCCCCGTATTTTTAAAACCAGCACCGGGCTCCACTAGCTGGACAGATAATGCCACAGCCGGGGGTCACTTTTATATAGTGCCCTGCGGCCGTGGCATCAAAAATCCAACTAGTCACTCCAGGCTGGGGTACCCTGGGGGAGTGGGGACCCCTTCAATCAAGGGGTCCCCCCCCCCCAGCCACCCAAGGGCCAGGGGTGAAGCCCGAGGCTGTCCCCCCCCCATCCAATGGGCTGCGGATGGGGAGGCTGATAGCCTTTGTTGTAAAAGAAAAGATATTGTTTTTAGTAGCAGTACTACAAGGCCCAGCAAGCCTCCCCCGCATGCTGGTACTTGGAGAACCACAAGTACCAGCATGCGACGGAAAAACGGGCCCGCTGGTACCTGTAGTACTACTACTAAAAAAATACCCAAAAAAAGACAAGACACACACACCGTGAAAGTATAATTTTATTACATACATACACACATACATACATACTTACCTTAAGTTCCCACGCAGGTCGGTCCTCTTCTCCAGTAGAATCCAAGGGGTACCTGTTGAAGAAATTATACTCACGAGATCCAGGGGTCCAGGCTCCTCGGGAAATCCAGGGGTAATCCACGTACTTGAAAAAAAAAAAACGGTGTCCCGACCACGAACTGAAAGGGGACCCATGTTTGCACATGGGTCACCTTTCCACGAATGCCAGAAACCCACTCTGACTTCTGTCTAAGTGGGTTTCTTCAGCCAATCAGGGAGCGCCACGTTGTAGCACTCTCCTGATCAGCTGTGTGGTCCTGTCCTCACTGACAGGCAGCACACGGCAGTGTTACAATGTAGCGCCTATGCGCTACATTGTAACCAATGATGGGAACTTTCTGCTCAGCGGTGACGTCACTTTAGGTCAACCGCAGGGCAGAAAGTTCCCATCATTGGTTACAATGTAGCGCATAGGCGCTACATTGTAACACTGCCGTGTGCTGCCTGTCAGTGAGGACAGGACCACACAGCTGATCAGGAGAGTGCTACAACGTGGCGCTCCCTGATTGGCTGAAGAAACCCACTTAGACAGAAGTCAGAGTGGGTTTCTGGCATTCGTGGAAAGGTGACCCATGTGCAAACATGGGTCCCCTTTCAGTTCGTGGTCGGGACACCGTTTTTTTTTTTTTTTCAAGTACGTGGATTACCCCTGGATTTCCTGAGGAGCCTGGACCCCTGGATCTCGTGAGTATAATTTCTTCAACAGGTACCCCTTGGATTCTACTGGAGAAGAGGACCGACCTGCGTGGGAACTTAAGGTAAGTATGTATGTATGTGTGTATGTATGTAATAAAATTATACTTTCACGGTGTGTGTGTCTTGTCTTTTTTTGGGTATTTTTTTAGTAGTAGTACTACAGGTACCAGCGGGCCCGTTTTTCCGTCGCATGCTGGTACTTGTGGTTCTCCAAGTACCAGCATGCGGGGGAGGCTTGCTGGGCCTTGTAGTACTGCTACTAAAAACAATATCTTTTCTTTTACAACAAAGGCTATCAGCCTCCCCATCCGCAGCCCATTGGATGGGGGGGGACAGCCTCGGGCTTCACCCCTGGCCCTTGGGTGGCTGGGGGGGGGGACCCCTTGATTGAAGGGGTCCCCACTCCCCCAGGGTACCCCGGCCAGGAGTGACTAGTTGGATTTTTGATGCCACGGCCGCAGGGCACTATATAAAAGTGACCCCCGGCTGTGGCATTATCTGTCCAGCTAGTGGAGCCCGGTGCTGGTTTTAAAAATACGGGGGACCCCTACTCTTTTTGTCCCCCGTATTTTTGGGACCAGGACCAGGCGCAGAGCCCGATGCTGGTTGCTTAAATATGGGGGAACCCCTGTCATTTTTTCCCCCATATTTTTGCAACCAGGATCGGCTCAAAGAGCCCGAGGCTGGTTATGCTTAGGAGGGGGGACCCCACGCATTTTTTTTTATTATTTTACAGTGTTTAATTTAAAAAATAAATAAATAAACCCCAGCACGGATCACACAGATCCGGCCGAGATTGATTGTAAAAAAAGTCGGCAGTGTTTTGCTAATCACTGCCGTAAAAATAGAAAAAAAACCACGAATGACATCGACATCGGAACAAAAGAAAAACCCGAATACGACAGCTTAGTAAATTAGTCGTAATCAATTCAAAAAGTTGCAGTTTTACACTTTCGATGTCATTCGTGATTGAACTTTGACCTGAAACGGGAAAATACGAATCTTAGTAAATTTACCCCATGGTCTCCAGCTGCAACCAGGAACAATGACCAGCAGATAGTGAGACACAGACAACACATATATAGGAGACCAGGGCCTAATTCAGAGTTGATTGCAGCAGCAAATTTGTTAGTAGTTGGGCAAAACTATGTGCACTGCAGGGCGAGGGGGGGGGGGCAGATATTACATGTGCAGATAGAGTTAGATTTGAGTGGGGTGTGTTCAAACTGAAATCTAAATTGCAGTGTAAAAATAAAACAGCCAGTATTTACCCTGCACAGATACAAAATAACCCACCCAAATCTAGATCTCTCTGCAAATGTTATATCTGCCACACCTGCAGTGCACATGGGCCCTCATTCCGAGTTGATCGCTCGCAAGGCGAATTTAGCAGAGTTGCTCAGGCTAAGCCTACGCCTACTGGGAGTGTATCTTAGCTTCTTAAAATTGCGACCGATGTATACGCAATATTGCGATTACAAACTACTTAGCAGTTTCAGAGTAGCTTCAGACTTACTCGGCATCTGCGATCAGTTCAGTGCTTGTCGTTCCTGGTTTGACGTCACAAACACACCCAGCGTTCGCCCAGACACTCCCCCGTTTCTCCGGCCACTCCTGCGTTTTTTCCGGAAACGGTAGCGTTTTTATCCACACGCCCCGAAAACGCTGTGTTTCCGCCCAGTAACACCCATTTCCTGTCAATCACACTACGATCGCCGGAGCGATGAAAAAGCCGTGAGTAAAAATACTGTCTCCATTGTACAATTACTTGGCGCAGTCGCAGTGCGAATATTGCGCATGCGTACTAAGCGGAATTTCACTGCGATGCGATGAAAAATACCGAGCGAACGACTCGGAATGAGGGCCATGATTTTGCCCAACTGCTAACAAATTTGCTGCTGCGATTAACTCTGAATTACCACCAAGAGCCAATGAGAGTCACAGCACAGCCAGCCTCCCCTAATTACCAACTCTCTGCAGCTGTGCTGCTGCACATCCACAAGCCTCCGGACTTTCACAAGAGACAACAGGCTGGAGTCCAGTAATAAAGCATTCCCAAACAGGTGTACTGCTACACATAGTAGCCAGATTCAAGGTTGCTAGGAGACAGCCAGAAACACAAACAGAAATGAGCCGCAGCAGCGACTCATAACACACACACACACACACACACACACACACACACACACACACACAGGAAGTGCTATTGAGCCTGGAGATCTAGACCTCGGGAAAAGATTGTGACGGGTAAATCCGATGGGATCACCACAGCTAACAGGAGTGAGATTGAGAGCATTGCCTTCCCTATCCAGCCACCTGCTGACCAATGAAGTAGCCAACAGAGACAACTCCCTCCCCATATAAGCATGGGAACCAGAATGATGATAGAAGGCAATGCCCAGTGACCTGAAAGGAAGTTCAGCAATAAAGTGATCTTGAAAAACTGAAGTCACAGTTGTCTCGTTACAACTCCTGATAGACTTTTCAATAAGAAGAGTATATGGGAAAGGACTGTGAAGACCAGTGATTTTCTTTGGGTGTGTACCAATGGTGGGATATTTTCTTTCGATTTTTACTATATAGCAAGAAAAGTTAGTGCAGATCGCAAGGTGAAAGTCACCTTGCGATCCCGATTCGATCCCGATGCGCGGTCCCGCCAGGTCGGCATCTCAAGAAAAGATGGACTGTACAGGCAAGTCAATCCTTGCTAGATCGGTGTACTATCCAGTTCATCTCACATGTCAATGACATCTCACATAAGCCAAAATCTCACATAAGCCAAAATCGTAAGCACACATAGTCCATATCTCAAGAAAAGTTAGTCAAAATCGGTCGTGCTGGGCTCCGGGGAGTTCAAGGGAAATCGCAAGTGAAAATCAGACATAGCAAGGATCTCACCATGTGTACACACCCTTACTTTGCCCTCATTCATGTGGGTCCTGTGGATGTGTGTGCCCACCAAAGGGCAGTGACACAGAAGCAGGACTGCTGCCCTGACAGCAGAGGATGCTTGATACAACTTGACTGTGTCCAGTGAGGATATCCCAGGAATTCCTCAGTCATTGGCAAGACAGACTAGTGTTGTATTGTATTGTTTCTCTCTGTGCCAAATTTGCTATAGCGCTGTTGGTAAGAAATCTTATTAAGTAAACATTAGTGATGAGCGCCTGAAATTTTTCGGGTTTTGTGTTTTGGTTTTGGGTTCGGTTCCGCGGCCGTGTTTTGGGTTCGACCGCGTTTTGGCAAAACCTCACCGAATTTTTTTTGTCGGATTCGGGTGTGTTTTGGATTCGGGTGTTTTTTTCAAAAAACCCTAAAAAACAGCTTAAATCATAGAATTTGGGGGTCATTTTGATCCCATATTATTATTAACCTCAAAAACCATAATTTCCACTCATTTTCAGTCTATTCTGAATACCTCACACCTCACAATATTATTTTTAGTCCTAAAATTTGCACCGAGGTCGCTGGATGACTAAGCTAAGCGACCCTAGTGGCCGACACAAACACCTGGCCCATCTAGGAGTGGCACTGCAGTGTCACGCAGGATGTCCCTTCCAAAAAACCCTCCCCAAACAGCACATGACGCAAAGAAAAAAAGAGGCGCAATGAGGTAGCTGTGTGAGTAAGATTAGCGACCCTAGTGGCCGACACAAACACCGGGCCCATTTAGGAGTGGCACTGCAGTGTCACGCAGGATGTCCCTTCCAAAAAACCCTCCCCAAACAGCACATGACGCAAAGAAAAAAAGAGGCGCAATGAGGTAGCTGTGTGAGTAAGATTAGCGACCGTAGTGGCCGACACAAACACCGGGCCCATTTAGGAGTGGCACTGCAGTGTCACGCAGGATGTCCCTTCCAAAAAACCCTCCCCAAACAGCACATGACGCAAAGAAAAAAAGAGGCGCAATGAGGTAGCTGTGTGAGTAAGATTAGCGACCCTAGTGGCCGACACAAACACCGGGCCCATCTAGGAGTGGCACTGCAGTGTCACGCAGGATGGCCCTTCCAAAAAACACTCCCCAAACAGCACATGACGCAAAGAAAAAAAGAGGCGCAATGAGGTAGCTGACTGTGTGAGTAAGATAAGCGACCCTAGTGGCCGACACAAACACCGGGCCCATTTAGGAGTGGCACTGCAGTGTCACGCAGGATGTCCCTTCCAAAAAACCCTCCCCAAACAGCACATGACGCAAAGAAAAAAAGAGGCGCAATGAGGTAGCTGACTGTGTGAGTAAGATAAGCGACCCTAGTGGCCGACACAAACACCTGGCCCATCTAGGAGTGGCACTGCAGTGTCACGCAGGATGTCCCTTCCAAAAAACCCTCCCCAAACAGCACATGACGCAAAGAAAAAAAGAGGCGCAATGAGGTAGCTGACTGTGTGAGTAAGATAAGCGACCCTAGTGGCCGACACAAACACCGGGCCCATTTAGGAGTGGCACTGCAGTGTCACGCAGGATGTCCCTTCCAAAAAACCCTCCCCAAACAGCACATGACGCAAAGAAAAATAAAAGAAAAAAGAGGTGCAAGATGGAATTGTCCTTGGGCCCTCCCACCCACCCTTATGTTGTATAAACAAAACAGGACATGCACACTTTAACCAACCCATCATTTCAGTGACAGGGTCTGCCACACGACTGTGACTGATATGACGGGTTGGTTTGGACCCCCCCCAAAAAAGAAGCAATTAATCTTTCCTTGCACAAACTGGCTCTACAGAGGCAAGATGTCCACCTCATCATCATCCTCCGATATATCACCGTGTACATCCCCCTCCTCACAGATTATCAATTCGTCCCCACTGGAATCCACCATCTCAGCTCCCTGTGTACTTTGTGGAGGCAATTGCTGCTGGTCAATGTCTCCGCGGAGGAATTGATTATAATTCATTTTAATGAACATCATCTTCTCCACATTTTCTGGATGTAACCTCGTACGCCGATTGCTGACAAGGTGAGCGGCGGCACTAAACACTCTTTCGGAGTACACACTTGTGGGAGGGCAACTTAGGTAGAATAAAGCCAGTTTGTGCAATGGCCTCCAAATTGCCTCTTTTTCCTGCCAGTATAAGTATGGACTGTGTGACGTGCCTACTTGGATGCGGTCACTCATATAATCCTCCACCATTCTTTCAATGGTGAGAGAATCATATGCAGTGACAGTAGACGACATGTCCGTAATCGTTGTCAGGTCCTTCAGTCCGGACCAGATGTCAGCATCAGCAGTCGCTCCAGACTGCCTTGCATCACCGCCAGCGGGTGGGCTCGGAATTCTGAGCCTTTTCCTCGCACCCCCAGTTGCGGGAGAATGTGAAGGAGGAGATGTTGACAGGTCGCGTTCCGCTTGACTTGACAATTTTCTCACCAGCAGGTCTTTCAACCCCAGCAGACTTGTGTCTGCCGGAAAGAGAGATCCAAGGTAGGCTTTAAATCTAGGATCGAGCATGGTGGCCAAAATGTAGTGCTCTGATTTCAACAGATTGACCACCCGTGAATCCTTGTTAAGCGAATTAAGGGCTCCATCCACAAGTCCCACATGCCTAGCGGAATCGCTCCGTGTTAGCTCCTCCTTCAATGTCTCCAGCTTCTTCTGCAAAAGCCTGATGAGGGGAATGACCTGACTCAGGCTGGCAGTGTCTGAACTGACTTCACGTGTGGCAAGTTCAAAGGGCAGCAGAACCTTGCACAACGTTGAAATCATTCTCCACTGCGCTTGAGACAGGTGCATTCCACCTCCTATATCGTGCTCAATTGTATAGGCTTGAATGGCCTTTTGCTGCTCCTCCAACCTCTGAAGCATATAGAGGGTTGAATTCCACCTCGTTACTAGAGATGAGCGGGTTCGGTTTCTCTGAATCCGAACCCGCCAGAACTTCATGTTTTTTTTCACGGGTCCGAGCGACTCGGATCTTCCCGCCTTGCTCGGTTAACCCGAGCGCGCCCGAACGTCATCATGACGCTGTCGGATTCTCGCGAGGCTCGGATTCTATCGCGAGACTCGGATTCTATATAAGGAGCCGCGCGTCGCCGCCATTTTCACACGTGCATTGAGATTGATAGGGAGAGGACGTGGCTGGCGTCCTCTCCATTTAGATTATAAGAGACTGAGAGAGATTTACTGGAGCTGACTAGGAGGAGTACTGTTACTGTAGAAGTGTAGAGACTGAGTGGAGAGAGTTTACTAGTGAGGACAGTGCAGTTTACTTTATAATCCGTTCTCTGCCTGAAAAAAGCGATACACAGCACACAGTGACTCAGTCACATACCATATCTGTGTGCACTGCTCAGGCTCAGGCCAGTGTGCTGCATCATCTATTATCTATATATAATATTATATATATCTGTCTGACTGCTCAGCTCACACAGCTTATAATTGTGGGGGAGACTGGGGAGCACTACTGCAGTGCCAGTTATAGGTTATAGCAGGAGCCAGGAGTACATAATATATTATATAGTGAGTGACCACCAGACACACAGTGCAGTTTATTTAATATATCCGTTCTCTGCCTGAAAAAAGCGATACACACAGTGACTCAGTCAGTCACATACCATATCTGTGTGCACTGCTCAGGCTCAGGCCAGTGTGCTGCATCATCTATTATCTATATATAATATTATATATATCTGTCTGACTGCTCAGCTCACACAGCTTATAATTGTGGGGGAGACTGGGGAGCACTACTGCAGTGCCAGTTATAGGTTATAGCAGGAGCCAGGAGTACATAATATATTATATAGTGAGTGACCACCAGACACACAGTGCAGTTTATTTAATATATCCGTTCTCTGCCTGAAAAAAGCGATACACACAGTGACTCAGTCAGTCACATACCATATCTGTGTGCACTGCTCAGGCTCAGGCCAGTGTGCTGCATCATCTATTATCTATATATAATATTATATATATATCTGTCTGACTGCTCAGCTCACACAGCTTATAATTGTGGGGGAGACTGGGGAGCACTACTGCAGTGCCAGTTATAGGTTATAGCAGGAGCCAGGAGTACATAATATATTATATAGTGAGTGACCACCAGACACACAGTGCAGTTTATTTAATATATCCGTTCTCTGCCTGAAAAAAGCGATACACACAGTGACTCAGTCAGTCACATACCATATCTGTGTGCACTGCTCAGGCTCAGGCCAGTGTGCTGCATCATCTATTATCTATATATAATATTATATATATCTGTCTGACTGCTCAGCTCACACAGCTTATAATTGTGGGGGAGACTGGGGAGCACTACTGCAGTGCCAGTTATAGGTTATAGCAGGAGCCAGGAGTACATAATATATTATATAGTGAGTGACCACCAGACACACAGTGCAGTTTATTTAATATATCCGTTCTCTGCCTGAAAAAAGCGATACACACAGTGACTCAGTCAGTCACATACCATATCTGTGTGCACTGCTCAGGCTCAGGCCAGTGTGCTGCATCATCTATTATCTATATATAATATTATATATATCTGTCTGACTGCTCAGCTCACACAGCTTATAATTGTGGGGGAGACTGGGGAGCACTACTGCAGTGCCAGTTATAGGTTATAGCAGGAGCCAGGAGTACATAATATATTATATAGTGAGTGACCACCAGACACACAGTGCAGTTTATTTAATATATCCGTTCTCTGCCTGAAAAAAGCGATACACACAGTGACTCAGTCAGTCACATACCATATCTGTGTGCACTGCTCAGGCTCAGGCCAGTGTGCTGCATCATCTATTATCTATATATAATATTATATATATCTGTCTGACTGCTCAGCTCACACAGCTTATAATTGTGGGGGAGACTGGGGAGCACTACTGCAGTGCCAGTTATAGGTTATAGCAGGAGCCAGGAGTACATAATATATTATATAGTGAGTGACCACCAGACACACAGTGCAGTTTATTTAATATATCCGTTCTCTGCCTGAAAAAAGCGATACACACAGTGACTCAGTCAGTCACATACCATATCTGTGTGCACTGCTCAGGCTCAGGCCAGTGTGCTGCATCATCTATATATATTATATATCTGTCTGACTGCTCAGCTCACACAGCTTATAATTGTGGGGGAGACTGGGGAGCACTACTGCAGTGCCAGTTATAGGTTATAGCAGGAGCCAGGAGTACATATTATATTAAAATTAAACAGTGCACACTTTTGCTGCAGGAGTGCCACTGCCAGTGTGACTGACCAGTGACCTGACCACACTGACCACCAGTATAGTTAGTAGTATACTTATATTGTGATTGCCTGAAAAAGTTAAACACTCGTCGTGTGACTTCACTTGTGTGTTTTTTTTTTTTTATTCTATAAAAATAAAACTCATTCTGCTGACAGACAGTGTCCAGCAGGTCCGTCATTATATAATATATAATATATACCTGTCCGGCTGCAGTAGTGATATATATATATATTTTATATCATTTATCATCCAGTTGCAGCAGACACAGTACGGTAGTTCACGGCTGTGGCTACCTCTGTGTCTCTGCACTCGGCAGGCAGTCCGTCCATAATTGTAATACCACCTAACCGTGGATTTTTTTCATTCTTCTTTATACATACATAGTTACATAGACATCTTCTCTTTATCAACCAGTCTATATTAGCTGCAGACACAGTACAGTACGGTAGTTCACGGCTGTGGCTACCTCTGTGTCTGCACTCGGCAGGCAGTCCGTCCATAATTGTATACCACCTAACCGTGGTTTTTTTTCATTCTTCTTTATACATACATAGTTACATAGACATCTTCTCTTTATCAACCAGTCTATATTAGCTGCAGACACAGTACAGTACGGTAGTTCACGGCTGTGGCTACCTCTGTGTCTGCACTCGGCAGGCAGTCCGTCCATAATTGTATACCACCTAACCGTGGATTTTTTTCAGTCTTCTTTATACATACATAGTTACATAGACATCTTCTCTTTATCAACCAGTCTATATTAGCTGCAGACACAGTACAGTACGGTAGTTCACGGCTGTGGCTACCTCTGTGTCTGCAGTCGGCAGGCAGTCCATAATTGTATACTAGTATCCATCTCCATTGTTTACCTGAGGTGCCTTTTAGTTGTGCCTATTAAAATATGGAGAACAAAAATGTTGAGGTTCCAAAATTAGGGAAAGATCAAGATCCACTTCCACCTCGTGCTGAAGCTGCTGCCACTAGTCATGGCCGAGACGATGAAATGCCAGCAACGTCGTCTGCCAAGGCCGATGCCCAATGTCATAGTACAGAGCATGTTAAATCCAAAACACCAAATATCAGAAAAAAAAGGACTCCAAAACCTAAAATAAAATTGTCGGAGGAGAAGCGTAAACTTGCCAATATGCCATTTACCACACGGAGTGGCAAGGAACGGCTGAGGCCCTGGCCTATGTTCATGGCTAGTGGTTCACCTTCACATGAGGATGGAAGCACTCAGCCTCTCGCTAGAAAAATGAAAAGACTCAAGCTGGCAAAAGCAGCACAGCAAAGAACTGTGCATTCTTCGAAATCCCAAATCCACAAGGAGAGTCCAATTGTGTCGGTTGCGATGCCTGACCTTCCCAACACTGGACGTGAAGAGCATGCGCCTTCCACCATTTGCACGCCCCCTGCAAGTGCTGGAAGGAGCACCCGCAGTCCAGTTCCTGATAGTCAGATTGAAGATGTCAGTGTTGAAGTACACCAGGATGAGGAGGATATGGGTGTTGCTGGCGCTGGGGAGGAAATTGACCAGGAGGATTCTGATGGTGAGGTGGTTTGTTTAAGTCAGGCACCCGGGGAGACACCTGTTGTCCGTGGGAGGAATATGGCCGTTGACATGCCAGGTGAAAATACCAAAAAAATCAGCTCTTCGGTGTGGAGGTATTTCACCAGAAATGCGGACAACAGGTGTCAAGCCGTGTGTTCCCTTTGTCAAGCTGTAATAAGTAGGGGTAAGGACGTTAACCACCTCGGAACATCCTCCCTTATACGTCACCTGCAGCGCATTCATAATAAGTCAGTGACAAGTTCAAAAACTTTGGGTGACAGCGGAAGCAGTCCACTGACCAGTAAATCCCTTCCTCTTGTAACCAAGCTCACGCAAACCACCCCACCAACTCCCTCAGTGTCAATTTCCTCCTTCCCCAGGAATGCCAATAGTCCTGCAGGCCATGTCACTGGCAATTCTGACGAGTCCTCTCCTGCCTGGGATTCCTCCGATGCATCCTTGCGTGTAACGCCTACTGCTGCTGGCGCTGATGTTGTTGCCGCTGGGAGTCGATGGTCATCCCAGAGGGGAAGTCGTAAGCCCACTTGTACTACTTCCTGTAAGCAATTGACTGTTCAACAGTCCTTTGCGAGGAAGATGAAATATCACAGCAGTCATCCTACTGCAAAGCGGATAACTGAGGCCTTGACAACTATGTTGGTGTTAGACGTGCGTCCGGTATCCGCCGTTAGTTCACAGGGAACTAGACAATTTATTGAGGCAGTGTGCCCCCGTTACCAAATACCATCTAGGTTCCACTTCTCTAGGCAGGCGATACCGAGAATGTACACGGACGTCAGAAAAAGACTCACCAGTGTCCTAAAAAATGCAGTTGTACCCAATGTCCACTTAACCACGGACATGTGGACAAGTGGAGCAGGGCAGGGTCAGGACTATATGACTGTGACAGCCCACTGGGTAGATGTATGGACTCCCGCCGCAAGAACAGCAGCGGCGGCACCAGTAGCAGCATCTCGCAAACGCCAACTCTTTCCTAGGCAGGCTACGCTTTGTATCACCGCTTTCCAGAATACGCACACAGCTGAAAACCTCTTACGGCAACTGAGGAAGATCATCGCGGAATGGCTTACCCCAATTGGACTCTCCTGTGGATTTGTGGCATCGGACAACGCCAGCAATATTGTGTGTGCATTAAATATGGGCAAATTCCAGCACGTCCCATGTTTTGCACATACCTTGAATTTGGTGGTGCAGAATTTTTTAAAAAACGACAGGGGCGTGCAAGAGATGCTGTCGGTGGCCAGAAGAATTGCGGGACACTTTCGGCGTACAGGCACCACGTACAGAAGACTGGAGCACCACCAAAAACTACTGAACCTGCCCTGCCATCATCTGAAGCAAGAAGTGGTAACGAGGTGGAATTCAACCCTCTATATGCTTCAGAGGTTGGAGGAGCAGCAAAAGGCCATTCAAGCCTATACAATTGAGCACGATATAGGAGGTGGAATGCACCTGTCTCAAGTGCAGTGGAGAATGATTTCAACGTTGTGCAAGGTTCTGATGCCCTTTGAACTTGCCACACGTGAAGTCAGTTCAGACACTGCCAGCCTGAGTCAGGTCATTCCCCTCATCAGGCTTTTGCAGAAGAAGCTGGAGGCATTGAAGAAGGAGCTAAAAGGGAGCGATTCCGCTAGGCATGTGGGACTTGTGGATGCAGCCCTTAATTCGCTTAACAAGGATTCACGGGTGGTCAATCTGTTGAAATCAGAGCACTACATTTTGGCCACCGTGCTCGATCCTAGATTTAAAGCCTACCTTGGATCTCTCTTTCCGGCAGACACAAGTCTGCTTGGGTTGAAAGACCTGCTGGTGACAAAATTGTCAAGTCAAGCGGAACGCGACCTGTCAACATCTCCTCCTTCACATTCTCCCGCAACTGGGGGTGCGAGGAAAAGGCTCAGAATTCCGAGCCCACCCGCTGGCGGTGATGCAGGGCAGTCTGGAGCGACTGCTGATGCTGACATCTGGTCCGGACTGAAGGACCTGACAACGATTACGGACATGTCGTCTACTGTCACTGCATATGATTCTCTCAACATTGATAGAATGGTGGAGGATTATATGAGTGACCGCATCCAAGTAGGCACGTCACACAGTCCGTACTTATACTGGCAGGAAAAAGAGGCAATTTGGAGGCCCTTGCACAAACTGGCTTTATTCTACCTAAGTTGCCCTCCCACAAGTGTGTACTCCGAAAGAGTGTTTAGTGCCGCCGCTCACCTTGTCAGCAATCGGCGTACGAGGTTACATCCAGAAAATGTGGAGAAGATGATGTTCATTAAAATGAATTATAATCAATTCCTCCGCGGAGACATTGACCAGCAGCAATTGCCTCCACAAAGTACACAGGGAGCTGAGATGGTGGATTCCAGTGGGGACGAATTGATAATCTGTGAGGAGGGGGATGTACACGGTGATATATCGGAGGGTGAAGATGAGGTGGACATCTTGCCTCTGTAGAGCCAGTTTGTGCAAGGAGAGATTAATTGCTTCTTTTTTGGGGGGGGTCCAAACCAACCCGTCATATCAGTCACAGTCGTGTGGCAGACCCTGTCACTGAAATGATGGGTTGGTTAAAGTGTGCATGTCCTGTTTTGTTTATACAACATAAGGGTGGGTGGGAGGGCCCAAGGACAATTCCATCTTGCACCTCTTTTTTCTTTTCTTTTTCTTTGCATCATGTGCTGATTGGGGAGGGTTTTTTGGAAGGGACATCCTGCGTGACACTGCAGTGCCACTCCTAGATGGGCCCGGTGTTTGTGTCGGCCACTAGGGTCGCTAATCTTACTCACACAGTCAGCTACCTCATTGCGCCTCTTTTTTTCTTTGCGTCATGTGCTGTTTGGGGAGGGTTTTTTGGAAGGGACATCCTGCGTGACACTGCAGTGCCACTCCTAGATGGGCCCGGTGTTTGTGTCGGCCACTAGGGTCGCTAATCTTACTCACACAGCTACCTCATTGCGCCTCTTTTTTTCTTTGCGTCATGTGCTGTTTGGGGAGGGTTTTTTGGAAGGGACATCCTGCGTGACACTGCAGTGCCACTCCTAGATGGGCCCGGTGTTTGTGTCGGCCACTAGGGTCGCTAATCTTACTCACACAGCTACCTCATTGCGCCTCTTTTTTTCTTTGCGTCATGTGCTGTTTGGGGAGGGTTTTTTGGAAGGGCCATCCTGCGTGACACTGCAGTGCCACTCCTAGATGGGCCCGGTGTTTGTGTCGGCCACTAGGGTCGCTAATCTTACTCACACAGCTACCTCATTGCGCCTCTTTTTTTCTTTGCGTCATGTGCTGTTTGGGGAGGGTTTTTTGGAAGGGACATCCTGCGTGACACTGCAGTGCCACTCCTAGATGGGCCCGGTGTTTGTGTCGGCCACTAGGGTCGCTTATCTTACTCACACAGCGACCTCGGTGCAAATTTTAGGACTAAAAATAATATTGTGAGGTGTGAGGTATTCAGAATAGACTGAAAATGAGTGTAAATTATGGTTTTTGAGGTTAATAATACTTTGGGATCAAAATGACCCCCAAATTCTATGATTTAATCTGTTTTTTAGTGTTTTTTGAAAAAAACACCCGAATCCAAAACACACCCGAATCCGACAAAAAAAATTCGGTGAGGTTTTGCCAAAACGCGTTCGAACCCAAAACACGGCCGCGGAACCGAACCCAAAACCAAAACACAAAACCCGAAAAATTTCAGGCGCTCATCTCTACTCGTTACCACTTCTTGCTTCAGATGATGGCAGGGCAGGTTCAGTAGTTTTTGGTGGTGCTCCAGTCTTCTGTACGTGGTGCCTGTACGCCGAAAGTGTCCCGCAATTCTTCTGGCCACCGACAGCATCTCTTGCACGCCCCTGTCGTTTTTTAAATAATTCTGCACCACCAAATTCAAGGTATGTGCAAAACATGGGACGTGCTGGAATTTGCCCATATTTAATGCACACACAATATTGCTGGCGTTGTCCGATGCCACAAATCCACAGGAGAGTCCAATTGGGGTAAGCCATTCCGCGATGATCTTCCTCAGTTGCCGTAAGAGGTTTTCAGCTGTGTGCGTATTCTGGAAGGCGGTGATACAAAGCGTAGCCTGCCTAGGAAAGAGTTGGCGTTTGCGAGATGCTGCTACTGGTGCCGCCGCTGCTGTTCTTGCGGCGGGAGTCCATACATCTACCCAGTGGGCTGTCACAGTCATATAGTCCTGACCCTGCCCTGCTCCACTTGTCCACATGTCCGTGGTTAAGTGGACATTGGGTACAGCTGCATTTTTTAGGACACTGGTGACTCTTTTTCTGAGGTCTGTGTAAATTTTCGGTATCGCCTGCCTAGAGAAATGGAACCTAGATGGTATTTGGTACCGGGGACACAGTACCTCCAACAAGTCTCTAGTTGGCTCTGCAGTAATGATGGATACCGGAACCACGTTTCTCACCACCCAGGATGCCAAGGCCTCAGTTATCCGCTTTGCAGTAGGATGACTGCTGTGATATTTCATCTTCCTCGCAAAGGACTGTTGGACAGTCAATTGCTTGGTGGAAGTAGTAAAAGTGGTCTTACGACTTCCCCTCTGGGATGACCATCGACTCCCAGCAGCAACAACAGCAGCGCCAGCAGCAGTAGGCGTTACACGCAAGGATGCATCGGAGGAATCCCAGTTAGGAGAGGACTCGTCAGAATTGCCAGTGACATGGCCTGCAGGACTATTGGCATTCCTGGGGAAGGAGGAAATTGACACTGAGGGAGTTGGTGGGGTGGTTTGCGTGAGCTTGGTTACAAGAGGAAGGGATTTACTGGTCAGTGGACTGCTTCCGCTGTCACCCAAAGTTTTTGAACTTGTCACTGACTTATTATGAATGCGCTGCAGGTGACGTATAAGGGAGGATGTTCCGAGGTGGTTAACGTCCTTACCCCTACTTATTACAGCTTGACAAAGGGAACACACGGCTTGACACCTGTTGTCCGCATTTCTGTTGAAATACCTCCACACCGAAGAGCTGATTTTTTTGGTATTTTCACCAGGCATGTCAACGGCCATATTCCTCCCACGGACAACAGGTGTCTCCCCGGGTGCCTGACTTAAACAAACCACCTCACCATCAGAATCCTCCTGGTCAATTTCCTCCCCAGCGCCAGCAACACCCATATCCTCCTCATCCTGGTGTACTTCAACACTGACATCTTCAATCTGACTATCAGGAACTGGACTGCGGGTGCTCCTTCCAGCACTTGCAGGGGGCGTGCAAATGGTGGAAGGCGCATGCTCTTCACGTCCAGTGTTGGGAAGGTCAGGCATCGCAACCGACACAATTGGACTCTCCTTGTGGATTTGGGATTTCGAAGAACGCACAGTTCTTTGCGGTGCTACTGCTTTTGCCAGCTTGAGTCTTTTCATTTTTCTAGCGAGAGGCTGAGTGCCTCCATCCTCATGTGAAGCTGAACCACTAGCCATGAACATAGGCCAGGGCCTCAGCCGTTCCTTGCCACTCCGTGTGGTAAATGGCATATTGGCAAGTTTACGCTTCTCCTCCGACAATTTTATTTTAGGTTTTGGAGTCCTTTTTTTACTGATATTTGGTGTTTTGGATTTGACATGCTCTGTACTATGACATTGGGCATCGGCCTTGGCAGACGACGTTGCTGGCATTTCATCGTCTCGGCCATGACTAGTGGCAGCAGCTTCAGCACGAGGTGGAAGTGGATCTTGATCTTTCCCTAATTTTGGAACCTCAACATTTTTGTTCTCCATATTTTAATAGGCACAACTAAAAGGCACCTCAGGTAAACAATGGAGATGGATGGATACTAGTATACAATTATGGACGGACTGCCGAGTGCCGACACAGAGGTAGCTACAGCCGTGAACTACCGTACTGTACTGTGTCTGCTGCTAATATAGACTGGTTGATGAAGAGATGTAGTAGTATGTATAAGTATAAAGAAGAAAGAAAAAAAAACCACGGGTAGGTGGTATACAATTATGGACGGACTGCCGAGTGCCGACACAGAGGTAGCTACAGCCGTGGACTACCGTACTGTACTGTGTCTGCTGCTAATATAGACTGGTTGATAAAGAGATGTAGTAGTATGTATAAGTATAAAGAAGAAAGAAAAAAAAACCACGGGTAGGTGGTATACAATTATGGACGGACTGCCGAGTGCCGACACAGAGGTAGCTACAGCCGTGGACTACCGTACTGTACTGTGTCTGCTGCTAATATAGACTGGTTGATAAAGAGATGTAGTAGTATGTATAAGTATAAAGAAGAAAGAAAAAAAAACCACGGGTAGGTGGTATACAATTATGGACGGACTGCCGAGTGCCGACACAGAGGTAGCTACAGCCGTGGACTACCGTACTGTACTGTGTCTGCTGCTAATATAGACTGGTTGATAAAGAGATGTAGTAGTATGTATAAGTATAAAGAAGAAAGAAAAGAAAACCACGGGTAGGTGGTATACAATTATGGACGGACTGCCGAGTGCCGACACAGAGGTAGCTACAGCCGTGGACTACCGTACTGTACTGTGTCTGCTGCTAATATAGACTGGTTGATAAAGAGATGTAGTAGTATGTATAAGTATAAAGAAGAAAGAAAAAAAAACCACGGGTAGGTGGTATACAATTATGGACGGACTGCCGAGTGCCGACACAGAGGTAGCTACAGCTGTGGACTACCGTACTGTACTGTGTCTGCTGCTAATATAGACTGGTTGATAAAGAGATGTAGTAGTATGTATAAGTATAAAGAAGAAAGAAAAAAAAACCACGGGTAGGTGGTATACAATTATGGACGGACTGCCGAGTGCCGACACAGAGGTAGCTACAGCCGTGAACTACCGTACTGTACTGTGTCTGCTGCTAATATAGACTGGTTGATAAAGAGATGTAGTAGTATGTATGTATAAAGAAGAAATAAAAAAAACCTCGGGTAGGTGGTATACAATTATGGACGGACTGCCGAGTGCCGACACAGAGGTAGCTACAGCCGTGAACTACCGTACTGTACTGTGTCTGCTGCTAATATAGACTGGTTGATAAAGAGATGTAGTAGTATGTATGTATAAAGAAGAAATAAAAAAAAACCTCGGGTAGGTGGTATACAATTATGGACGGACTGCCGAGTGCCGACACAGAGGTAGCTACAGCCGTGAACTACCGTACTGTACTGTGTCTGCTGCTAATATAGACTGGTTGATAAAGAGATGTAGTAGTATGTATGTATAAAGAAGAAAGAAAAAAAAACCTCGGGTAGGTGGTATACAATTATGGACGGACTGCCGAGTGCCGACACAGAGGTAGCTACAGCCGTGAACTACCGTACTGTACTGTGTCTGCTGCTAATATAGACTGGTTGATAAAGAGATGTAGTAGTATGTATGTATAAAGAAGAAAGAAAAAAAAACCACGGGTAGGTGGTATACAATTATGGACGGACTGCCGAGTGCCGACACAGAGGTAGCTACAGCCGTGGACTACCGTACTGTACTGTGTCTGCTGCTAATATAGACTGGTTGATAAAGAGATGTAGTAGTATGTATGTATAAAGAAGAAAGAAAAAAAAACCACGGGTAGGTGGTATACAATTATGGATGGACTGCCGAGTGCCGACACAGAGGTAGCTACAGCCGTGAACTACCGTACTGTGTCTGCTGCGACTGGATGATAAATAATGATATAAAAAATATATATATATCACTACTGCAGCCGGACAGGTATATATTATATAATGACGGACCTGCTGGACACTGTCTGTCAGCAGAATGAGTTTTTTATAGAATAAAAAAAAAAACACCACACAAGTGAAGTCACACGACGAGTGTTTAACTTTTTCAGGCAATCACAATATAGTATACTACTAACTATACTGGTGGTCAGTGTGGTCAGGTCACTGGTCAGTCACACTGGCAGTGGCACTCCTGCAGCAAAAGTGTGCACTGTTTAATTTTAATATAATATGTACTCCTGGCTCCTGCTATAACCTATAACTGGCACTGCAGTGCTCCCCAGTCTCCCCCACAATTATAAGCTGTGTGAGCTGAGCACAGTCAGATATATATACATAGATGATGCAGCACACTGGGCTGAGCAGTGCACACAGATATGGTATGTGACTGAGTCACTGTGTGTATCGTTTTTTTCAGGCAGAGAACGGATATATTAAATAAAACTGCACTGTCTGGTGGTCACTGTGGTCAGTCACTAGTAAACTCTGCACTCTCTACACTTCTACAGTACTCCTAAGCTCCAGTAAATCAGGTCAATCTCTCTCTCTCTCTCTCTCTCTTCTAATCTAAATGGAGAGGACGCCAGCCACGTCCTCTCCCTATCAATCTCAATGCACGTGTGAAAATGGCGGCGACGCGCGGCTCCTTATATAGAATCCGAGTCTCGCGAGAATCCGACAGCGTCATGATGACGTTCGGGCGCGCTCGGGTTAACCGAGCAAGGCGGGAGGATCCGAGTCTGCTCGGACCCGTGAAAAAAACCATGAAGTTCGGGCGGGTTCGGATTCAGAGAAACCGAACCCGCTCATCTCTAGTAAACATTAAGCATTTTTTATTCGGCTATTTACCTGGGTACATCATACACCAGCGCCGTAACTAAGTGTGTGCCAGTTGCCCTGAGTCAATATGACTCATTACATACTGCCTCTGCTGTGTGCGTCGCGCTGGGGAGGAGAGCAGCAGCGATGGAGGCAGCGGAGGAGGAGGGAGGGGGGGGGGGACTGGAGCCGCAGCTTCGCTATGTAATTGGTAGTAGCACCGCGGCAGCTGTCCCCTCTCCTTCCGTATTGGCTTCCCGGCGCTGCTGTGAATGCTGAAATGCGGTTCCTTCATCCCAGCATTCACAGCGGCGGCGGGCAGCCAATACGGAAGGAGAGGGGACTGCTGCAGCGGGGCCTCTACAAATGACATAGCGCTGCTGCGGCTCCAGTCCCCCTCCCTCCTCCTCCTTCTCTGCTGCCTACACCGAGGGATCTGCCAGCATGAGGAGCCTGATTGCCAGCGGGGAGAGATGGTAAGTATCTCTCTCTCTCTCTCTCTCTCTCTCTCTTTATCCTTTCTGCCGCAATGTGTAAAAAGGGGTACTGTCTGCTGTAATGTGTAAAAAGGGGACGCTGTCTGCCGTAATGTGTAAAAAGGGGGACGCTGACTGCCATAATGTGTAAAAAAGGGGACGCTGTCTGCCGTAATGTGTAAAAAGGGGGACACTGTCTGCCGTAATGTGTAAAAAAGGGGATGCTGTCTGCTGTAATGTGTAAAAAGGGGGACTCTGTCTGCCGTAATGTGTAAAAAGGGGATGCTGTCTGCCATAATGTGTAAAAAGGGGGACGCTGTCTGCCGTAATGTGTAAAAAGGGGACGCTGTCTGCCGTAATGTGTAAAAAGGGGGACGCTGTCTGCCATAATGTGTAAAAAGGGGACGCTGTCTGCCGTAATGTGTAAAAAGGGGGACGCTGTCTGCCGTAATGAGTAAAAAATGGGATGCTGTCTGCCGTAATGTGTAAAAAGGGGGACGCTGTCTGCTGTAATGCGTAAAAAGGGGACGCTGTCTGCCATAATGTGTAAAAAGGGGGACGCTGTCTGCCGTAATGGGTAAAAAGGGGGACGCTGTCTGCCGTAATGGGTAAAAAGGGGACGCTGTCTGCCGTAATGTGTAAAAAGGGGGACGCTGTCTGCCATAATGTGTAAAAAGGGGACGCTGTCTGCCATAATGTGTAAAAAGGGGGACGCTGTCTGCCGTAATGGGTAAAAAGGGGGACGCTGTCTGCCATAATGTGTAAAAAGGGGTCGCTGTCTGCCATAATGTGTAAAAAGGGGGATGATGTCTGCCGTAATGTGTAAAAAAGGGGATGCTGTCTGCCGTAATGTGTAAAAAGGGGATGCTGTCTGCCGTAATGCGTAAAAAGGGGACGCTGTCTGCCATAATGTGTAAAAAGGGGGACGCTGTCTGCCGTAATGTGTAAAAAGGGGGACGCTGTTTGCTGTAATGTGTAAAAAGGGGACGCTGTCTGCCGTAATGTGTAAAAAGGGGGACTCTGTCTGCCGTAATGTGTAAAAAAGGGGGACACTGTCTGCCGTAATTTGTAAAAAGGGGATGTTGTCTGCCATAATGTGTAAAAAGGGGGACTGTCTGCTGTAATGTGTAAAAGGGACTCTACCTGGTGTAGTGGCGCTACTGTGCAGCGTAATTTGAATAATGGAGACTACTGTGCACCGTAGTATGAATTGGTATTATTTTGTGGCCACGCCCCTTCCCCATGAAGCCACGCTCTTATACATTTTTGGCGCACAAACTGCACGCACTGCCCCTATCTTGCATGGGGGGAAGGCACGCCAATACCGTTTCTTGCACACAGCGCTAAAATGTCTAGTTAAGGCACTGTCATACACAATGGAATTTCGGTGCAGGATTCTAGAGTCATAGGCCCTCATTCCGAGTTGTTCGCTCGCAAGGCGATTATAGCAGAGTTACACACGCTAAGCCGCCGCCTACTGGGAGTGAATCTAAACATCTTAAATGTGCGACCGATGTATTCGCAATATTGCGATCAAAACCGAGTTAGCAGTTTCTGAGTAACTCCAGACTTACTCTGCCTGTGCGATCAATTCAGTGCTTTTCGGTCCCGGCTGACGTCATAAACACACCCAGCGTTCGCCCAAGCACTCCCACCGTTTCTCCAGACACGCCTGCGTTTTTTCCGGAAACGGTAGCGTTTCCAGCCACACGCCCCTAAAACGCCGTACATCCGCCCAGTAACACCCATTTCCTGTCAATCACAATGCGTTCTCCGGAGCGACGAAAAAGCCGTGAGTAAAATTACTTTCTTCTTAGTAAAGTTACTTGACGCATGCGCAGTGCGAACATTACGCATGCGCACTAAGAGAATTCTCACTGCGATGCGATGAAAAATACCGAGCGAACAACTCGGAATGAGGGCCATAGGACATTAAATTGCCTAGAACACTCCTGCCTTAATTTGGTTAAATTGCTAAACTTCTAAGCCTGTGGACACTTTGGGCCTAATTCAGATCTGATCGCAGCAGCAAATTTGTTAGCTAATGGGCAAAACCATGGGGGTCATTCCGAGTTGTTCGCTCGTTGACGATTTTCGCTATATTGCGATTAGTCGCTTACTGCGCATGCTCAAGGTTCGCAGAGCGCATGCGCTTAGTTATTTTACACAAGAGTTAGGTATTTTACTCACGGCATAACAAGGTTTTTTCATCGTTCTGGTGATCGTACTGTGATTGACAGGAAGTGGGTGTTTCTGGGCGGAAACTTGCCGTTTTCTGGGCGTGTGCGAAAAAACGCTGGCGTTTCTGGGAAAAATGCGGGAGTGTCTGAAGAAACGGGGGAGTGTCTGGGCGAACGCTGGGTGTGTTTGTGACGTCAAACCAGGAACGAAACTGACTGAACTGATCGCAGTGTAGGAGTAAGTCTCGAGCTACTCAGAAACTGCTAAGAAATTTCTATTCGCAATTCTGCTAATCTTTCGTTCGCAATTCTGCTATGCAAAGAAACACTCCCAGAGGGCGGCAGCTTAGCGTGTGCAATGCTGCTAAAAGCAGCTAGCGAGCGAACAACTCGGAATGGGGGCCCATGTGCCTAATGCAGACCTGATCGTAGATGTGCTAAATTTAGCACATCTACGATCAGTTACACAGACATGCGGGGGGACGCCCAGCACAGGGCTAGTCTGCCCCGCATGTCAGGCCTCACCCCCTTCCCGCACAAGTACTTTTGTACTTCAGGAGTAGCTCCCTACCAGCGCAGCTCCTGAGCGCTGGCAGGGAGCTACTCGTCGCTGTTCGGGTCACAGCGACTGCATGTGACATCACGCATCCTCCGCGGCCCGTTCCCCGCACGGTCCGGGCATGCCTGCATTGCCTGGACCACGCCCCTAAATTGGAAGCCAAATGCTGCCAGCTCGCCCCCTCCCGCCCAGCGAACGCCTCTGCCTGTCAAGCATGCGCAGTTCAGACCTGATCAGCTGCTGTGCGAAAATGCACAGCAGCGATCAGGTCTAAATTAGGCCCCATGTGCACTGCAGGGGAGGCAGATGTAACATGTGCAGAGAGAGTTAGATTTGGGTGGGGTGTGTTCAAACTGAAATCTAAATTTCAGTGTAAAAATAAAGCAGCCAGTATTTACCCTGCACAGAAACAATATAACCAGTGCCAGATTAAGGTCCACATGGGCCTGGAGCTGACATTTTTGACGGGCCTATTGTGTATTGCGCAGTGGGTGTGATTAGCGCCACAGAGAATTTCTTACGGTGTGGACACGGGGTGATGTGGCATACTACATCACTGCACTTCCTCTCCACACTACATCTCTTCACTATATCACTACTACAGTACATCTCCGCACTATGGAGGTCATTCCGACACGTTCACACGCAGCGGTTCTTCGCTGCGGTGCGAACAGGTCAGAAATGACCATGCGCGGCGGCCGCAATGCACACACGCTTCGTTGCCCAGCGACAGCCATCGCCGGGCAACGACCAGAAGAGAGATGAAAGTGATCGCTAGCGCAATCGCAATTAGATTGACAGCGGGGAGGCGTTCCGGGGTGGATACTCACCGTTTTCCGGGTGTGGAGATCTGAACGCAGGCGTGTCCAGGTGTTTGGAGGGCGGTTGTCTGACGTCAATCCCGGGACCTTTGTCGCTGGATCCATCGCACAGGGTAAGTAAGTCTCACCCTGGTCTTGTTTTGTAGGAAACTTTTTTAGCATAGCAGGGCTGTACAAGCGATCGCAGCCCTGCTATGCTATGATACACTCCCCTATAGGCGGCGTCAGGTTGATCGCACGAGCAGCAAAAAGTTGCTTGTGCGATCAACTCAGAATGACCCCCGATGAGGCATATTTATCACAATCCACATTGGAGATGTGGATGGGATGCGATAAATTCAACCAAAATCGCATTGCGATAATTGAATACATAAGGATGTATCAATTATCACATACAGGGGCAGAGCTTGCGAGAAAGCTCCGTCCCTGAAAATCCAGTTACCACAATTCTCAGGGTATTCTTCATGAAAATGGCCCTGAGATTGTAAAGTACATGTGCCGCCACTTGCTAGTAACCCCCAGCCCCCATCCCTGTGACCCTTTAGGCCTCAGGAGTTTTTGTTAATTGTTTCCCAGACTGAAGGCCCGTACACACTGGTCGATATATCGGCCGTTCTCTTGAACGTCCGATATATATCGCGGGACCGTCGGCCAGTGTGTACGGCCGATACGTCTGTGAACAGCAGCACAGCCGACGGCCAATATATCTACCGATATATTGGCGCGTCGCTGTGTGTGTACTGGGCGGTCGGCCGACCGCCCGTACACATGCTGCGGCGGCCGGTGGTAATTGACAGCTGAACTGGGCGGGCGTGTGTACACCCGCCCAGTTCATGAC
The DNA here is from genome assembly GCF_028390025.1 of Pseudophryne corroboree. Lineage (NCBI taxonomy): Eukaryota > Metazoa > Chordata > Amphibia > Anura > Myobatrachidae > Pseudophryne > Pseudophryne corroboree. Next base: position 203,016,301 of record NC_086449.1, read on the forward strand.
GTCAGTCCCCGACGGATCGGGCAGTGTGTATGCACAGCACACTGCCCGATCCGTCCATAGATATATTTGCCGATCAATTGATCTGCAGATATATCTATTAGTGTGTACCCACCTTGAGTCCTCTTTAGTCTGAGTCACGCACATGCTCCCTCCATGATGCGTTTTGCTTTATTTAATGATTTGTTGTTGTCTTATTCTATGGCAGGTTTTTTTTGTCAATGTTAATGTATAAATATTCTCATACACCACACACAGATGTGTACACACAAGTCTCTCATACAGTATGTACTGTACAAACACAGATACTATCATGCACAAACATGCCCACACACCATGCACATGCATACACATCGCATAAAAACATGAGATTTAATAATGTACACTGAAAAATGTTTTCATACATAAAACATAATAGCCCAAATATCAACAGATACAATAGTATCTGACTTACCAGTGGGAAACGTGGTTGAGAATGTACGCCACCCCAGCCAGACCCTTATGCAGCCTGCCCACCTGGAAGCCCTGAGCCGACAGCTGCTGCTCCTGTCCAGCTAATGGCACCTGGAAGTGCCAGCAAGCCAGAGTAGATGGCAGCTTCTGGTTTGCGTTCCACAGTGGAGTGAAAATTCTGGAAGCGCTGCAGCCAGCCCAGCAGACGTATGGATTAGCCAGGGCAGGCAGAGCCGAGAACGGGACTGGCCCAGCGGAGACTTAAGATGCATACACACTGGGCGTCTTTGCCCAGCGTGTATACACAGAGATGATCGCTGACATCGCTGGGCTGAAAAGCGCTTAGTGCATACACACTGAGCGCTTTTCCCCCCTGCCCAGCGATGTCAGCGGGGGTGAGCGGCTTTCCATAGCAGGACACTATGGAAAGCCGCTCACCCCGCCGTTCATCTACTGGTAATACCAGTAGATAAATGGCGGCTGCCAGCGATGAAGCGGGAGCGCACATCAGCGCTCATCGCTGGGGCATACACACCGGGCGGCTTTGAGCTGAAAGCAGCTTAACACACCAAAAGTGACCTGCTCTCAGCTCAAAATCGCCCAGTGTGTATGGGCCTTTACAGTGTAGATGAATCCGACACTGCTCCTAGCAGAGGCCGCAGAGGCCTGTCCCCCAATGATTAAACAATTTCCCAACAGACAATAAAGAGCTCTCATATCACTCTACTCCAACCAGGCATCCTGAGGCACTAACACACCCACTATAAGCTGAAGGGTCCGTCCCTCCTCTAGGGGAAATACAGGCAGAACACAGGGCCCAATGTAACGGCACCTACATCAGCTTCTACCTGGGCACATCCTCCCCTCTCTACTCCACAGCGGCCTCTACCTGACCTCAGAACCCAGCACTTGCCTGCTACCAGCCCAGCTGAAGCAACTTAACCAGGGGTCTCACCCATGGCAGTGTCACCCGCGGCTGCTCCAGCTGACCAGGGTGCTGCACGGCCTCTCTCTTAGTTGGTGCTGGGTGGCTCCTCTCCTTGCGGCGCTCCCACCACCAGACTCTCCTCCATTGAAATGTCTTCGGCAGGGCACGCTTTCCGGGTCTGACTTCTGGGGGTCCTTCAGGCAGAGTGCTCACTGCGGGGGTCCTTTAGTGGGGCTCCTCTCTCACTGCCTGCGCCGCGCCCGGGTTATGCAGCAGGGGTCCTCTTCAGCAGCCAGGCTCGTCTCTGGCCCTGCCTCTCCCAGCATCCTCTGATCTCCTCCATCCTTCCAGAGCAGGTGCAGGTCCTTGTTCTCCGGTGGCGGGACTCATCAGGGTCCATCGGCGCGCCGCATCCCTGCCCTCCAGATCTTCCAGCGTTCTGGCAGCCGCAGAGACAGCCTATCCACAGCTGGGGTCCTGACATGGTCACAAAAGTCTGATGTAGGAGAGGCTTCTGTCGGACGGCTGCGGGCAGGGGTAATTGGGTGGTGTTATTTTGGATGGGCGGAAGGGGAGTGAGATGGGCTGTGGTGGTGACAGGAAAAATGTTTTCCTGTCACCACTTGCTTAACTGCCTGGGATGCTTTTCAATGGGGGGCCTGAAGCTGCAGCTCCATCCGCCCCATTGTTAATCCGGCCCTGAATATATAACCCACCCAAATCTAACTCTCTCTGCACATGTTATATCTGCCCCTCCTGCAGTGCACATGGGCCCTCATTCCGAGTTGGTCGCTCGTTCTTTTCCTACGCCTCGGTGCGATTTTCGGCTAACTGCGCATGCGCAATATTCGCACTGCGGCTGCGCCAAGTAAATTTGCTAAGAAGTTTGGTATTTTACTCACGGCATTACGAGGTTTTTTCTTTGTTCTGGTGATCGTAGTATGATTGACAGGAAGTGGGTGTTTCTGGGCGGAAACTGGCCGTTTTATGGGAGTGTGTGAAAAAACGCTGCAGTTTCTGGGAAAAACGCGGGAGTGGCTGGAGAAACGGGGGAGTGTCTGGTAGAGATGAGCGGGTTCGGTTTCTCTGAAACCGAACCCGCACGAACTTCATGTTTTTTTCACGGGTCCGAGCAGACTCGGATCCTCCCGCCTTGCTCGGTTAACCCGAGCGCGCCCGAACGTCATCATGACGCTGTCGGATTCTCGCGAGACTCGGATTCTATATAAGGAGCCGCGCGTCGCCGCCATTTTCACACGTGCATTGAGATTGATAGGGAGAGGACGTGGCTGGCGTCCTCTCCATTAGAAATTAGATTAGAAGAGAGAGAGAGATTGTGCAGAGTCAGACAGAGTTTACCACAGTGACCAGTGCAGTTGTTGTTAGTTAACTTTTATTTATTTTAATATATATCCGTTCTCTGCTATATCCGTTCTCTGCCTGAAAAAAAACGATACACAGCAGCAGCCAGTCACACAGTGTGACTCAGTCTGTGTGCACTCAGCTCAGCCCAGTGTGCTGCACATCAATGTATAAAAGGCAAAGCTTATAATAATTGTGGGGGAGACTGGGGAGCACTGCAGGTTGTTATAGCAGGAGCCCCCAGGAGTACATAATATTATATTAATTTAAAATTAAACAGTGCACACTTTTGCTGCAGGAGTGCCACTGCCAGTGTGACTAGTGGTGACCAGTGCCTGACCACCAGTATAGTAGTATATTGTTGTATGTATTGTATACTATCTCTTTATCAACCAGTCTATATTAGCAGCAGACACAGTACAGTGCGGTAGTTCACGGCTGTGGCTACCTCTGTGTCGGCAGTCGGAACTCGGCAGGCAGTCCGTCCATCCATAATTGTATTACAATATATACCACCTAACCGTGGTATTTTTTTTTCTTTCTTTATACCGTCGTCATAGTGTCATACTAGTTGTTACGAGTATACTACTATCTCTTTATCAACCAGTGTACAGTGCGGTAGTTCACGGCTGTGGCTACCTCTGTGTCGGCAGTCGGCAGGCAGTCCGTCCATCCATAATTGTATTATTATTATAATATATACCACCTAACCGTGGTTTTTTTTTCATTCTTTATACCGTCGTCATAGTGTCATACTAGTTGTTACGAGTATACTACTATCTCTTTATCAACCAGTGTACAGTGCGGTAGTTCACGGCTGTGGCTACCTCTGTGTCGGCAGTCGGCAGGCAGTCCGTCCATCCATAATTGTATTATTATTATAATATATACCACCTAACCGTGGTTTTTTTTTTCATTCTTTATACCGTCGTCATAGTGTCATACTAGTTGTTACGAGTATACTACTATCTCTTTATCAACCAGTGTACAGTGCGGTAGTTCACGGCTGTGGCTACCTCTGTGTCGGCAGTCGGCAGGCAGTCCGTCCATCCATAATTGTATTATTATTATAATATATACCACCTAACCGTGGTTTTTTTTTCATTCTTTATACCGTCGTCATAGTGTCATACTAGTTGTTACGAGTATACTACTATCTCTTTATCAACCAGTGTACAGTGCGGTAGTTCACGGCTGTGGCTACCTCTGTGTCGGCAGTCGGCAGGCAGTCCGTCCATCCATAATTGTATTATTATTATAATATATACCACCTAACCGTGGTTTTTTTTTCATTCTTTATACCGTCGTCATAGTGTCATACTAGTTGTTACGAGTATACTACTATCTCTTTATCAACCAGTGTACAGTGCGGTAGTTCACGGCTGTGGCTACCTCTGTGTCGGCAGTCGGCAGGCAGTCCGTCCATCCATAATTGTATTATTATTATAATATATACCACCTAACCGTGGTTTTTTTTTCATTCTTTATACCGTCGTCATAGTGTCATACTAGTTGTTACGAGTATACTACTATCTCTTTATCAACCAGTGTACAGTGCGGTAGTTCACGGCTGTGGCTACCTCTGTGTCGGCAGTCGGCAGGCAGTCCGTCCATCCATAATTGTATTATTATTATAATATATACCACCTAACCGTGGTTTTTTTTTCATTCTTTATACCGTCGTCATAGTGTCATACTAGTTGTTACGAGTATACTACTATCTCTTTATCAACCAGTATACAGTGCGGTAGTTCACGGCTGTGGCTACCTCTGTGTCGGCAGTCGGCAGGCAGTCCGTCCATCCATAATTGTATTATTATTATAATATATACCACCTAACCGTGGTTTTTTTTTCATTCTTTATACCGTCGTCATAGTGTCATACTAGTTGTTACGAGTATACTACTATCTCTTTATCAACCAGTGTACAGTGCGGTAGTTCACGGCTGTGGCTACCTCTGTGTCGGCAGTCGGCAGGCAGTCCGTCCATCCATAATTGTATTATTATTATAATATATACCACCTAACCGTGGTTTTTTTTTCATTCTTTATACCGTCGTCATAGTGTCATACTAGTTGTTACGAGTATACTACTATCTCTTTATCAACCAGTGTACAGTGCGGTAGTTCACGGCTGTGGCTACCTCTGTGTCGGCAGTCGGCAGGCAGTCCGTCCATCCATAATTGTATTATTATTATAATATATACCACCTAACCGTGGTTTTTTTATACCACCTAACCGTGGCAGTCCGTCCATAATTGTATACTAGTATCCAATCCATCCATCTCCATTGTTTACCTGAGGTGCCTTTTAGTTCTGCCTATAAAATATGGAGAACAAAAAAGTTGAGGTTCCAAAATTAGGGAAAGATCAAGATCCACTTCCACCTCGTGCTGAAGCTGCTGCCACTAGTCATGGCCGAGACGATGAAATGCCAGCAACGTCGTCTGCCAAGGCCGATGCCCAATGTCATAGTACAGAGCATGTCAAATCCAAAACACCAAATATCAGAAAAAAAAGGACTCCAAAACCTAAAATAAAATTGTCGGAGGAGAAGCGTAAACTTGCCAATATGCCATTTACCACACGGAGTGGCAAGGAACGGCTGAGGCCCTGGCCTATGTTCATGGCTAGTGGTTCAGCTTCACATGAGGATGGAAGCACTCAGCCTCTCGCTAGAAAACTGAAAAGACTCAAGCTGGCAAAAGCACCGCAAAGAACTGTGCGTTCTTTGAAATCCCAAATCCACAAGGAGAGTCCAATTGTGTCGGTTGCGATGCCTGACCTTCCCAACACTGGACGTGAAGAGCATGCGCCTTCCACCATTTGCACGCCCCCTGCAAGTGCTGGAAGGAGCACCCGCAGTCCAGTTCCTGATAGTCAGATTGAAGATGTCAGTGTTGAAGTACACCAGGATGAGGAGGATATGGGTGTTGCTGGCGCTGGGGAGGAAATTGACCAGGAGGATTCTGATGGTGAGGTGGTTTGTTTAAGTCAGGCACCCGGGGAGACACCTGTTGTCCGTGGGAGGAATATGGCCGTTGACATGCCAGGTGAAAATACCAAAAAAATCAGCTCTTCGGTGTGGAGGTATTTCACCAGAAATGCGGACAACAGGTGTCAAGCCGTGTGTTCCCTTTGTCAAGCTGTAATAAGTAGGGGTAAGGACGTTAACCACCTCGGAACATCCTCCCTTATACGTCACCTGCAGCGCATTCATAATAAGTCAGTGACAAGTTCAAAAACTTTGGGTGACAGCGGAAGCAGTCCACTGACCAGTAAATCCCTTCCTCTTGTAACCAAGCTCACGCAAACCACCCCACCAACTCCCTCAGTGTCAATTTCCTCCTTCCCCAGGAATGCCAATAGTCCTGCAGGCCATGTCACTGGCAAGTCTGACGAGTCCTTTCCTGCCTGGGATTCCTCCGATGCATCCTTGCGTGTAACGCCTACTGCTGCTGGCGCTGCTGTTGTTGCCGCTGGGAGTCGATGGTCATCCCAGAGGGGAAGTCGTAAGCCCACTTGTACTACTTCCAGTAAGCAATTGACTGTTCAACAGTCCTTTGCGAGGAAGATGAAATATCACAGCAGTCATCCTACTGCAAAGCGGATAACTGAGTCCTTGACAACTATGTTGGTGTTAGACGTGCGTCCGGTATCCGCCGTTAGTTCACAGGGAACTAGACAATTTATTGAGGCAGTGTGCCCCCGTTACCAAATACCATCTAGGTTCCACTTCTCTAGGCAGGCGATACCGAGAATGTACACGGACGTCAGAAAAAGACTCACCAGTGTCCTAAAAAATGCAGTTGTACCCAATGTCCACTTAACCACGGACATGTGGACAAGTGGAGCAGGGCAGGGTCAGGACTATATGACTGTGACAGCCCACTGGGTAGATGTATGGACTCCCGCCGCAAGAACAGCAGCGGCGGCACCAGTAGCAGCATCTCGCAAACGCCAACTCTTTCCTAGGCAGGCTACGCTTTGTATCACCGCTTTCCAGAATACGCACACAGCTGAAAACCTCTTACGGCAACTGAGGAAGATCATCGCGGAATGGCTTACCCCAATTGGACTCTCCTGTGGATTTGTGGCATCGGACAACGCCAGCAATATTGTGTGTGCATTAAATATGGGCAAATTCCAGCACGTCCCATGTTTTGCACATACCTTGAATTTGGTGGTGCAGAATTTTTTAAAAAACGACAGGGGCGTGCAAGAGATGCTGTCGGTGGCCAGAAAAATTGCGGGACACTTTCGGCGTACAGGCACCACGTACAGAAGACTGGAGCACCACCAAAAACTACTGAACCTGCCCTGCCATCATCTGAAGCAAGAAGTGGTAACGAGGTGGAATTCAACCCTCTATATGCTTCAGAGGTTGGAGGAGCAGCAAAAGGCCATTCAAGCCTATACAATTGAGCACGATATAGGAGATGGAATGCACCTGTCTCAAGTGCAGTGGAGAATGATTTCAACGTTGTGCAAGGTTCTGATGCCCTTTGAACTTGCCACACGTGAAGTCAGTTCAGACACTGCCAGCCTGAGTCAGGTCATTCCCCTCATCAGGCTTTTGCAGAAGAAGCTGGAGGCATTGAAGAAGGAGCTAACACGGAGCGATTCCGCTAGGCATGTGGGACTTGTGGATGCAGCCCTTAATTCGCTTAACAAGGATTCACGGGTGGTCAATCTGTTGAAATCAGAGCACTACATTTTGGCCACCGTGCTCGATCCTAGATTTAAAGCCTACCTTGGATCTCTCTTTCCGGCAGACACAGGTCTGCTGGGGTTGAAAGACCTGCTGGTGACAAAATTGTCAAGTCAAGCGGAACGCGACCTGTCAACATCTCCTCCTTCACATTCTCCCGCAACTGAATTCCGAGCCCACCCGCTGGCGGTGATGCAGGGCAGTCTGGAGCGACTGCTGATGCTGACATCTGGTCCGGACTGAAGGACCTGACAACGATTACGGACATGTCGTCTACTGTCACTGCATATGATTCTCTCAACATTGATAGAATGGTGGAGGATTATATGAGTGACCGCATCCAAGTAGGCACGTCACACAGTCCGTACTTATACTGGCAGGAAAAAGAGGCAATTTGGAGGCCCTTGCACAAACTGGCTTTATTCTACCTAAGTTGCCCTCCCACAAGTGTGTACTCCGAAAGAGTGTTTAGTGCCGCCGCTCACCTTGTCAGCAATCGGCGTACGAGGTTACATCCAGAAAATGTGGAGAAGATGATGTTCATTAAAATGAATTATAATCAATTCCTCCGCGGAGACATTGACCAGCAGCAATTGCCTCCACAAAGTACACAGGGAGCTGAGATGGTGGATTCCAGTGGGGACGAATTGATAATCTGTGAGGAGGGGGATGTACACGGTGATATATCGGAGGGTGAAGATGAGGTGGACATCTTGCCTCTGTAGAGCCAGTTTGTGCAAGGAGAGATTAATTGCTTCTTTTTTGGGGGGGGTCCAAACCAACCCGTCATATCAGTCACAGTCGTGTGGCAGACCCTGTCACTGAAATGATGGGTTGGTTAAAGTGTGCATGTCCTGTTTTGTTTATACAACATAAGGGTGGGTGGGAGGGCCCAAGGATAATTCCATCTTGCACCTCTTTTTTCTTTTCTTTTTCTTTGCATCATGTGCTGATTGGGGAGGGTTTTTTGGAAGGGACATCCTGCGTGACACTGCAGTGCCACTCCTAGATGGGCCCGGTGTTTGTGTCGGCCACTAGGGTCGCTAATCTTACTCACACAGCTACCTCATTGCGCCTCTTTTTTTCTTTGCGTCACGTGCTGTTTGGGGAGGGTTTTTTGGAAGGGACATCCTGCGTGACACTGCAGTGCCACTCCTAGATGTGCCCGGTGTTTGTGTCGGCCACTAGGGTCGCTAATCTTACTCACACAGTCAGCTACCTCATTGCGCCTCTTTTTTTCTTTGCGTCATGTGCTGTTTGGGGAGGGTTTTTTGGAAGGGCCATCCTGCGTGACACTGCAGTGCCACTCCTAGATGGGCCCGGTGTTTGTGTCGGCCACTAGGGTCGCTAATCTTACTCACACAGCTACCTCATTGCGCCTCTTTTTTTCTTTGCGTCATGTGCTGTTTGGGGAGGGTTTTTTGGAAGGGACATCCTGCGTGACACTGCAGTGCCACTCCTAGATGGGCCCGGTGTTTGTGTCGGCCACTAGGGTCGCTTATCTTTCTCACACAGCTACCTCATTGCGCCTCTTTTTTTCTTTGCGTCATGTGCTGTTTGGGGAGGGTTTTTTGGAAGGGACATCCTGCGTGACACTGCAGTGCCACTCCTAGATGGGCCCGGTGTTTGTGTCGGCCACTAGGGTCGCTTATCTTTCTCACACAGTCAGCTACCTCATTGCGCCTCTTTTTTTCTTTGCGTCATGTGCTGTTTGGGGAGGGTTTTTTGGAAGGGACATCCTGCGTGACACTGCAGTGCCACTCCTAGATGGGCCCGGTGTTTGTGTCGGCCACTAGGGTCGCTTATCTTACTCACACAGCGACCTCGGTGCAAATTTTAGGACTAAAAATAATATTGTGAGGTGTGATGTGTTCAGAATAGGCTGAAAATGAGTGTAAATTATGTTTTTTGAGGTTAATAATACTTTGGGATCAAAATTACCCCCAAATTCTATGATTTAAGCTGTTTTTTAGGGTTTTTTGAAAAAAACACCCGAATCCAAAACACACCCGAATCCGACAAAAAAAATTCGGTGAGGTTTTGCCAAAACGCGTTCGAACCCAAAACACGGCCGCGGAACCGAACCCAAAACCAAAACACAAAACCCGAAAAATTTCAGGCGCTCATCTCTAGTGTCTGGGCGAACGCTGGGTGTGTTTGTGACGTCAAACCAGGAACGACAAGCACTGAACTGATCGCACTGGAAGAGTAAGTCTCGAGCTACTCAGAAACTACAAAGAAAAATCTTTTCGCAATATTGCGAATACTTCGTTCGCAATTCTGCTAAGCTAAGATTCACTCCCAGAGGGCGGCGGCTTAACGTGTGCATTGCTGCGAAAAGTGGCTAGCGAGCGGACAATTCGGAATGAGGGCCCTCGTTTTGCCCATTAGCTAACAAATTTGCTGCAGCGATCAGATCTGAATTACCCCCTTTCTCTCTACTGGAAGGTGTAAGATACCATTCAGGCAGTGGTGGGATTCAAATAACTTAACAACAGGTTCTCTGTCCAAATACCATTTTAAGTATACCAAAAGATATACCGAAAGGTAGTTTAATAATTCATGCATTTAATACTCAAATAAGAATAAAAGAGGTACACAAAACTAGATGAAAAGAGGGACTACATACATACCCAGGGTCACCACAACCAGTAGCGGATCTTGCCACGGGCAAGCAGTACTTTTGCCCGGGGCGCCGCACCAGGGCAAGATCCACTGCTGGTGTGTGCCCCCTGCTGCCCGCTGCCCCCGGCCGCCACCGCTGGGAAGGGAAACTAGACGCGTACGCGTCTAGTTTCCCTTCCTGGAGAGGTCCTTTACTGTGCGGTGCGCGATGACGTCATCGCGCACCGCACATCAATTCAACTGTACAGGGGGCGTAAATGACCACGCCCCCTGTACAAAGCCACGCCCCCTAAAGCCGCCCGGGGCGCCACAAACCCCGGAGCCGGCCCTGACCACAACGTTAGATGGATGGGGAGGGGGCATGGAAAAAAACATTTGGCGCTCCCCAACAATTACACACACACACACCCCACCCCATGCGGGGAGCGCTTACCGGCGAATCACCGTGGAAACTTCAGTCCTACTTTGGACAGTCTGCCGCCGCTGCCTGTTGCCCATGTCCTGTGTCCTGGCCGGCTCTTCACACAGAGGCATTACTGGGAGGAGGCGGGGATGTCCCAGCAGGCTCAGCATGGGCACGCCTCCTCCCAGTAATGCCTCTGTGTGAAGAGCCGGCCAGGACACAGGACATGGGCAACAGGCAGCGGCGGCAGACTATCCAAAGTAGGACTGAAGTTTCCACGATGATCCGCCGGTAAGCTCTCCCCCTTCCCAGCGCCTGCACCTCTGTCAAGTTTTGGGAGGGCATGCTGGACCCTTACCCCCCCCTCCCATTCCGACGCCCCTGTACATATCCTCAGCAGTTGGCCTTCCCCAGGACAGTGCCTGCACTTGACTCCTCGATGCAGCTGCACACTGGTGGTGGGTGAGTGACCGCTCCACTCCCGAAAATGGTGCCTGATAGGAACGGGCATTCCAGAACCGGTGGCGGCGCCCTCTGTCACCCCTGCTTAGCCTGAGCTGCCGCCTGCACAACAGCACAGACCTTAAAAGGGCCGAGAGTCTCTGTGTAGCACTGCAGAGTTCCTCTGCACCCGGCCCACCCTCTCTCAGTGGCCAGTATTTACTAAAAATCCGAGTTTGTCCGATTTGTGTTTTTTTTTCTAAGTCCCAATCCGGGAATTCACTAAGCACAAATCTCGGTAGTGTTTGGACTATTCATAATGGTTTGAATGACAACGTTCACAAATACGAATGAATAGACCATCGGTCAAACGCGGCTGTTATTTCATAGAATACGGGAATTCACTATTCATTCGTATTTGGGTGTTAGTCTCTGAGGGCTCAAGTGCGGGTTTTCCGAATCGTTAAAAAAAGCAGCAAAAAAATAGACCTGCTTTTTCCAGTCGAGTTTGGATAACCATGCACGGATCATTGAGATCTGTGCATGGTTATCTATGGGAAAGGGTGTGTTTAGTGTAAAAACAGAAAAAAAAGCATAACCAGCCTCGGGCTCTTTGGACCCAGCCTCGGGCATATTTTTGGAACCAGGAACAGGCGCAGAGCCCGGTGCTGGTTGATCAAATATGGGGGAACCCCTGTCAATTTTCCCCCCATATTTTTTCAACCAGGACCGGCACAAAGAGCCCAAGGCTGGTTATGCTTAGGAGGGGGGACACCACGCAATTTTTTTCAGATTCTTAAACACTTTAAAAACCTTTTTAAGGTACACAATGAAGCCCTGCACGGATCTCACAGATCCGGCCGGGATTCCTTGTGTTTTGTCAGGCAGTGTTTTACTCATCACTCTCGTAAAACACTGCCTGATATTACGAATCACATCGACATCGGAAAATACGAATTGTGAAAAGTCGGCAGCTTAGTGAATGACCGTATCAGGATTCAAAAAGTTGCAGTAAAATGCACCCGATACCATTCAAGTTCAAACACCCTTCAAAACGGCCAAAACACGAATCTTTGTAAATATACCCCAGTGTCTTGACATGCTTACTGCAGGACACTAGGGATAGGCGGAGTCAGCAGGCCAGGGCCGGGCGAGGAGAAACTTTACAGTGGTACACAAACAGAGATGCTTGGCAGCTTAGGCTATGACCTAGGGCTCCGCCACTGGTTCCGAAACGCTGTTTGGAATGGCGTTCCAGCACAAATATAGCCCTGGCGGTGCTCATTAGCAAACAGTGCGCAGAACCATACCTAACATAAGGTATCGGTTCTGTTGAACCAGTGCGAACCGACTGAATCCCACCACTGCATTAAGGGCTTCATTGAACAAAGTTATTATTCCGGCTGCATTTTTTATAGCATCATAGTGATACTAACGAATATGCAGTGTCTGGCTAGATCCAGCGTTGTCTCTCTCCTCTGCAGCTGCTGACTGGCACATGTGTGACAGATGTCTGCGCAAGGGCATTTTGTTTCAACCCAGTGGAGACTCAGCAGTGCCGTTTCTAGCAGCAGACGAGCCATGCAATTGCATAGCGCGCCTGCTGAGGCCCTTTGTGGATCCTATTCTGCTCTTCTTCCTCCCTCCCATAGTACTCCGCTCGGGACGGGGGGGGGGGGGAATGACGAGGTTGCATCGTGACATCACAATGCAACCACGTTATTCTATGAAATTCTGTCCCCCGAGCAGAGTACTATCGAAGTGGGAGGAGGGGGAGTAGGGTATCAGTGCTGGTGGATATACACCCATGGCAACAAGAATTACCCTTGGCAATGAACATTATCCTTGGCAACGAGCATGGATCCGAGGACATGAAACCCCTGGCAACGAGCTTGACACACAGTGCATGAAACCCCTGGCAACGAACATGACACCCAGCGCATGAAACCCCTGGCAACGAGCATGATACCCAGCACATGAAACCCCTGGCAATAAGCATGACACCCAGCGCATGAAACTCCTGGCAACGAGCATGATACCCAGCGCATGAAACCCCTGGCAACAAAATCAAATAGGTAATTTCAAAGTAATTAGAAGCTTTACTGTAGAACATACTGTATCACAGGCATTGCAGTATATGGCACAATATAATGCACAGGGCATAATATGGTGCAGGGGGCATTATTGTGTGGGGCTTAATATGGTGGGGATTTTTGTTTGTAGGCGGAATAGTTGTAGATAGAGGTAAAATAAGCTTACTGCTGTTTGCTAAATACTGCACAGATGTCATAACCTAATTAGCGAGTGCTAAAGGGGATGATTGGGGAGGAGGGGGAGTTGATTGAGGATAGATGGCAGGAAGCTGGTCATGTCAAATATCAGTTTCTTATTGTTCTAAATATGAGCATGTACTGTAAGTGGAGGCGCCCGTGACTAATTTGAATGTTCTCATATATCCCTTTTACACCGCCACTAAGAACCTGGGTTATTGCTATGATAACCCGGGAGTGGCTTGGTGTAAAAGGGTTAACCCATCCAGTTACCCGGGAATGCAACCCCGCTAGCATGCAGGGTTGGTCCCAGAAAGGACTCAGGACGCAGTGCAGTATAAGTGCATTAGCCGAGTCAGTGTAACCCGGGACCCGTTCACTGCATAAAGAAGAGGCGGTGTTTGGAGATAATTCCATCTCCAAGCGCCGCCTCCGCATATGTCATCGGTGGCATTACCAACCGTGCAATATGCCAGGACAGGACGCTGTCTGAAAGGGGTCTTTTGATGGGTTGTACCCAGGATGCACCCGTGTACGGCTCCCGGGTGCGACCTGGCATTTTAGTATAAAAGCGGTATAAGGAAGCTTACCTGTCTATTTACAATAAGCGTATTTCTGGGCCTTATGGGTCTCTGGGTCTGGTACTGTTACCCTCTTGTTTACATCAGACGCCATGAACTTCAGATAGACAGCCATGACTTTCTGTCATGGACTGGTTTCATGCTTTATCCGAGTCAACAAAGCATTTTCACAGCTGAAGTACTCTGAATTGTTTCTTTTGTGACAGGAAAACTGTATTTATTACTCACTGCTGTGCGACACCGTGGAAGCTTCAGAACACAGCACTTATCTGGCTGGAATAAAATGAGATCTAAGAAATCTCTGAGATGCCTAGGCAAGAATGGGCATCTGATATGTTATGAATTGCAGCATACACCAAATGTTAGTATATGCACATTTATTTCACATCATGGACCTGCTCAAAACTATCATACAGAAAAGGTGTGGTGAACTTGTTTAAGCTGGCATGACAGTGCCAATCAGCCCGAATGACAGGATCTGGTTCTAACTGGCAAAACATGTAAGTCACTTTCAGATATATATAAGGAACAAGTTTTCCTAGAGGGCACCCCAGCATTAACCAGCCCGTCCAGAGTGCCAGATGACCATATATATATATATATATATATATATATATATATACACACACACACAAATGCGACCGGCACTCCAACAGCATAAAATGAATACCTGGGTGCCCTCCTGTGGCACTACAGAGCCCAGCGGATAGCACAGATTAATGGGCGGCACTCCAAGGATTTGCAAGAGAAAACACACAGCTCAACAAGCTTGTTCTATCAACGATTCAGACGCCTTTATTTGCGCCTTTCATCAGGATTCTGACGAAAGGCGCAAATAAAGGCGTCTGAAACGTTGATAGAACAAGCTTGTTGAGCTGTGTGTTTTCTCTTGCAAATCCTTGGAGTGCCGCCCATCAATCTGTGCTATATACACTGCTCAAAAAAATAAAGGGAACACTAAAATAACACATCCTAGATCTGAATGTATGAAATATTCTTATTAAAAACTTTGTTCTTTACATAGTTGAATGTGCTGACAAACAAATCACACATAAATTATCAATGGAAATCAAATTTATTAACCCATGGAGGTCTGGATTTGGAGTCACACTCAAAATTAAAGTGGAAAAACACACTACAGGCTGATCCAACTTTGATGTAATGTCCTTAAAACAAGTCAAAATGAGGCTCAGTAATGTGTGTGGCCTCCACGTGCCTGTATGACCTCCCTACAACCCACACAAGTGGCTCAGGTAGTGCAGCTCATCCAGGATGGCACATCAATGCGAGCTGTGGCAAGAAGGTTTGCTGTGTCTGTCAGCGTAGTGTCCAGAGCATGGAGGCGCTACCAGGAGACAGGCCAGTACATCAGGAGACATGGAGGAGGCCGTAGGAGGGCAACAACCTAGCAGCAGGACCGCTACCTCCGCCTTTGTGCAAGGAGGAACAGGAGGAGCACTGCCAGAGCCCTGCAAAATGACCTCCAGCAAGCCACAAATGTGCATGTGTCTACACAAACGATCAGAAACAGACTTCATGAGGGTGGTATGAGGGCCCAACGTCCACAGGTGGGGGTTGTGCTTACAGCCCAACACTGTGCAGGACGTTTGGCATTTGCCATAGAACACCAAGATTGGCAAATTCGCCACTGGCGCCCTGTGCTCTTCACAGATGAAAGCAGGTTCTCACTGAGTACGTGACAGACGTGACAGAGTCTGGAGACGCCAAGGAGAACGTTCCGCTGCCTGCAACATCCTCCAGCATGACCGGTTTGGCAGTGGGTTAGTAATGGTGTGGGGTGGCATTTCTTTGGGGGACCGCACAGCCCTCCATGTGCTCGCCAGAGGTAGCCTGACTGCCATTAGGTACCGAGATGAGATCCTCAGACCCCTTGTGAGACCATATGCTGGTGCGGTTGGCCCTGGGTTCCTCCTAATGCAAGACAATGCTAGACCTCATGTGGCTGGAGTGTGTCAGCAGTTCCTGCAAGACGAAGGCATTGATGCTATGGACTGGCCCGCCCGTTCCCCAGACCTGAATCCAATTGAGCACATCTGGGACATCATGTCCATCCACCAACGCCACAGACTGTCTAGGAGTTGGCGGATGCTTTAGTCCAGGTCTGGGAGGAGATCCCTCAGGAGACCATCCGCCACCTCATCAGGAGCATGCCCAGGCGTTGTAGGGAGGTCATACAGGCACGTGGAGGCCACACACACTACTGAGCCTCATTTTGACTTGTTTTAAGGACATTACATCAAAGTTGGATCAGCCTGTAGTGTGTTTTTCCACTTTAATTTTGAGTGTGACTCCAAATCCAAACCTCCATGGGTTAATAAATTTGATTTCCATTGATAATTTTTGTGTGATTTTGTAGTCAGCACATTCAACTATGTAAAGAACAAAGTATTTAATAAAAATATTTAATTCATTCAGATCTAGGATGTGTTATTTTAGTGTTCCCTTTATTTTTTGAGCAATGTATGTATATATATATATATATACATATATATATATATATATATATATATATATATATATACATACATACCCAGGTTACATTTGTACACAGTCTCCCTGCAATACAACAATAAAACACATGTATTTTGTAGACCAATTATCATGAGATTGAGGACCTCATCCAATATCAGTTGCAAAAGCAAATTATCGCGCAAAGGGGTTCATTCCGACCCGATCGCTCGCTGCAGTTGTTCGCAGCGCAGCGATCGGGTCGGAACTGTGCATGCGCCAGCGCCACAGTGCGCCGGCGCATGCCGGACGGCCAAAGGCAGACGTTCCCTAGCGATCGCCTCTGCCTGATTAACAGGCAGAAGTGGTCGCTGGGCGGGAGGGGGCGGCACAGCGGCGTTTGGCCGCCGTTTTGGGGGTGCGGTCCGGCCGAAGCAAGCATGGGCGGACCATGTGGCGGTCGGACCGCAGCGGCTGCGTGATGTCACGTGCAGCCGCTACGACCAGGGGCAGCGAGCAACTCCCGGTCAGCCGCTGTGTGATGCTTTTGTACTTGTGCGCGGGGGGTGGGGTGGCGGACAGACATGCGGGGCAGGCTAGCCCTGTGCTGGGCGTCCCCCCGCATGTCTGGGAACATGATCGTAGCTGTGCTAAATTTAGCACAGCTACGATCAACTAGGAATGACCCCCAGTGAGTGATTATCGGCACACTGCTCATGCATACACAACCATACACAAGAATGGGTTTCATAATCATACATAAGAATCTGCGAGCACAGTAGTGATCGTATTTAACAACGATAAAAAAGAGTGGTAAAGGCGTGTCAGCGGGTACATATTCTCTGTTATACGGGGCGTGTAGTGGGTGTGTCGTGGGCGTTGCAATCGCAATATATAAGAAACAGACTGCAGAAAATGCAAACACATCAACAACATAGGCTGAGCAGCTGGAGAGCTAGTTCTGATGGTCAAGCTAAAAAATGCTAAATCACAGGCAGCTAATGGTGGTTACTGGGAATGCTGTTTAGTGTTCTGCATGCCAAATACATTTTACAATTTACAATATAACAATATAAGATTGCTGATGCAGTTATTTTTCCCCACGCTTCTTTGCTGGCTTTGAAGATTCTTTGCCTAAACAGTTCTCCATATCGGATCAGTAAGATATACCGACAGTCGGGATGCCCGCCGTCAGTATACTGACAATGGCATCCCGACCGCCAGTATGCAGGCAACAGGGCGAGCGCAAAGAGTGCACTCGCCACAGGTTCAATTCCCACTCTATGGGTGTCATGGACACCCACGAGTGGGAATAACCCCTGTGAGGTGGGATTCCAACTATCAGTATTGTCAGCAGTCAGGATTTCGGTGTTGGTATCCCCACCGCCGGGATCCCGACTGCCGGCAAATTGACTGCATGCCCTCCATATAGTTAATGGTTTGATTAGTAATCTATTAGCAATCGCTAGGTGTGAAGTTAGTCACTACCACAAGCAATGATTTGCTTAGGACACAGGTTCTCAAACTCAGTCCTCAGGACCCCATGCAGTACATGTTTTCCAGGTCTCCTCACAGAATTGCAAGTGAGCTAATTAGCTCCACTTGTGGCTCTTTTAAAAGGTGTCAGTGAGTAATGAATACACCTGTGCATTGCTGGGTGACCTGGAAAATATGTGAACTATTTAGGGTCCTGAGGACCGAGTTTGAGAGCCACTGGCTTAGGACAAACTACAATGGTTTTGTGTTGACATCAATGTGCATGCAGGATGTCCTGGTAGGTAAGAGGACGGTTCTCTGTAGAATACAGAGGTTGAAGACTGACCAAACTGGTTGGGGTAGCTGGGTTTTGTTGGGACTATCAAGAGATCTGCCCTGTTCCCTGGCTATGCATTATTTGTCATTGAGGCTGGATATACCTGGTTCGTGGCTCATGCATATGGACCAGACTCCACTTACAAAGTACCAGTTTGGGTGGTTTCCAAGCAATGAGTGTCGAGTATCGGCCTCTTACCCCAAGATTTTGGAAATCACTCGTTTAGGATTGATGCAGCTACTTCAGCGGCAGCGGGTTTCTCTGTCTCAGAGATTAAGGCCTTGGGTTAATGGAAATCGGCCAGTTACAAACGTTATACAGTATTAGGCCTTTTCATTTTTCAAGTTTTACTGTTATATTACAGTCTGGTAATTCTGCGTGTACTGTCCCGTGTTTGGTTTATCTATTGTTTGTTGCGGTCAGTTACCCTTGTCCATTCTACTCGGGGATTAGCTACTCGCTACTGTTGGCAATGGGAGTGTCGAGGGATTTTAAATTTTTGCCTGTACTGACAGACTAATTCGGCTATTTACAATTACATAATTCGGTGTCTTTATGTTTGTCAAAGCCATTTTACTTAAAATGGCAACTAATGAGTACCATTTTTCTTTTTGGCAGATCCTCCCTTATTAATTTAAGTTGGTTTACTACAATTACTAATTGTCTTTGTTTTCCTTTCCTCATTTTTAGGGTTAATTTTTGATTAATTTAAAATTGGAATTGTGGGCCACTCATATGTGTTCTGGGTTTATAGGCTTATGGCTTCAGGGAGAGGCCCAGTGTTTGCAGGATATGATAGGGTGTATTGAATTGGCTTTCGGGGTATGCAGTGGCATTCATTTTTAGACCTAGGTTGTTGGAGGTTGCAAGGTGTTTTGGTGTACCACAAGTTTTGCTGGTGCACTTAGGTTGCAATGACTTGGGACAGAGGGCCATCTTGGAATTGCGGTACTCTATCATATGATGATTTGCCAAGAGTCTTGTCGGTCTGACCCTTGTGCAAGATAATTTGGTCTTTCATTGTGCCTCGCCAGGTGCATTGTTATGAATTTTCCTACGATTGGTGAAGCCCGTACAAAAAATTAATGCATCGGTGGCGACATTTGAGGTGGCCATCAATGGTGGTGTAGTTCTGCCGATTTAATGGAGGAAGGTATGATTTTGTTTGTAAAGGATCTGTTTAGGGTTGTCGCATTGTTTTTATCGTTTTTTTGTATAGTGGCAGTGTGGCTGTTCTGCAGCCAAAAGCTTGCTGTGGCTGGAAGGTATGGCAGGTAATCCGCCCGTATGCATTCTTTTAGTTGAGGTGCACTTCGTTCGTTGACTGGTAGTTGGCTGTACCACCCTAACAGGGGGCAGAATCATCACCCACACGGGTGTGTAGTCAAGGTAGAAGGTAAGTCGATACCTTTTGTTGCTTATAGTGGTTTTATAGTTGTGTTTGTGTACTCTGGGCGGTATCCACCTGTAAAGCTTGTTGCTTTGCAGATTGGCTGATTTCTGGCCACCATTTTTTTGCCACCATACATCTTTAAATTAATAATCATATTGCATTCAATAAATTAGCTAACAGTTTCTCTGCCAAATTTACATCTCAGAGTCTTTATTTACTTTAGAGCTTAAGGTTTAAATGATTTTGCACACATGACACGGGATGTAGCTATGTGACCGGCGGTCTGGAGACTGCCGGTCACAATACCTCCCCCTACATTCCGAAGCCTCACAAACCCGACAGTCGGCATGCTGACTAAAAGGGACTATTCCCACTCGTGGGTGTCCACGTCACCCATAGAGTGGGAATAGAACCTGTGGCGAGGGTAGCTTCGTTGCGCCCCCCCCCCTTCCCACCGGCATTCTGCAGTGGAGTGCAGTGGATTATCTACATTATGTGGATAATTGGATGGCTGTTTGTCCAATAAAACCCTCTGACAACCTCCTATTGAGTTGCATTTATGTTAGACTAAAATCCAGGTTGTCATGATTACAAAAAGAAACCCTGACATTTAGCAGGGAGTATCTCATGCACCACAGTATTGCTGGGCATGTTCTGTTATTTAAGAGATAAGAGTACATCTACAGAAGTTCCAGGACCTCCATAAATAATCAGAGGTGACTTGTGTCAGGTATCTGCATGACAGAATACCTGTCCAGTATTCTTTCCGATTACCTTTTTCTCATTTTCTCATGACCTTACCCAGTAGACCAAGTGTACCTATATCCAAGTGTGCTGTGTAGTGTAGCTGTGACCTCAGCTAAGTAATTATGTCTGCCTTGAAGTGAGCGCATAAACTATCCAACAAGACACGGTCTACACTCATTTTAGGTTTTCCACTGCCGGCCAATTGACATTTTAGGAAGAATAGTAGATTAATCACATGCTCCAGTGCTTTTGTTATATAGTAAAAATAAGGTATTTCTATTACTGTGAAATGACTCATTCAAATGTTATTGCCGAACGAGATTTCTCTCTGTATGAAACAGTAACTTCCAGTTTTCCAGCGTTATGAGCAGACATCGTTCTTTGTGTCCTCTATTGTAAATGTTTATGATATACAATATTCTTTTCTTGTAAATGCAAAAAAGTAATGTGCAGGTGACTGTTTTTCTTTTAATAACAGCATATACATGTAGAGTAGGTGAGCCTGTCACTGTCAAACATGGCGCTATATAACAGCAGCAGGGTACCCATGGCACAAGCACTTCATTGTAGATCAAAGGGACAATAACGACTACTTACTAAATAGGATATAGTTTTACTTTAAATAATACAGCACAAATCGTGTTTCTACTTTGAGTTGGATGTCTGAGAGGGAACTAAAGCAGACCTAGGATAAATTAAGCTTTTGATTCAATACATCACTGAAATTTCCCATATAGCATAGCATTCATTTGTGGAAGAAATGAATCCTTCATTAGTACTACATGCTTTTACTGTTCCTTTCTTTTGTAACAACTCCTTTCTAATGCCAGAGACCTTTATGTGAATAGAATGGATTAGACGGACTGCTTTAATATTCTAGAAAAGAAGAAAGATGGCCGTTGTCACGACATCTGTGTTTCTGTTCTGATTGGATCACACATAGGGCTAGATGCATCATCGCTTAGAAAGTGATAAAATAAAGAGTGAAAAAGTACCAGCCAATCAGCTCCTAACTGCCATCTCACAGGCTGTGTTTGAAAAATGTCACTTGGGAGCTGATTGGCTCTCCATTTTATCACTTTCCAAGCGATGATGCATCTGGCCCAAAGTCTGATTTATGAAGCAATGAACACGCATTATTATTACAGGAGGCACATAGTGACTAGTGCATCATGATATCTCCTTGTGGATGGCTAGATACAGGCCAGGCACACTTGAATGCCTCGCATTGCTCCCATGTGAGAAAGTGAGATTTTGTGAGTGGATGATTTATTTATTTAAATGAGCATCAAGTAACGGAGTGTGTCCACTTAAAGGGGACACTAACAAGGTTAGTGCATGTGCACTGAGCCTTTTATGTACTCAAAAAGACTTTATGGTGGAGATTGAGAGGTCTATTCATGAAGCAGTGAAAAGAGTGGAGAAGTGAGCCTGTGGAGAAGTTGCCTATGGCAACCAATCAGCTTCTCTGTACAATTGTATAGTATGCAAATTATAAATGTTACTTCAATGCTGATTGGTTGCCATGGGCAACTTCTCCACTGGCTCACTACTCCACCCTTTTCACTGCTTCATGAATAGACCCCTGAATGTGTTTATTTCCAAATTGACTGTGATTGCACCTTCAGATACAGTATATATAGACAGGGCCATAACGAGAGGTGTGTCATTTCCTCCACCCAGGAAGCAAGGCAGAGGACGCGGCACTGTCCCTGCTCCTGTGACACCTGCCTCCAGTTTGAGGCGTACCAGGAAGGCCACCATGCTCCCTAGAGAGGCATCTGGTGAGTCCTTAGGACTCTCTTAGTGGCCAACTCCCATACCACTTTTCCATGATGACATGACGTCACATGGATGTCGAAGGCAGTGAGTGAAGCATACTTGCCTACCTGACCCTCTCCATGAGGGAGAAAATGCTCTGTTCCTGGACTTTCCTGGTAATGTATGATTGCCATCACCTGTGGTGAGATAGTTAATTGATAAGAAAGGTGTTTCACCACAGGTGATGGCAATCATACATTACCAGGAAAGTCCAGGAAGAGAGCATTTTCTCCCTCATGGAGAGGGTCAGGTAGGCAAGTATGGAGTGAAGGCCAACTCAGGGCACTAAAGTGTCTTCTTACAGTACTGTGGGCCTGATTCAGACCTGACCGCAAGTCTACTGCAGCTTGCGTTCGGGGTCTTATGATCTTGCCCACCCAAGCAGTGGCAAAGAGGGGGCGGTGAAGGCCTGTGTCCCCAAAAACAGGGGTGTATTGTCCCCATTTTCTGGAATGGAAGAGCCCAGAGTAGGGTCTACGTGTTACCACGCAGACTTCATAGACTCACAGCCCCACTTCCGTCCGTCAGCTGAGTAAGCCGGAGCTTACTTAGCTGGCCATCTGCGTCTCGTGATGTTGGATCCCAGTTTGCGACGTGGATCGCAGCTACATGCAGGAGGTGTCTCTTCTACTGAGACATATCCTGCATGTCCCTCCTTCAGGTCCGACGGAAATACAATGCTGCTTGCATGCAGCATTGCATTTCTGTCCATCTCGGAAATACTGTAGGGCTCTGTGGACAGATAAGCAGTGTTTTAAGGGATGGATTAAGAATCCAGGGAAATAAGGGTCTTTGGGCCTAATTCAGCATGGATTGTTAATCTTAGAAATTGCAGTTGTCTGCGAGTATAAAGGCGCTGTCCTGACAGGAAGAAAAAAACGCCCCCCTGCAAATCTGCGAATGCATCGCAGATCGCTATCCACTCGCAGATGCATACGCAAATCCCGGAACATCGAAGAATCTGCCATCTGAGCAAATGTGAGTAGGTCTGAGGCTGCCAATAATCTGTGAACGAGATGGGCTGGAAGTGGTCTGCGCTGATGTCAGAGGGGATGGGGACTTAGGTTTAGGCACCTCCAGGGGCAGTGGCGGAACTAGCGAGCGGTGGGCCCAGGTGCAACAAAATGCTTTGGCTCCTCATCCCATCCAAGTCCACCCCCTCACCCCTGGAGAGGATCTGGTGAGGGGGACCTGCTCAGGGCCAGAGAAATGGATACCTAGCAACAGTGCCGTAACTAGACATTTTAGCACCGTGTGCAAGAAACAGCATCGGAGCCCCACCCCTGCACGCAAAACAGGGGCGGTGCGCGCCGTAGGCGTGCACAAAAATACATAGGGTCGTGGCTTCATGGGGAAGGGGTGTGGCCACAAAATAATACCAATTCCTAAAACAGTGCACAGTAGTCTCCATTATTCAAATTACGCCGCACAGTAGCACCACTACACCAGGTAGAGACCCTTTTATACCTTACGGCAGACAGATTCCCCTTTTTACACATTACGGCAGACAGCGTCCCCCTTTTTACACATAACGGCAGACAGCATCCCCCTTTTTACACATTACGGCAGACAGCATCCCCCTTTTTACAGATAATGGCAGACAGCGTCTCCTTTTTACACATAACGGCAGACAGCGTGCCCTTGTTACACATAATGGCAGACAGCATGCCTTTTTACACATTACGGCAGACAGCGTCCCCCTTTTTACACATAACGGCAGACAGCATCCCCCTTTTTACACATTACAGCAGACAGCATCCCCCTTTTTACACATAACGGCAGACAGCATCCCCCATTTTACACATTACAGCAGACATCATCCCCCTTTTTACACATAACGGCAGACAGCGTGCCCTTGTTACACATAACGGCAGACAGCGTGCCTTTTTACACATTACGGCAGACAGCGTGCCCTTGTTACACATAATGGCAGACAGCGTGCCCTTGTTACACATAACGGCAGACAGCGTGCCTTTTTACACATTACGGCAGACAGCCCCCCCCAGCCACAACACGCGCCCCCCTGCAAATAATCGATCGTATATTGAGGTGTCATGAAATAACCAACGTATCAGGGCCCATGTGACAAGCTCTAGGACAAATAGGCAGATTTGAGCATAATGAACATCTGTGCACATGTGCATATTCTGGGTGTATAACTGAACTATACCATAATGCACAGACCTATTCCCCCCCCCTTCCCCACACACACACACACACACACACACACACACACACACACACACACAAAAAAAAAAAGTTAGCAACCACAGTGTACACTGCTGCTTTGATGGATTAATTCACCTGCTTTTATGGCTCTTATTGGCAGGGCTAGGAAGCCCGTTGAATCTTCTCTCCAGCACTAGGGATCCTGCCTGGAATGATGACATCCCCTCCCCACAGGCCCGCGAATCGCGGGTAAAATGCCGCGAGTGGGTGGAGCCTAATGCAGTGAGTGGGCGGAGCTACGATCGTGACCCGCGATCAGAAAAAAATATTTAAAGTTAATCAGGGGGGGGTTTCTGGGTACGCGTGCGCCAGTGAGAGGGACAACAGCAGCAGCACCTCAACCTATGACACAGCGCTGCTGCGGCTCCCTCCTCCTCCTCCTTCCCCCCGTGTCCGCTGCCTGCGCTGCTCTCCTCTCCTGTCCGGGCGGCTGTGTGCCGCTGCCCGCAGCACACAGCGGCATGTAATGAGTCAGTTTGACTCATTACATGCTTTGGGCCCCTGGACAGTGGCGGGCCCCAGTGCAACACACTGGTTGCACTGGCGGTAGTTCCGCCTCTGTCCAGGGGGTGGTTAGGGTCAGGCGCTAAGGGGGGAGGTTAGGGCTAGGCTGCGGGAACAGAAGGTTAGGGTTAGGAGTTAGAGAAGAGGGGAAAACAGCCCACACTCACCGCTGTCGCACTTTCACTCATCGTGATCCCGGTGTCGGTATTATGACTGCCGGGATCCCGTAAACCAGCTTCATAGTGAACACGTACCATCCAATCAGCTCCTAACTGCCATGTTACAGACTGTGTTTGAAAAAATACAGCTAGGAACTGGTTTTCTGGTATTTTATCTCTCTCCACTTTACCTCTCTCCAAGGCTTAGTACATAGACTCCACAGCGTAATGTAAGTGAGGCATATAAACATACGAACATCATATCAGACTTAATACCAAAACCTACATGAGAATATGAGAAAGGCCCCATATGACACCTAACTAGGAGAGGGTGAGAAATCATAGGTTGGGAAGGAGGAGGAAGCGGACTTGTTAGTAACAGCAAAAATTGGGAAAGCATTGCCCTGGAGAGCGCATGCCTTACTATTGTAGACAATGGTAAAGCACACCTTCAGTTATTTTCTGTTGGGGGCCATGCAGTGTTGGAGGCAACTGATGGCAAGGATCACAAAGCAGCAGACCACAAGCTTCAAAGCCCTGTGCAGTAAACAGCACTCCATGTGCCGTCTGAATAGGGGGTGTGACTTAGTAGGAAAGGGGTGTGACCTTATCAGGGCTGTCAGTTGAAATCTTGGGGTAGGGTACACTCATTTTTGGGGCCCCCTATCCCTGCTAGGTAAGTGCAGGCTAGTTAGCCATTGGCTTAATCACCCCCCACCTCTCTCCAGCCACATTACTGGCCTGTATCATCCCAGTCCTCCAACTTCAGGACTTCATCCTGCGACTCTCCAGCACCATCCTTCCCACCCCATGTCTCTCAGCCCCCCATTCCCGTGTCTTTCAGCCTTCCACTGTCTACCAGCCTCCTCATACCTATGTCTCTTAGCCTCCCCAGTGTCCTGTGTCGCTCAGCCTCCCCATTCCCTTGTGTCTCTCAGCCCCCCATCACCTTTTGTCGCTCAGCCAACCCCCCCCCCCCATCACCCTGAGTCTCTCAGCCTCCCAACGGCTCGCAGCCCAGAGGCAAATGCAGTGTTTATGGGAAATAGGGAGTTCCCTCCATGCACACACGGTACATAGAACACATACAGTATACACACATAGGACACATACACAGATACACACATAAAACACATCTACACACACAGAACGGTATGCGGTTAACATCCCGGCTGTCAGGATTTTGGCGATCAGGATACCGACACCGGAATCCCAACACCCGGTGAAATGCGGCAGTCGGAATATCGACATAGGCTTGAAATTCACCTTTGGGTGGTGGTCCATGCCACCACCTGAGGGCGAATATAATAATGTGGCGACCAAAGGCCCATTGCGTGGCGAGCCCGCGAGGGGACATGCTGCACTCGAGGTTGGGATTCCGACTTTCTGGATCACGGCATCAGTCTCCTGACTGCCGGGATCCCCACCCATAGGATCCCATCCAGATCCCCACAGAACATATACACAGCTACCCACATAATAAAAACACATACATACCTACAAACAAACAAACAAACAAACACACACACACACACACACACACACACTTACACTAACTACTAGAGTCTGCCCTGAGGGAAGAGGATGCTGCAGGCAGCAGGGTGTCATTGATGCTGGGCCTGGACACTTAGCAGCTCAGCACTCTATAGATCCAGACTGAGGCAGCCAGCATAATCAAACTAAGATCTTTATCCCGGCAAAGAACAGTTTTTCCGGGATCAAAGATCTTTGATTATGCTGGCCGCTGTAGTCTGGATGAGCAGCATACAGTTCACCAAATGGACTCCCACGTTTCCTGAGGGTCCCGGAGATTCCCGGAGATACTGGGCTGCGCCCAAAGACTCTATTAGCAATGTTGGCTCCTCCTCAGTATTAGGAGTTGGGTGCTGCAGGATAACGTCGCAGGGCAGCACCCGGCTGACTCCCTGTCACTGGGGAGGAGCCGGCATTTTGGTGTAACTTCCTGGAAGAGTTACACCCGGCTGTGGTCCGCACCCCCCATGTGACACTTTTGTTCAAAGCCTCCTGGTGGCTTCCACCTATGTCACTATGTGGGTGCACAATCTTGTACAGTCAGGAGGAGCATTTATTTTGCAGCCTGCCCAGATGCAGTAAATGGATTTGGCAACTAAACAGTTCAGGAGCTAGGACCATGGACATCAGGAGCCTGGCATCTAATGGTTGCCGGGCTTCCAACATGAAACCATTTGATAATATAATCATCGAAGGTTATACTGTGCACCTGTGCGGAAACAGAGTTGAGCTGCGGACATCACTTTGGGGAGCTTTGATGGAGAGCTTCAGAAATTAGCTACCAACGGTGATAAACAAGCCCTGTAAGCTGGCAAGACTATTTCTCCATCAATAGCTTTTAGAGTATGGTCTCCAATGCAAGTGATTAAGAATCTGAGCTAGCAACCAGTTATGCAAAAATCCCACACCCACTCCCATAAAACAGTGCATGTCCGTGCGCCAGAACTGCCGCCTCCCAGTCGCCATCCAGGAATGCATCATACATTTCCAATGCATTTCTGTGACTGTGCCCCTCAATCACTATTGCCTCTGTGTTTGATACTTTCACCTCCCACAAAATGGCTTCTCCCTGTCAGCCACTTGCGAATGAATCCTCACCGTGACCGTAATCGCAACTGAATTGCCGCAGGTGCGCATTGTTGCAGTGATGCATTGCAGACCACATTAATCGCTCTGCTGAATGAACATCGGAATAGCATACAACTATGAATCAGACCCATTGTATAAGCTTTGTAATTTCATCTACCATTAATCTCAGGGATCCAGAGTGTCTGCCTGCAACCTGTATACGTCCATTCTTATAGTCGGAAGTTTAATTAAATTCCATACATTTCAGTAAGAAATCGGTCCCCAGAGTGCCGAGGGATATTAACCCTTACAAGGCATGCTGCTTTTGGATGATTATTTGTCAGTGGTTTACTGTCCTTGTGGTGAAAAATGGCCTGGCTGTGTAAATAATTAATTGTTGGACTTCTGGGCTGTGCAAAGCCTGCAATTAAATAGTGGTTTGTGTCATTCACAAAGAAGAAGCTGGCACATTATTAATGACCGCTGAATGTAGTTTAAAGGTATTTTTGTGATCGCAGTCACTTTAAATCCCTATATGTGTAGATTATTGTTTTGCCCGTTGCATAATGTGAAACAATTTTTAGTTATGATCTTCAGATCCATTTGTTACTCCGCTGTTCACGCAATCTATATTCCAGTCTGCTGTAAATGAGAATAAGTGGATCATGTGCACTCTCTCTTCTTTTGATTGAAAGTGCCATTCAGGGATGAAATTGAAAGCATTTTTCTGTGTCTTGGGAATGACGGTGCAGACAACGCCCGAGGGGGACCCAGACCTCGATGTTTGAGCATCTGCAGAATGGTATTTGCAGAATGATATTGTGAGGCTTTAGGTTCATAAACAAGTCTCAGTAGTGCTGCAGAACAAAATACAATGAATGAAAATGTGAACATTACACAGTGGCGCCAGCACGGAGTAAAACACAGCCGCCTGCCCAATCTCATCAGCCACTTTCTTATTCAGCTGCATTCATGTATATTAGTACTCAATGAATATTAATACAGAACAGTGAGTACGAGTTCATTTTTCTTTTCCTCAAGCCTTTCAGATAAACTTTGTTGTTATTTTATCTTCTCACAGGCAACTCTGGGTTTATAATTTTTAACTGTTTACCCATCACCTAAACACAGTATAGGAAGCCAGTTGGGCAGCACGGATGGTGTAGTGGTTAGCATTACTGCCTCACAGCGCTAAGGTAATGGGTTCAATTCCCACCATGGCCTAACTGTGTGCAGTTTGTATATTCTCCCTGTGCTTGCGTGTGTTTCCTCCTACACTCCAAAAATATACTGGTAGGTTAATTGGCTCCTGACAAAATTAACCCTAGTGTGCAGACTTGACGGGCCAAGTGGTTGTTATCTGCCATCAAATGCTAAGTTTAATACAGTGTCCATGAGAGTATAGCCTATGACTGCATTAGAGATCTATAACATACCAAATGTGTCAAGTTTCAGTTCTAAGAATAATTTCTAGGGAGTTCATAGACCCCATGCTTACAAATACTGTTCAGACCTTGAAATGACTGAACGGCTGCCACCGAAGTGTGTGAGTCACAAGTGTACCAAGGGAACCTCTTCGCATACAGAATATACATGTTGTGGGTTATGTTAATTTTCTTATTTTGTTTATTTGCTTATAAGCTTAAAGTTAATGTGAGTGTTCCTTAGACGAGTGTCATTTGCCCTGCGTAGGAGGTAGATGCAAATGGGCAGGATGATGATAATTAGTAGCAAACCGAATACACACGCAATTAGTTACATGCATGTAGCTGTACATATAGGTGAATTATAGCAATTTTGTGTCTTCGTCTTTGACTGATAATCATGCAATACAGGTCTGTCTGCCTGAATGTGTGATCAAAAAAGGCGCAATTTCAGTTTTTAAATATTTTTTATTTTATTAGCAAAAAATTATTATATTAGAGGTAATTTCCACATTTTGCCCAATGGTCTGACCAGTGCACATTAGGACACACATCTCCCCCAGCACTTAGGAACCCCTTAATGTGTAGGGCGTACTTTACCTAGTCGTCCGGATGTGTAGGGCGTACTTACCTAGTCGTCCGGAATGTTTGGGACACACAACTTTCTGGGAGCTCTCCAGGGCTCTAGGTAGTGTATGTAAGCCTTCCAGGAGATGGGTTGATTTGGGTCTTGATGGCCCAACTTACTCAAAAATTCTCACCTAGACACATTGGTTTCCTTTCTGTTAGAACAATGAGGATATGTGCATGGGGTTAACCTGCTATAATCTGCCCCACATTGCCCATTGCATGTCATATTGCCACAATAATACACTCCCCTCCAGAAACTGTCCTTAAAAGCCCTGAGCCACTTCCCAGCATGCTTGGGCTGTGGTGGCTGAGGTGATTTACAAGATTGGGACCACACCACTGAATGGTGAACCATGCCCTTTGGACCCCTGACCCCAGATATTTATGCCATAATGTAATAAAGATTAAATACATCCAAATTAAAAATAAACTAATTGAACAAAACTCTTCCCCAAACACTTGTTCACCCGTTTTCACTTTAAGGGACCAACCCAATATGACTATAGTGAAATGACACACCGCTTGCAATTGGCTGTTGATAGATGGGTGTCTTGGTTACTCTTGATTACAGGCACTTTTATCACATATTCTAGGGGTGTTACAGTAGTTTTTTTATTTGATTTTTCATAGTAGGAGTTTGATAATGGGCAGATAACACAAATAGCACCCCTGTAGAATAATTCTTGTTACCTGAAAGCTTGGAAAGCCATCATGCCTTTAAGCACATTATGTTAAAACAATATCAATTATTTTGTTTTCATCTAGTTTTTTCTGCAGTACAAATGTTCAAAAAATAATTTTGCAAGTTGTCTTTTAAAACAGAGGGCCTGATATATTTGCTTACTGACCACTGCTGGGGATGCAGTTAGGTTGAAAATATAGGGAATGAGAGCCAAAAAACCTGATGGGTGCACAAAGGATGTTAGTCACATGTGAATGGCATTGCTTGTATTACAAAAAAAATAAAAAAATACTATTTAATACAAATGTCTGCTGTGCAGTATCTTACAGCAGATGTTGTGTCGGGGTATAGGAGTGAGAGAGTAATAGGGGCCTGAGGCAGAGATGGCTGTAAGTGTTCAGTAACAGATCTGACATTGGCCCTCATTCCGAGTTGATCGCTCGCTAGCTACTTTTAGCAGCCGCCCACGGGGGAGTGTATTTTCGCTTTGCAAGTGTGCGAACGCCTGTGCAGTCGAGCGGCACAAACACATTTTGGGCAAAACAAGACCAGCTCTGTAGTTACTTATCTTGTGCGATGATTCTAGCAACACAGGTCCCGGAATTGACGTCAGACACCTGCCCTGCAAACGACTGGACATGCCTGCGTTTTTCCTACCACTCCCAGAAAACGGTCAGTTGACACCCATAAACGCCCTCTTCCTGTCAATCTCCTTGCGATCGGCTGTGTGAATTAATTATTCGCTAGATCCATTGCACAGCAACGATGCTGTTTGTACTCATACAATGCACGTGTGCGTTGCAGCGCATACGCATGCTCAGTTTTGCCATTTTTTTACCTGATCAATGCGCTGCGATCACCTCGGAATGACCCCCATTGTATGTTCAAAGTTGCAACTGATGCAAGATGTTAACACTCCTGCACCTGCACTATATATACCAGGGATATACAAGGTATATGTTGCATACAGTACACTTATGGCAAGGATTTAAATACTTTTGTTTTCACTCACAATGCTCATACGTTATTAGGCTATAATAACACATAAAAGGCCTCTCTAGTACAGCAGGTAGAGGTAGAGCAAAAAAGCGCACAATGTATTATGCGTACCAGCAATAATTAAAGCACATATCAGCGTCAAAGGTGCATTCCATACCAGGAGGGTTCGCTAACGCTGGTGACTATCGCCATCATATATTCCGCTGTCGCCCACCAGCAAATGACATTGCTTTGTGTGAAGTACACATCAGTGTGTTCTTTGCAGTTGCGCTTCCATGCCCTTACTGTACTCTGCCTGAATGCCTTCCCTCCACCATCACTCCACACTGCACGGAGACGCATGTGCACCAATCAGGCAAACTGCATGTGCAGAACAATTTTCTGTAGGTCTCACTCGCCATCAGCGCCATACTTTCTAACCTCAGTAATGGTGCCTAAATACTTGTGAGGTTATTGGTACTAGCCTTCAATTTCGACCACATCTGAGAGAAATCGGGGGATTGTATGCACATTTTAGGTACCTTTCGACGCGATGCGCGGGCACGCCGGTTGAATCTAGCATTTCAAGATATTATGTGCTGCACTTAATATTTATCGAATCGCAGGGCGATCGCATGTGTTTTTAAAACACATGCTATATATCGCACTGCGATGTGCGATGGGCGCCCACCAGGAGCAGCCAGAGGCCGCTCCCACTCGGCGGTGACGTGCCCATCACGTGATTACCATGCGATCTATCGCATGATCGCATGGTAATCACTTTGGAAGTTCAGGTGCGATTTCATCGCACCTGAACTGCCGGTGCGATGCCCGCAATGTCGCGTCGTGGGGCATCGCACAAGTGTATGGCCAGTATTAGGCTTCATTCATTTCATACACACGGACATTACAAATCAACACTTGCTAACAATATAGAACAAGCCTTGCACTTTGTCCTAGCTTTAACAGAGCGTTAGAAGAATGTCAATTGATGAATATGAAAGCTTCCCTGCCGTGTGGTGTACCATGAACTTCTTTGTGTTACAGTATACTGAGATATAATTCTGAATACTGTAGACAATGTTGGAATTGAAGCAGAAGTGAACGCGTGTTGTATAGTGTGTGCATGCAGGTCCACAAGCTTCCTTTTTATGGAATGCCGGCATTAACAAACAAGAGGCTTGAAAAGGTCTTAATACTTCAAAGCAAATCCCACATGTACTCGGCATCAAGATAGTAAAGACATAGCCCCAGTGTCAGACCGGGAAATGAAGGGCCTGCTGGGGGAAAACAGTGGTAGGGACAAGGGCGTAGCTACCATAGGGAATGCAGCTGCTATGGGGCCCAGACCTGAGTGGGGCCCAACTTCCCTTTCAAAGTAATGTGTGTTATATACATTTGACACCATTGGGTGGTACAAAGGGGCCCTTACAACCTTTTGCTTTGGGGACTACAATATATCTAGTTATGTCCATGGACTTGCTCATTGTAACATAATATAAAAAGAACTGTATAGCATTATTATGTTACATAATGTGAACTGGGGCACTGTAATGTGGCATAATATGTAGTGGATGCTCTATAGTGTGGCATAATATAAACTGGGGCACTGTAATGTGGCAAATCATGTACTGGGGACACTGTATATCATAATGTGAATTGTGGGTACTGTGTTGCATAATGTGTACTGGGAGCCCTACAGTGTGACATAATGTCAACTAGGGCACTACTATGGTTAAAATAATTCACAGGTGGAGCTAATGTGATTCTGTGAGGAGAGCTGGAAAACGTGCACTGTGTGGGGTCCTGAGAACCGAGTTTGAGAATCTAAGAACTAGAGTATAAAATTAACAACTGTTGCAGAGAGGTGTCTCTCTAGAAGCATTGAGACATGGGCCACTTCAGAATGTTGCTATGAGGCCCACAAATTTCTGGCTACCCCCTTGCTTATGTAATCCATTTTCTCTGTAAGTTTAGCTACTAGATGTGCCTCCACCCAAGCTATATACTCAGCCACGGCTCAGTTGGGGTAAGCCTTATACTTAAGAGTAAAAATTGTGATTTTGATATTATCTGAATTATATGTTTACCTCTTGGTTTGTCTTCTATTCCAGGTTGTTCCACCAAGAAGATTCCATCTCACGCAGTAAGTAAATAACTTTATTGCATAGGTTGTTGAACTTCAAAAGTAGTTTTTGTTTTATTAAAACGATTAGGGAAACTTGGACAGGGAACACTGAACACTTGGAACGCTTATAATCTCACTATACAGTACTAATACAGTTACAGAAATGCTACACCTATACATCAGTTGCTGCATGCATTACAAAAATGGTAAAAAGAAAAAAAGGATACATGTATGTACCTGAATACCCGGGTATTTTAAGTGTCTGATACAGGTTAAGGTAGAAGGTTTGAGGGTCAGTAGTTCATACAGATAGAAGTCCCCGCTTGAGCTCCAGCAGCTAACTTTATGGGTGGTATTCAATTCTTTTCACCCCCTTCCACACCCGTTCTGTTTCTCCCCTCAGGGGCGTGGTATCATCATTTCAGCTCTCTACCCCCAGGGTAGCGGGGCATGCAACCCTTTACACAGCTAAACCATACTTGCCTACCTGACCCTCTCCATGAGGGAGAAAATGTTCTGTTCCTGGACTTTCCTGGTAATGTATGATTGCCATCACCTGTGGTGAGCTAGGTAATTGATAAGAAAGGTGTTTCACCACAGGTGATGGCAATCATACATTACCAGGAAAGTCCAGGAGCAGAGCATTTTCTCCCTCATGGAGAGGGTCAGGTAGGCAAGTATGAGCTAAACCTGATTAGTACGGGCGCAATGTGCGCGATTACAGGGATCATTTTAGAAAGGAGACTGGGTGTTATATATCATTTGAATACCGCTCTATGTATTGTAATCCTCAACATAGATTGCAACTCTTGTGTCAAACTGTCATCCTTTAGTATCCTGTTTGTAGATTATCCTAAAATAACAGTTTCTCTTTCTAGTGTCGAATATCAGTGGTCTATATGGTAAAGCAGAGTTGTAGAACTGTTTTAGATACATTGTAGCACTGTCCTTCCTGCTTATACCACCACAGAGTCCTTGAACTGTAGGTTTTTATTGGCACAGTATCCAAACCTACTTCTGTGTTACTTAAGTATGAATATACGATCCCTGTATCTGTCTGGATCTATAGCACTGACCTCTTCTTAAGTGCAAGTAGTTAGTTTTAGTTCTCCACAAATTATGATAATAGAGTCAAACTGTGGATAGTAGTCAATAATAAGTAATGTTCCTGACATCTGAGTTACACACTTCTCCCGTACCTTATTACACTATAAATTCCTACAACTGCGAGTCTGCTAATGTTGTGGGAGTACAGCTATGGGCTCTGTGCGTGTCCCCTTTGGGTAGCTGACTTTAATTCACTGGATAGTTCTCCCCCCAGATCAATACAATTTATCATGCAGGGTATAATGAGCATCACAGCTGAGCATGTAATAGCTGCCTTTCTATCAGTTGCAACCTTGGTCCTCTCAGCTCACATACTGTACATGCAGCCATCACCTGGGTGCCTGAACCAAATACTGTCGACTGCTTCAGGATTGTTAGTTACTATGGGGTCTATTTACTAAGCCTGGGATGGAGATAAAGTGGACGGAGATAAAGTACCAGCCAATCAACTCCTAACTGCCATGTTACAGGCTGTGTTTGAAAAATGTCAGTGAGGAGCTGGTTGGCTGGTACTTTATCTCCGGCCACTTTATCTCCATCCCAGGCTTAGTAAATAGACGCCTTAGTGTACAGTATTTACTATGCCTCAGTGCTGATGCTGCAGGCAATCTCCAGTCACATTAGGCAGTGCTAAATAAGGCCTGCCTCCCACTTTCTGATGCTCACTGTAGGTGAGGAACGGACTACTAGTACCGCCATGGTACCCGCCTCCCTCCTTTCAATATGCACTCACAGAGCCGGCGCCGCGTCCCCTTCTGTACATCTCTGCTTCCTGTACTCCCCCAGAAGGTACAGCCACCTCTGTATCTCCCAGTGCTGCCCTGCCGGTCACACACTCTTACTACCTGAATACAGCACGGGGTCCTTCCCAGCAGCAAACATATGACTGCGGTCTGACCCTGGACTCTCACTGCTGCTGTTCTCCACACTCGCCTCACACCGCTTGCCCCTCCCGTCCGACTCCAACTGCCAGTGTCTCAAGCTCATCTTCTGCATGAGAGGCTTCTAGAGCCTTCTCTCACACTGCACTGCCCCCCAGTTAAGGCATAGCCTACCACCCCATAGATCATCGCCCTAGGCTAGTATATACACATTACATATATAAGTCTTCTTTTACTATAAAGCACACTACTTGACAATCATGGTATTACATTTACACCAAATTATACAGTATATACATTATATAAATTGACAAGTGACTACACTTAGATATTTGGCCAGCCACCACAGAGGTTTGGCTAACCTAAAGAGTGCATGGTCTGGGCCCCTGGATTAATATATATAGTAATACTGCTAGTACATGCATGATAATGTACCAGATTAATAATAGGAATGCACAGTAGAAAATTCACCATAGTCCTGTGCAGTATAATGTTCGGACACCTGACCATTACACCAACAGGGACTGTAATGTAGTGTGATTGACAGGAAGTGGGTGTTTCTGGGCGGAAACTGGCCGTTTTCTGGGAGTGTGCGGAAAAACGCAGGCGTGTCAGGGGAAAACGCGGGAATGTCTGGAGAAACGGGGGAGTGGCTGGCCGAACGCTGGGCGTGTGTGTGACGTCAAACCAGGAACAAAACGGCCTGAGCTGATCGCAATCTGTGAGTAGGTCTGGAGCTACTCAGAAACTGCTAAGAAATTTCTATTCGCAATTCTGCTAATCTTTCGTTCGCAATTCTGCTAAGCTAAGATACACTCCCAGAGGGCGGCGGCTTAGCGTGCGCAATGCTGCTAAAAGCAGCTAGCGAGCGAACAACTCGGAATCACCCCCCATGCGCCTTAACAGTCGATGATTTGTGGTGCTGTTGTTCCTAAACACTTCCACTTTCTAATGATATCACTTACAGTTGACCGTTGAATATCCAACAGGGATGAAATTTCACGAACCCTCTTATTGCAAAGGTGGCATCCTATCACAATACCACGCTTGAAGTCACTGATCTCTTCAGAACGACCCATTTTGTATCACAAATGTTTGCAAATGGAGACTGCATGGCTAGGTGCTTGATTTTATACCCCTGTGGCAACACATCTGATTGAAACACCTGAATTCAATAATTAACAGGTGTGGTCAAATACTTTTTGTCCATATAGTGTATGTATAATGCATAACTCAAGTACACAATCTGTAACCTAATCCCTATACGATGATGTGGGGCACTGGGCAGTGGGGCCCACCAGGGGTTTCCCCTGTACATCTGTGGGTCAGTAGGGCCCTGCATACCCTCTCCCCAACTGTCCCACATTTGGCAAGACAGTCCTGCTCTTCGGGCACTGTCCCACCATCCCACTTGCGGGCCATAGCGTCACGCATGTGTAGGGGAAGGTTGGCAGAGGACTTCCTTACAGCTACTCTGGTATGCAAAGCAACCTGTTAATGGATCCCATATGTATACATAGAACATCTACACAGTGCAGGGTGAGCCTAGGGGCAGCACAGGGAGTAGGGTGCACAGCCCCAGGGTAATGCAAATGGAGGCATTCCACAAGGCCATGTTACCTTGCCATGTGGTCACGCCCCTTCAGCATGCACAACAGTTTCATGGCTTCTTACTCTACAGTACTTCTTATGTAGGCAGATATGGTAAAGATGTTTATATGCAAAAAAAAACAAAACAAAAAAAACATACAGTACATACATGTTTTTAAGGCATTCAAAATCTCATTATGAAACCAGCTCAATAACAGAAATATTTGCAGTGCACTGGGTTATTATTAATAAATGTGAAAGTTACATTTTCCATATAAAATGCATCTTATGCTTCTCGACTTCTAGTAATAAATGTAGAGGTTGCATTTTCCATACAAAATGTCATAGAATATAAACACATACCACACTTGCCTAATCTCCCAGATCATCCAGGAGGCTACCAATAATCAGATGGCACTCCTGAATGCCCAGAAGAGTTAGCAAGTCTCCCATAGCCGCCTGTGGCCACCCACTTCCCAAGTCCGGAGTGGATGACATTGCGGTTACAGATTAATCTCGTCATTGTGATTCCACCCTTTGGCTCATATATTGCATGTAAATCTGGCTCTGGTGCTAGCCAGTGCCTCCTGAGCCATTTACCTCACCGCACGTCCCTGAATTCCACCTCCCTCACACTTCAAAACGCTGGTAAACTGTGGCATTTTATAGTGGGAGCGGACAATTTCTGCCTCACAATGCCACCCCTAAAGCAGTACCAACCTGGTTTCCCTCTCCTAGAGGGGGCAGCCCAAAGGTTGGCTAGTATGATATAAATACTTCCTCTCATGAAAGTCTATACTATAACTGGACCTGTCATAAAAAGAATTATTGACTTAATATGGTCATTCATGTAAGTGCCAGATGACGCATAAAATTTACTTCCAAAGAAGATACCAGTCTCTTTTAGCACTTATTGCCTTCTTTAATCATCAGTCACTTACAGTCACTTTCATTGACTGTATAAAACCTGTCTAATATTGGGCAGATCACTTGCACCTGGTATATGTCTGGTGCAAATGCGTTACTTCAGCTATCAGAAGGACAGGGGCAGAGTGGGTGCACGGATACATGCAACTCTGAATATGAGCGCCCCAGTCGCGCCTTTTAGTCCACAAGGGTAGATATGTGAGCGGGCACCAGGCTGGGGTAACAAGGGAGGTCTCTTACCTCCTTTTCCCCCGGGCGGGCGGCAGAGGTCCGGCGGAGAGTGCTGCAGTGTGTGGGCAGCAAAAGAGCTAACAAAGCTTCCCACTGCAGCCTCTCCCAACGGTCCGGGTAGGTGGCCTTAGGCCAACAGCATAATCCCCCTAGACCACCAGGGTGTCAGGCATTAGGCCTGTGGCCACGGACGTGCATTAGGCCAAGACTACACCACCATTGGTAGGCAGGCACTAGGCCTGTGGCCCTAGATATGCGGGCATTAGGCCCGAGGGGCAATATCGGCAGTAGGCCGCGGGAGAGTTAGATAGGATTTGGATTGTGGCCTTTGCTGTAGGGAGCTCTAGGTCCACCAGGTTATTCCAGGGTTGGAACACCCGCCCGTGGGAGAAGTTCACAGTACAGATCGCCCCCTCTCTGGCTGGGTACCCCCAGCGGGTGGGCTGTGCGGTAGCTCGCTCAGGGCCAGTTGCAGGTCGTGTGCGGAGGGCGGGCTGGCCCTCGTACTTTGTACACCGCTTTAGTGTTGGGGAAGACTGTGGAGAGACTGTCCAGTCTCACACAGCCTTTCCCATGACTCTGGAGTGGGCGGTGGCCCCCGTAGGGAATTAGGTTGCGCAGGCAATTGCCCACCGGCGCGAAGCAGCTGAATCTTCCACCAAACCGGACTAGAGAGGTAACTCACATTTTGTTCTATTGTCATTTTGTTATCCTGTATGTGCTTGTACTGTTTGCTGAAGTTAGGTGTAGTAGCTAACCAGGTTGCACTGTTTAGAGTTTAGAGTATATTGGCTCAGTTTCGTTGTTTGCCCATTTATTAGTTTGTAGGGAGGCTGCTGTCATTCTCTTTCCAGGAACAGAGACCCGCGACAGGCAAACTGACAAGAGTGCCAGTGTAAGTATACACTGTGTGTGTGTGTGTGTCCTAGTCCGCGTTGAGCACCGGTTTGCGAGATCCCGCTAGGCCTAGTGAGCTCGCTTTCACCTAGGTGCGCAAGTGCCGAGTAGGTGACGTTTGGGTGGCTGAGGCCCATGGGCCAGTGATGACATTCACGTAACCGGTGAACGTCGCGGCCACCCTGGTGTGCCCTCTTCCCCGTGGCGGAAGAAGTGGACACACAGTGATAGTGTTTCTTTTTCCACTAGCCGTCAGGCCCACCAGGCTGAGGCCCCTTCTTGAGGTCTAAAGGAAGGGTTTCACCAGACGAAGTGAACACGCGGTCGGGAACAGCAGAAAACAACTTGTAGTAAGGAGCACGGTACACCTGCACGGCAGCAGGCACTTCACTGCACCACCACCCTTACAGATACAATCATAAAATGTAGGATGCATAGCTTGTTCTTGAATGTGTCACAGGCTTGAGTTTCAGATCTGAGCCAGGACCCATGGCTGACGAGAAGAATAGGAAACACGTTGAGCGTATCAAATACTTATGGATCCAACCCCAGGTCATCAGAGAGGTTGAAACTCCACCCCTGAGCCTCAGGACCGTGCACAAATTATTATGTACATTTTCAAAGTTGTATTTGCCTGTGCCATCAACGACGTGACCAGTGCACTGCCTACCCATGTTCCTTCTGCCAACCTCCATCCTACCAACACCCGCATGAACCCACTATTTTATACCTTATTTGTCTCATTGCCCACACTTGGTATGTTTGAAGATGTGACCATGAATTAATTTTTATTTTGTGGTCTACACAGCTGACTATATTCATTTATTTTATTTCAGAGACAGTGGTGGAACTCCCAGAGGCAATGGCAGCATTTAGTGTGTACCCACCTTAAGATGAATTTTTGTTTTTTACAAAACATAGGTCTACTGTAGAACACTGCTTGGAGTTAAAACGAGTGTGTATTTTTGGAGGGTAACACCACTTTTTTTCCTAACTTTAACTGTTGTCTTTCTAAGTAGCCCATTTTAATACAATAACTATGTGGAACTGAAGGCATATAGGACATTTGTGGAACAAGAAGTCAGGTGTCTTCAGTGTTCACAGAATACAGCATGATTTAAATGTAACCAGAGGTGGAATTAGACCTTATAGAACCCTAAGCAAGGAGATGATTTTGCCCCCCCCCCCCCTTCCTCAGTCAGTGTATGCCAACAACTCCCCAAACAAATCCACTAGATTGTTAGCTCTTCAGAGCAGGGCCCTCTTTCCTCTTGTTATGTAAGCCCTCTTCTCAACACATTTCACTCGCAGCTCTCCCCTACTCAGCAACCATCTTTACCGCTTTTTCTCCTACTGGTAAAGACTCATCTCAATCTATGACCACCAGCCCCTAGTAGTACGATGATCACTCCCTCACTACTTACATCTTAGCTGTATTATGTCTCGAGAATGTGTGGTGCTCTTTGTTACCTGTACTCTATTTTTGTTACTTATTTACTGTAATGCTAAGTTTTGTCTCCCTGTACTGCAGTGGCAAACGCAGGATTTTGAAAGGGGGGTTTCCAAGTAATTGGGTATAGACCAATGAAAAAAGTCTAACCAGATTAAGCCTGTAATGTTTAAATGCCGTTGCAACGGCACATTGCACCCTTCGTGGGTAATAGGATTGACCCCTATGTTTTATAGCCAGGCACTCAACTAGCAGCTCATCCCATATTACCTGGCTTTGGGGCCCTCCTTGAGTTAGAACAAAAGGCGGCACTCCAAGGATGTCAGTTAGGTGAGAAACTGACCTGTAATGCCAATGTTTTGGGGACAATCACCATTTCAAGTCCCCGGAATGCATCACAGTTTTTCTCACCTAACAGAAAACCATTGAGTGCTGCCTTTTGTCCTCTCTCTCTCTCTCTCTCTCTCTCTCTCTCTCTCTCTCTATATATATATATATATATATATATATATATATACATACATACACACACTATGACATAGCACTCATCCCAGTATGTAATATAATATGAGTGCAGATGCCTTCATATATACAATTGAATAGCAGGCAGCACTTATTGCCGGAATAATCTGGCAAAAGATGAAGGGTTCAACGACGTTTCAATGTTATTCAATTCAATATTAGGTGGTCTGGCACCCCTGTGCGCCGCTAGGATCTGCAATCAGACCATGGACAGTCCAGATAGGGTATATACCATATAGGTAAGTCCTTTTTCACGTTGATTAAAATATTGAATTAAATAACATTGAAACGTCTGTGAATTCCTCGTCTCCTGTCTGATTATTCCTGCAATGAGTCATTCCCCTGCAGCACCCCCCCCCCCTGCATAGACTGACAGCACAGGCACAACCATCCCCCCCCCCCCCCCCACACACACACACACACGCGATTTTCCCCCCTGCCCAACGATGTCAGCGGGGGTGAGCGGCTTTCCATAGCAGGACGCTATGAAAAGCCGTCCACCCCACTTTTTATCTGCTGGTAAAACCAGCAGATGAACGGCGGCCGCTGGAGTTGAAGCAGGAGCACGCATCAGCGCTCACTGCTCATCGCTTGTCCATACACACTGGCCGGTTTTGAGCTGAAAGCAGCTCAAAACACCAAAAGTGATCTGCTTTCAGCTCAAAATCGCCCAGTGTGTATGGGCCTTAAAGGTGCATACACAGTGGATGATATTGTGTACAATACGCCCGATTTGGACACATCGTTCATTATATCGTCCAGTGTGTATGCACTACGTCACTGACAATGTGTCGTCAGTGACATCCTCCGACTGGTGATATCACTAGCGAAAGCCACGCTGCATTCCCGCTGAAATCTAGCGCCTGTTCCTCCCCTCCTGGTTCCCGCACTCATTATTGTGAAGTACCGGCTCCCCTGGTTCCCGCGGCCCAACTGTCTAAACCCCCCCCCCTCCCCTCGGTTCCCGCTCGCACGCTGGCTGATGTCCCCCCGCATATCCACACACATTCACCTGGTCACCAATGCGCTGGAGTCCACCGAGTCCCGTGGGCTGGCCGCCAGCGGGGAGTAAACACACGCTGCACCTCTCTCCTCTCAGCCTGAGAGGAACTGCAGCTCCCCCTACATGCAGCAGCCAGCCTCTCAGTGTGCAGCCGCGCAAGGAGACACTGTGAGGCCCAAGCTGCTGCGCTGCCAGACCGCCACAATGTATTTTTTTTTTAAAGTCTACCTGCTGTGCGATAGATCGGCGGCTTGCGTGTGTACTGTCCTTTGTACGGCGCTGCGAAACACTTGTGGCGCCTTATAAATACAATTTAATAATAATAATAACAACCCCCCAGTGACAGCTTGCACAGACACTTCCACCCCAGACCAGGTGTCAAATTGAACAGACAAACCACACTACCACCACCCCAACCACCCTGCTGATAGCTTCCAAAGATCCCCTCCCCTTCCCCCTCACCTCTGGACCCAGTAACAGCTCCCCTGGCGCTTAGACAGCTGCTTAGCTGCAGATTCCAGAATGGTTTTTACCTGATCCCAGTCAGCACAATGTTATGCACATTACTCTACATGTAGTACTAGGGTCCCTGATTGACATTATGACACACAGTAGTGCCCCTTATTAAGGTTACAGTACACAGTAGTTCACCTTATACACAAAGACCATAGTAGTAGAGCCCCTTAAACACATAATCCCCAAGGCAGTAGAGCCCCTTATGCACATAACACAGACAGTAGTAGTGATCCTTATATGCATAATGTCCACAGTAGATGTGCCCCTTACACACACATTGCCTACTATAGTTGTGCCGCTTATACTGTACACATAATGCCCACAGTAGTTATGCCCCTTACATTAATAATGCCCACTGTAGTTGTGCCACTTATACACATAATGCCCAAAGTAATTATACCCCTTACACACACAATGCCCACTATAGATGTGCTGCCTACACACACAATACCCACTGTAGTTGTGCCACTTATACAGATAATGCCCACAGTAGTTATGCCCCTTAGACACACAATGCCCACTGTAGTTGTGTTGTTTATACACATAATGCCCACAGTA
The DNA here is from genome assembly GCF_028390025.1 of Pseudophryne corroboree. NCBI lineage: Eukaryota > Metazoa > Chordata > Amphibia > Anura > Myobatrachidae > Pseudophryne > Pseudophryne corroboree. The sequence continues at coordinate 203,059,332 of NC_086449.1, forward strand.
ATTATGCCCCTTACACACAAAATGCCAACTGTAGTTGTGTCACTTACAAACACAATGCCCACTGTAGTTGTACCGCTTATACACATATTGCCCACAGTAGTTATGCCCCTTACACACACAATGTCCACTGTAGTTGTGCCGCTTATACACATAATGCCCACAGTAGTTGTGCCCATTACACACACAATGCCCACTGTAGTTGTACCGCTTTTACACATATTGCCCACAGTAGTTATGCCCCTTACACACACAGTGCCCACAGTAGTTATGCCCCTTATACACACAATGCCCACTATAGTTGTGCCAGTTATACACATAATGCCCATAGTAGTTATGCCCCTTACACACAAAATGCCCACTTTAGTTGTGCCGCTTATACACATAATACCCACAGTAGTTGTGCCCCTTACACACCCAATGCCCACTGTACTGTACCTCTTACACACACAATGCCCACTGTAGTTGTGTTGTTTATACACATAATGCCCACAGTAATGATGCCCCTTACACACACAATGCCAACTGTAGTTATGCCCCTTACACACACAATATCCACTGTAGTTGTGCCACTTATACACATAATGCCCACAGTAGTTATGCACATTACACACACAATGCCCAGTGTAGTTGTACCGCTTATACACATATTGCCCACAGTAGTTATGCTCCTTACACATACAATGCCCACAGTAGTAATGGCGCTTATACACATAATGCCCACAGTAGTTATGCCCCTTCCACACACACACACAGTGCACACAGTAGTTATGCCCCTTATACACACAATGCCCACTGTAGTTGTGCCGTTTATACACATAATACCCATAGTAGTTATGCCCCTTACACACACAATGCCCACTTTAGTTGTGCCACCTATACACATAATACCCACAGTAGTTGGGCCCCTTACACACCCAATGCCCACTGTAGTTGTACCTCTTACACACACAATGCCCGCTGTAGTTGTGCCTTTACACATAGGGGCTAATTCAGACCTGATCGCTGCTGTGTGTGTTTGCACAGCAGTGATCAGGTCTGAAGTGTGCATACGCCGCCACTGCAGTGCACTGGAGCATGGCAGACAGCCGACGCTTGCTCTTAGCCCTGAGATCGCATCTGCCTGATTGTCAGGCAGAGGCGGTCGCTGGGCAGGAGGGGGCTGGCTGGCGGCGTTTGGCCGCCTTTTAGGGGGGCACGGTCCGGGCAATGCAGGTGTGCTCAGACCATTGGGGGGGCAGACAGCGGCGGCTGCATGACGTCACATGCAGCCGCTGCAACCTGGGCAGCGTTGAGTAGCTCCCTGCCAGTGCACAGGAGCTGTGCTGGCTGGGAGCTACTCCTACAGTACAAAAGTATCGCCGCTGTGAGATGCTTTTGTACCTGTACGACGGGGTATGGCCTGACATGCTGCAGCTGAGAGGGGGCTGCGAGCGACATCGTAAGACCCATTCTGCACATGAACAGAGCAGTATACTTCCCAACTGTCCAGATTTTCACCAGACAGTCTCATATTTTTTTGAATGTCCTATGATCAGGTTTGAATCACCCCCATAATGCCCACAGTGGTTATGCCCCTAACACACACAATTCCCACTGTAGTTATGCCCCTTACACACACAAACACACACACACACACACACACACACACAATACCCACTGTAGTTGTGCTTCTTATACACATAATGCCCACAGTAGTTATGGCCCTTACACACACAATGCCACCTATAGTTATGCCCCTTACACACAATGTCCACTGTAGTTGTGCCACTTATACACATAATGCCCACAGTAGTTATGCCCTTACACACATAATACCCACAGTAGTTGTGGAAGCTGGCCTCCAAGGAAAGGAACCTGCAGCGCCACTGCCAGCCAATGTAACAGGAGGTGCCGGCATAGGGAGGCGGGACAGGAGTTGCCGGGAATGGGCAGGAGGCTGCTGAGGAAGCAGACATCGCTGGACAGTCCGGCATCGCTTCATACTACAGAGTGTTCAAACAAAGGCCCCCATTTATCAAGCCTTGGAGAATGATAAAGTACCAACCAATCGGCTCCTAATTTCTATGTCACAGGCTGTGTTCAAAAAAATGACAGTTAAGAGCTGGTTGGCTGGTACTTTATCACCGTGCTATTTATCACTCTCCAAGGTTTGATAAATCTGGGCCTTAAAATAAACAAAAGCCTCCGACAGCTGCTGGGAGCTGTAGTTTATTTTGAGTTTGAACGAACAGTGTAGTGCAGTGTGGTGCCAGACTGTCTGACAACAGTAACAGTGCCCCCCCCTCCCCCACCCAACAGATTAAGCCCTGTTGACGGGTTTCTGGGACCCGCCGGGCCCTAAGCGGACGCTTTGGTTGCATATCGGTAAATCCGTTACTGACTGTAACACATCCAAACAGAGGAACAACAGGGAGCCTAATGCAGAAGCATAATGGAGAATACACAGGGTCAAGAGTAACACAGGAGTTCTCACATTGCTTAGCAACTATTCTCACTCCCTGCTGTGCAGTGGCGGAACTTGCAAGTGGTGGGCCCAGGTGCAAAAATATGCTCTGGGCCCCCCTTCTCCGTATCATGACGAGAAACAGTGGGTGACAACGGGAGAGGACATGGGTGATGGAGAGCCAAGCGGTGACTGGGGAGTCAATGGGTGACAGTTAGAGATGGCTGGGAGAGGCAGTGGATGATTAGGGAGGCAGTAGGTGACAGGTAGAGGCAGTTGGTGGTAGGGGGAAGGCAGTGCGCATAGGATGGTGACTGGGGAGTCTGTGGGTAATGGACAGGTAAAGGGTGACGGAGAGGCAGTGGGTGATGGGAGAGGCAATAGATGATTGAAGAGGCAGAGGATGATGGGGAGAGGCAGATGGCAACAGTTGAAGGAAGAGGGTGAGAGGGAGATAGTGGGTGATGGGGAGAGGCAGTGGGTAACATCTGTGAAGTGGCTGCAGGCAGACACACTCATTGGTTTACTTACTGTCAGGTCCAGGACCTGGGACCATGCCAGACTAGCTTTGCTGGCTTAGTCAGTGTCGTGAGATGGACTGGCATGCAGGCAGGGGCAGGGCTGTTCCTCTTATCCACCTGGTCAAAATGTTATGTTACATAGATTCAAAACCAACATATTTTCATAGAGATGACCAACATTAGTTTTAGAGAAGAGTAGTCATGTTTATTGTTCACAAATGCCAGTGCCAGTGCTAGTCAGCTCTACACGAATGAGCATGTGAGTCTGTCTAAATACAATGTTCTGGAGCTTTGCAATATTGAGTGTGTTTCTTCCCAGGATATAGATAGATAGATAGATAGATAGATAGATAGATAGATAGATAGATAGATAGATAGATAAGATATAGAAGGCTTGTTGCTATATCCCCACATACTGTCTCTGGTGCAGTCTAAATAGTTTCTTCAAGTTCAACGTTTTGAGTGATTGCAGCAACAGTTGGTGTGAGGGGTGATAGTCATGTGACCGCCGGTCGACTGATCGACAGTCACATGACCTCCTCCGTGAGCCCGACGGCTCACTATCCCGATGGTCGGCATGCCGACCAACAGGGACTATTTCCACTCGTGGGTGTCCACGACACCCATAGAGTGGGAATAGAACCTGTGGCGACCGCAGGTCGCCACCGAGCCCGCAGCGTGGCGAGCGCAGCGAGCCCGCAAGGGGCTTGCTGCACTCGCCCCTCCCCGCCGGGATCCCGGCGTCGGTATGCTGCCGGGATCCCGGCGTCGGTAAGGTGACCGGCGGTCAGGAGACCGCCGGTCACCCGTACTACACCCAGTGTGAGCTCTGAGTGTCTCCGCAGGGAGCAGACACTGCTGCATTGCATGCCCGGTGGTTCCGTTGCCTCTTGCCAGGCTGCCGTTTCCTGCTCCTCTTATGCGACAGTGGCCCGATGCGGCGGAAAGGCAGGGACAGAACAAGGAAAAGCCAGCACTGACATAATGCCGCACAGTGCGGACTATAACAGGTGACATGGGTAACTGTGGGGGGGGGGAAGTGGTACGCTGACTGGCTTGATTGTATGGTATATTTTTTAGTCCACTTGTGCCATACTGGACAGGTGGGATGGCACAATCAGGCACTGCTGAATATAAACAAAAAAAGGGAGTAGCCCAGACAGGGGTGGATTGGGGACTAAAAGTGGCCCTGGAAATATTTCTGGGAGTAGCCTCACAAGGGGGTGGCACCAAATCAACTGTAGGCCGAGCCTAATGCCTACCCTTACTGTAGCCTAACCCTAACCGCAGCCTAATATTAACCCTACCCTAACTGCAGTTTAACCCTAATCTCGGCCCTATACTAACCCTACCCATTCCTAACCTTACCCTAACTACAGCCTAACCGTAACCCATGCCTAGTCCTAGCTCAACCATAACTGCAGACTAACCATTACTGGAGCCTATCCCTACCCTAACTGAGGCATAACCCTAACCCCTCCCTAACTGCAGTCTAACATTAACTGGGGTGTGGGGGAGGGGGTGATCGGGGATGCTGAAAATGGGGATAATTGGAGCTGTGAGGGAAGAGATAGCAGCAAAGGGGAATTTGTGTGGTTGATGGTACGATTGGAGGGGTCATTTGGAGTTTGAGGAGAGCAGTAGAGGGGAATGTTTGTGGGTGTGAGGCAGGGTTCGTTGGGTGCCTTGGTTTTGGTTGGGGAGATTTTGAGCTGTGAGGAGAGTTGGAGCTAGAGAGGGGAACCTGTGTGGGTGAGGAGGGGGAGGGGTTGGAGTTGTGAGGGGAGAGAGCAGTTCAGCGGAACATGTGTGAAGGAGGAGGGGAGAGGGGTTGGAGCTGTGAGGAGAGAGAGCAGTTGAGGGGAAAATGTGTGGAGAAGAGAGAAGGTGCCACTGATCAGGGGTGAGTTTGGAGCTGTAATGTGAGATATAGCAGAAGAGGGGAATCTGTGTGGGGGTGGGGTGTGAATGGAGGCTTACAGACTAGAACATGTGTGGGGGAGGGAAGTGAGGGTCAGGGGTGACATGGATGGTGGGGGCTTTGGAGCTGTGAGAGAAGAAAGAGGGGGGGGGGGTCAGATGTGCCCAAAGGGGGCGAGGTTAGGGATGGCCATCGATGTGTTAGACATCGATGGCAAAACTATGAGTGTTCATCGATGGTCACTAAATATGCTATGGGAGACCATCAATGGTTTCACTCATCGATGGCCATCCCTGTTATGTCTGTGAATGACCCGCAGGCCAATCACAGACCGGGGCGGGACATCATGGGTGCTGGGGGTGGAGCTATGCTCCGTGTCCCAGTATCTTTAAAAAATATATATTAGTTTAGGCTAAGCCATCGATGGAGAGAAACCATCTGGTTCTCTCCCATCAATGGCAAAACTATTCGACATTGTCCGTAAACCATCGATGATTACAAATCATTGATGGTCGATGGCCATCCCAAGGCGAGGTGGAGTTTTGAGCAGTGAGGGAAGAGAAAGGAGAGGGGAGCCTGTGCGGGAGAGGTGTTGGGGGTGCCAGGAAAGAGGTTTGGAGCAGTGAGGGAACAGAGAAGAGAGGGTAGCCTGTGTGAGAGAAAGGGGTGGGGTTGGGGATGCCACAAATCGGGGGTGGGGGTGGTGGTGGCAGAGTTTGGAGCAGTAAGAGATGAGAGAGAAGTGGAGAGCCTGTGCAGGGGTTGGGGGTGCCACAAATGGGAAGGTTGGAGCAGTGAGGGAACAGAGAGGAGAGGGGAGCCTTTGTGCCGGGGAAAGGGATGGGCGGGGGCAGGGGTTCCACAGATGGGGGATGAGCTGTAGCTGTGAGGGAATAAGAGGAGCCTGAAGAAGAGGGGGTTTGGGGGTGCCGCGGATGGAGTGGTGGGTTGTAGCTGTGAGGGAACAAAGAGGAGCCTGTCTGGGGGAGGAGGGGTTGGGGTGCCGCAAATGGGTGGTGTGCTGCTGTAGCTGTCAGAGAACAGAGAGGAGCCTGTGCAGGAGAGGGAGGGGTTTGGGGAGCCGCAAATGGGGTGGTGAGCATGTGCAGGGTTGGGGGTGCCGCGAATGGGGTTATGGGCTGTAGTTGTTAGAGGGTACTGCAGATGGGAAAACATGACACTAACCGCTGTTGGTAGGTGATGCTTTCAGACGCTGCTGCCCTGCTGCATGTGCTCTTCTGCCTGGGAACTGGTGAGGCGACTGGAAGAGCTCTGTCAGAAGCTCCTCCAAGCGGCAGGTCTCTAACATGTGCCGGCGGGCTGCCAGTACGTGCCTGTTGAATAAAATGGTGACGGCCACATGCAACATTCGACCCCACAGCCCGTCCGGCAATCGGTGCGGCATCCTTATTATTGGACTAATCAGGCACAGGCAGGAGGCAGCAACTGGTTTGGGGGAGGAGCTGAGATGACATGAGAGAGCGGCTCCTTCTTTCGCTCCAGCCGGGAGTCGGGACCCGAACATGAACACTGATTGTGAGTGAATGTGCTTTCCGGGACCGACAGCGTTATTGTACAGAGGCTCTGGGGCACTGGCGGTGGGCACAGCGCTGGCAGCATTTAATGAGTCATTGTGAGTCATTGTAATGCAGTCGGCTGTGGGCCACTTCATTGCGGTGGGCCTCAGTGCAATGCACCGGCTGCACCGCTAGTAGTTCCGCCACTGCTGCTGTGTAATATGTAAGTATTAAAACTCTTAGCACTGTAGTTTTGTGTTGTATAGTTAATGTTAAAGTATGAAGATTATACAACAAGATTAATCTCACCAAGTTTCCTGATTAGTGACTTGATTAATGATTAATTCTAAAGTCACACGCAGGGATGTAACCAGAACTTTGTGGGCCCCATAGCAACACATTGTCCCAAATGCTGCTTGAGAGACATCTCTCCGCAGCAGTTATTAATTGTATGCCCCAAAACAATTAAGATACTAGTCCATTTTCTAAACTATAATAGTGACCTAGTTAATATAATGCCCCATAGTAATGCCCTAGTATATTTTATAAAGCATCGTAGATCCCTAGTTTATGTCACATTATAGGGCTGCCAGCACACATTATGCCACACAGTATCCCCAATTCACATTATGGCTTACAGTGTCCCCAGTCTATATTATGCCACATTACAGTGCCCCCTGTTTATACTGTGCCACATTACAGTGCCATCATTCAGGCTAGGCAATGGATCAGACCCAATTGCTTAGCAGGCAAATCTGGGAAATTGGAATGCAACTTTATGACTTGGGTCCAGACCCCCCTGTGTATGTATTAGTCTCTACAGCTCAGTGAAGGCGGAGCGCTCTCCTGAGATACAGTACTGCTGCTGGCTCCTCCCCCCTCGGCCAGTGCTGATGCTTCTGATTTAGAGAACCCTATAGACAAAATTGACCACGGGTGGCACTGATGCTCCGTAGCCTAGAAAATCACAATTGCATTTGCGTACAAACATGAATAAGGCATATAGGGCCTGATTCTGATGTGGGAGTAACGTAAGAAAGAGCAAGCAGCTGTGCACCTGGACAAACCATGGGCCCATTTCATGTTTGCATGGAATTGCACAGCCGTAAGGAAGCAGCTGTGCAATTCTGTGTAATTGAAATTCAAATGCAGCAGGAGGCATCTATAGAAGATGGACGCCTCCTTTTAGCATTAGTGAGATCTAGTGCTGCATCTGAGGATGTTTTTAAGCACCAGTCACCCTGTGTAAGCTGAATCTTACTCAGGCTGGCCGTTGGATTTGGACACCCAGGCCAGTAAGTCTGCGTTCAATGATGCAAACCCAGAACCCATCATGCCTTCAAAATGGTGCTTGGTGCCACCTACGCTCCGCCCCCCAAATACTGCAGCATGTCAATCAAGCTGCAGCTGAGAGGGGGCTGCAAGCGATATCGTAGGACCCATTCTGCACATGTACAGAATGGTATAGTTCCCAACTGTCCCGATTTTCACGAGACAGTCCCATATTTTTGGGAATGTCCTGCTGTCCCACACATGGGCCGCAGTGTCCCACGGTGGGTAGGGAGGGAGGGGGGGGGGGGGGGGGGCAGTTGGGAGACTCCTATCACTCAGCTGTTCTGCTGAGGAGAGCGGCAGTGAATAGAAGCTGTGCACATTCAATGGAGACAGAGGGACTGTGGGCATGCCAGCAGCTCACAGAGCGCTGGGCATGCCCCCTCAGTGACGGAAAACAGGGGCATAGTTTAGGATTGCGGCACTGCCGCAAGGCCACATCAACTTTTATATAAGCTATGCCCCTTTCCAGGTCCCACGCGGGAGTCCCGCTTCGAGATGTGTAAAATGTTGGGAGGTATAAAATGGATCTTGCGCTTGTGGATTTGTATGTAAACCATCGGGTTTACGTATAAATCTGAAATAAGCCCGATGTGCAATAAAGGGGTGCAAATACATAGATTTTTTTTTTTGCATGTGGGGTAAATACTGGCTGCTTTTACATGTAGCTCACAAATGCTGGACAACTTTGTTTTTACACTGCAATTTAGAGTTGAGTTTGGAATCACAACCCTTCCAAATCTAAATCTCTCTGCACACGTTAAATCGGCACACATACAGTGCAACATGGTTTTGCCCTGGTAAACAGTTACTTGCTCTTACTTACTTTATTCCAAATTAGCCAGCTCCTTTCTCTTATCCTCCCACTCATCTCCTCACCCATCCCCGCTCCTGCCCGCTGGCTCATCCTCCACTCAGCTCCTCCATCCTTCTTCCTTCCCGTCGCCAGCATGATGGAGGGCCGAGCACATTGAGGAGAGGAGCTGCTTTCTGTAATGTATGCAACGGACACCACACATGCAGTACCAAGGTGGCCAATTGGGGTGGATGTGGACAGTGCGCCCACAGAGAAAATGTGCAGTGGGCAAAGCACCATCTGTTACGGCCCTGGCAAGAGTCCCTCTGCTTGAGTATGAATTCACAGATGCGCCCAGCAACACGTCCCAAAAGTCCTATGTTCATCTATGGAAAAACATTGATGTTTTGCTGATATTCGATTCAGAATGAGATTTGGTTTTATACAGGTTGAGTATCCCTTATCAGAAATTAAAAATCACACATTTTTGGTTCCCCTACTGAGATAATGACATATATATATATATATATATATATATATATATATATATATCTTATATTATATATCTATGTAATATATCTATATATACACATAATATATAATATATATGCCAATATCTCAGTAGGGGACCCAAAAATGTGGGATTTTGAATTTTGGAGAAGGGATACTCAACCTGAACTGGATTTTACATTTGATTTTGCCTTTAGTAAATCTCCAAATGCAAAATTGATAGCAATTCAAATGCAAAATGTATGCAAAATCACCCAAAACACAAAATGTATGCAACATCACCCAAAACACAAACTTGAATGTTAGTAAATATACCACCAGAGCTCTTATTGAATGAAAGCAGGAAAAGTTCTGTGGGTCATACAATAGAAAGCCAGGCTGAAGTCATCCTTTTGTCAGCATCACCTGACCTCCTCCGCACAACACAGGGAGGTCACTCAGAGCCAGCAGCAGATCAGAGATCAGAAGACCAACCTTGCAGCTGTGCAATACTGCCCACTGCAGAATCAGGCCCCTACGGTGACCAATACACACTGATGTAAGAGGGAGAGACAATGTATGTGTGAAGGGAAGCAACCATATCATAGCACACATCCATGCAGAGAAGGGTTACAAATGCTTTGGAATTTTACTTTAGCACAATTTTTTTTTTATTATACTTTTGCTAAATTATTATGCAGAAACACAAACATAATTCCATAGTTTTAGTTTATGAAAATGTTAGCATTATAGATAAAACTTGAATATAAAATGTATTTGCATATTTTCACAGATCATTAACTAAAGAAAAATTAGGAAGAATGAAATATACATTTTTAATCTTCTTTAAGCTTTATTTCTTGCACAAAAAAAAAAATCCAGACTGTCCTGTCGTTTCTTCTAGACAATAACGCTAGATTTTCAGACATAAAGCTTGCCAGCCAATAAAAGCAACTGGCAGTTCTGTGGTTTGTGTGAAAATCAAATAACAAAGTGTAATATGTATACATAATTTATAATCTCCCCAATGCAGCATTTAAAAAAAGAACAAGATTTACTCTGCTAGAAAACTGCAGATTTACTTAAAAACACTGACTGAGAAAATGACGATGAATTCATTAAATAAAAAAAAAAAACTAGTAGGAAAACAAAAGTTTTCTGTGTTGCAGTTCAGAGTACACCAACCATGGAAAGAAAGAAAGAAAGGATTTGATCAATTCGATTGCATTATATTCTCCAATCTGATAATATGAAAATGAAGGGCCTGATTCTAAGTGAGACTTAGGGGCCCTACACATATCACGATGCGCCGCCGAGGTGCCCGACGGCCGATACGGCCGACGAGCGACCCGGCGGCGGGGGGGCAGTGACGGGGGGAGTGAAGTTTCTTCACTCCCCCCGTCACGCGGCTGCATTGAAGTGCAGGCAAATATGGACGAGATCGTCCATATTGGCCTGCATGCACAGCCGACGGGAGACCAGCGATGAACGAGTGCGGGGACGCGCATCGTTCATCGCTGGAGTCTCCACACTGAAAGATATGAACGAGTTCTCGTTCATTTATGAACGAGATCGTTCATATCTTTCAGAAAATCGGCCAGTGTGTAGGGCCTATAATCTAGAGGCTTCTTCTGCCACAGTTGCGTCTGCGTCTTTTTACGCTACTGCTGCAGCACATTGTCACAAAACTGGGATGCCGCCTTGTAGTATCTTTTCCATCTACACCATTGGAGTAGTCATTGAAACTATGACTGATTCTCAGTCTGAGTATGGCCTCCTGTGTAAGCTGTTCAGCATCTTTGAATGCAGCCTTTTTCAGCAACACGGTTATGACATGCCCGGGTCATCTTTGCCATCCTCCGGTTACCTCCCAGGAACATCCACTAAAAATCATAGACCCTGTGCCCAATTCTCTACTGCAAGCATGGTTCAGTTATATGCAAACCTCATGGTTGATAAACATCAGTTGACATTTAACAGTTAAACGGTTCGCATTGTCAATTTTGTTTTCTTATTTCTCATTAATTTATCTAAAAAATTAGCCAATCTAGAAATATCCATGTCATATTCAGATTCAGCACCAAAAAGATACCCCAAAAACGCTGTAATATGATTGCCAGTAAAATTAGTGTTGATCAGTGTGTAATCACTTGGTAGTCAGTGCTAGGTGATTATTCTGTGACCCCCCCACTTGTACATACCCTTCAAACTTTGAATGAGACAAATTTTTGTCACGTTTAATCTGGTAATTTTTCAGTCAAAGTCACCAGAAGAGTTTTAAATTGAGGACAGACTTGTCTAATCCTCGGCAAATCATACTCCAGATCAGACTGTTTATACAATCCTACTCCAGACCTGCTTGCAGATTTTTGATCCAATCTGCGTAGGGGATGAATGTATTATTATTGTTGTTACTATTATTATTATTATTATTATAATAATAATTATTAATAATAATAATAATAATGATAATAACAACAATAATGGTGAAGGCGGGGAGGTTGTGTGTGTGAATGTTAACTAATGTGAATTATGGATTAGCCTAGGGTGGCTGGAACCCTTAATCATGCCCTGGTTCTGCAGCATTGACAGATAGTGCTGGATGACCGCTGCCACTCAGATGGTGTGCAGGGCTGCCGGGACCAGAGATCGTTTGCCTGCTCCGGTCTGAGAAGCCTACACACTTGTATATTGGTGAGTGGTTGCAGAGGCGGATTTAGACCTTATGGGGCCCTAAGCAGAACACTGATTTGGGGCCCCCTTCCTCAAACAATCCTTAGTGTGTGTGTGTGTCCCACCAACTGTAGCAGACAGGTCCTGATGCTCCCAGTCAGTGTATGCTTCCCAATCTGCCCATAGCCGATTATAGCAGGTGGATGGTAGTTGTCAGGGCTGCCATCAGAAATTGAGGGGCCCGAGACTGACAAAATAGGCAGGGCCCCCCTCCCACCCTTTAAATAAATTTTTTTTATATATATATATATATATATATATATATACTGCATAGTTAAAAATTAAATAAATAAATCCTGTGCACATATGGAGCAATACTATATTAATGCCCCTTGCACCATATTAATGCCCCATATTAACACACATACCCATACATACACACACGCACATATACCCATAATTACATACACACACTTTCTCTCTTACTCACTCTCCTTGTCGTAGCAGCCAGGCTGGTCCAGTGTAGCTCCTCCCCCTTTTCATGCCCAAGTTCTGACAAGAGGGGGGAGAGGAGGCTGCAAATTTCAACTGAAAATGATCCTCCCAAAATGGCCACCGCCTCAAAAAAGACAGTTATTAAAGATACTAGAGGAGCCTCCTCTAGTATCTTTAATAACTGTCTCCTATGAGGCGGCGGCCATTTTGGGAGGGACGCTTACAATTGATGCTTCCAGCGTCCTATCCCCCTCCTGTAACAGTCAGATCTCGGGCACTGAAAAGGGGACGGAGCAGAGGGGCGGGCGGACCACGGACGGCAGCATGAGCGCCCCTGGGCCCTCTCCTCTCTGTTAGTTCGGGCCCAGGACTATTGTGCCTGCAGCACCAGAGCCGGTCCTAGGCATAGCCAAACTAGGCAAATGCCTAGGGCATTTGGCATGCCTAGGGCAGGGCCGAAACTAGGGGGGGGCTAGGGGGGCAGGCGACCTGGGCGCCGAATTGGAGGGGGCGCCGAGACCCCCAAACACCGCCGCGGCACTTTTAAACCCCCTTCTCCCGAGTGCCCAGCTCGGGGGGCGGGGTTTCGCGGAATGACGCGATTGCGTCGTGACGTCACGGCGCAAACGCGTCATTCAACGAAACCCCGCCAGAGGAGGGAGAACTGAAGGGGGAGCCCGGAGCCGCGCAGACGAGGAGGGAGAGGCGGCTGAAGAGCGGCGAGAACCGCTTCAAATGTAAGTCAGCCCCTCTCCCTTCCTCTCTCTCTCTCTCTCTCTCCCTCTCCCTCCCTCTCCCCACCACCTGCCGTAATGTTTAAAATGGGGACCTGTGCCAGCGTACTGTGTAAAATGGGGACCTGTGCCTGCGTACTGTGTAAAATGGGGACCTGTGCCAGCGTACTGTGTAAAATGGGGACCTGTGCCAGCGTACTGTGTAAAATGGGGACCTGTGCCAGCATACTGTGTAAAATGGGGACCTGTGCCAGCGTACTGTGTAAAATGGGGACCTGTGCCAGCGTACTGTGTAAAATGGGGACCTGTGCCAGCGTACTGTGTAAAATGGGGACCTGTGCCTGCGTACTGTGTAAAATGGGGACCTGTGCCAGCGTACTGTGTAAAATGGGGACCTGTGCCTGCGTACTGTGTAAAATGGGGACCTGTGCCAGCGTAATGTGTAAAATGGGGACCTGTGCCAGCGTACTGTGTAAAATGGGGACCTGTGCCAGCGTACTGTGTAAAATGGGGACCTGTGCCAGCGTACTGTGTAAAATGGGGACCTGTGCCAGCGTACTGTGTAAAATGGGGACCTGTGCCTGCGTACTGTGTAAAATGGGGACCTGTGCCAGCGTAATGTGTAAAATGGGGACCTGTGCCAGCGTACTGTGTAAAATGGGGACCTGTGCCAGCGTACTGTGTAAAATGGGGACCTGTGCCAGCGTACTGTGTAAAATGGGGACCTGTGCCAGCGTACTGTGTAAAATGGGGACACTTGCCAGCGTACTGTGTAAAATGGGGACCTGTGCCTGCGTACTGTGTAAAATGGGGACCTGTGCCAGCGTACTGTGTAAAATGGGGACCTGTGCCAGCGTACTGTGTAAAATGGGGACCTGTGCCAGCGTACTGTGTAAAATGGGGACCTGTGCCAGCGTACTGTGTAAAATGGGGACCTGTGCCTGCGTACTGTGTAAAATGGGGACACTTGCCAGCGTACTGTGTAAAATGGGGACCTGTGCCTGCGTACTGTGTAAAATGGGGACCTGTGCCAGCGTACTGTGTAAAATGGGGACCTGTGCCAGCGTACTGTGTAAAATGGGGACCTGTGCCAGCGTACTGTGTAAAATGGGGACCTGTGCCAGCGTACTGTGTAAAATGGGGACCTGTGCCTGCGTACTGTGTAAAATGGGGACCTGTGCCTGCGTACTGTGTAAAATGGGGACCTGTGCCAGCGTACTGTGTAAAATGGGGACCTGTGCCAGCGTACTGTGTAAAATGGGGACCTGTGCCTGCGTACTGTGTAAAATGGGGACCTGTGCCAGCGTAATGTGTAAAATGGGGACCTGTGCCAGCGTACTGTGTAAAATGGGGACCTGTGCCAGCGTACTGTGTAAAATGGGGACCTGTGCCAGCGTACTGTGTAAAATGGGGACCTGTGCCAGCGTACTGTGTAAAATGGGGACACTTGCCAGCGTACTGTGTAAAATGGGGACCTGTGCCTGCGTACTGTGTAAAATGGGGACCTGTGCCTGCCGCAATGTGTAAAATGGGGACACTTGCCAGCGTACTGTGTAAAATGGGGACACTTGCCAGCTTACTGTGTAAAATGGGGACACGTGCCTGCCGCAATGTGTAAAATGGGGACACTTTTTCCTGCCGCAATGTGTAAAATGGGGACACTTTTTCCTGAATATGAAATTTATGTTAGAAAAGGCAGTTTTTCAGGTTAAAAAGTTCTGAAAGAGATATATATATATATATATATATATATATATATAATATTTTTATTCATTTATTTATTTATTTTTTATTTTATTATTTTTATTTATTTATTGTAAAATAATTTTATTTATTTTTTGTGGGGGGGGGGGGGGGGGGTCAAATGACTACCTTGCCCCGGGTGACAGAAATCCTAGTTTCGGCCCTGCCTAGGGGCACAAGCAACTTCTGCTGATTAAAATGATATACGGCCCTAAGCAGCTGCTTTGGTTGCCTTGTGGTAAACCCTCCTCTGAGTAGTTGGGTCTCAAGGTTTTTAAACATGTTTACATACCAGGAGACCCGACAGACGATGAGGATTGGGTGTACAGGTGAGGCAGCAGAGGGTACATACAGATGGGTCTGCTTATGTTGTGGCAATCGCAGCACACAACTACTGGCGTGCTGTCTTTTGAATGGGAGCCAGCAGCCGCGCACATATGCATGCTCCCACTTCCCATTCATCCCATATGCATTGCGGTGCCACTACAGAATGCTGTTATACTCAGCAACAATGTAGCAGGACAAATCTGTACTTGTCCAATGTCGGACAAACCGATTGGTCGGGAGTCGGATCTCCCGAGAATTGGACAAGTGTGTACCCAGCGTTAGTATGAAAATCGACGTTGAGTGATTTGTGGCAGGTAAGACAGGACAGCCTCACCAGAATCTCACTAAAAACTCACAAGAAACCTTCTAAAACTTGTCAGAAAATGGTGAGCTATCAGACCAGACAGAACTTATGCTGGGTACACACTAGACGATATTTTGAACGATTTGCCCGATTCCGATGGATCATAATGAGAAATTGTTCAAATAGTCCAGTGTGTACTCAGTATTTACGCACCCTCGCAGTCATCGGCGAGGTCTTCTGGTCGGACCTACATGCACCAAAATCTAAGGATATCGTCAACAACAGCAGCATACTTCTGGATGTGGCTACTGAAGATATCTTTTGCAAGATTGCATGGGCCTAATTCAGACCTGATCGCTGCTGTGTGTTTTTGCTGAGGTCTGCGATCAGATAGCCGCCGCCCATAGAGAGTGAAAACCTGCCCCATGCAAGTGTGCAAATGCATGTGTATGCCGTGCGAAAACTTCGTCAGACAGCGGACATCTGCAAATCCGTTTCGCAATTCAGTCACCATCTAATGATTTTTTCAGTCTGTGCATTCTGTGCGTAGCCCAGGACTTACTCCTACAGTCCGATGCAAACAGGCTGATCGGGTCCAGAGCGGACGTCACACACCCGCCCTGAAAACGCTTGGGCATGCCTGCGTTTTTCCTGACACTCCCAGAAAACGGCCGGTTACCACACACAAACGTCTGCTTCCTGTCAATCACCTTTGCGAACGCCCGTGAGATTGAAATTTTCAGACCATTTTAGCACTGTTTAGCGTCGTGCCTGCACATTGCGGTGCATATGCATGCGCAGTCATTCGATAATCAGCCGCTGTGCGATTTCGCACAGCAGCGATCAGGTCTGAATCGGGCCCTATATCGTTTGTGCGGGGTTCAAGGGAAATCGTTGATGACTTTGCATCATTTGCTGGCTGTCTAATGTGTAGCCAGCTTTACAGTAATAAAGAACAACAATAAACATATGTATTACTTTGTTACAACATATCGGAGGGTTGCTGAGTCCTGAAATGGACTGATCTCTGCTGCTATTAGATGCTGATTGTTGGCTAGATGCCCAATTCCTCAGGCATAAATTACAACACCTTTTAATACATGAGAGAGACGTGATGTAATATAATACTATCCTCCTTGCTCTAAGTCTTACAGCTTCACTAGTGAGGTGCAGTGACATTTACTGAATTTACAGTACTTGCTTGTTGAATTTTATGCACAGCTGATTCTCTGTGCAAATCTGTTCATATATATTTATATTCACCCTGTAAAATAATGTTGCTATACATTCGATGTATCCCATATAATAGGCTTACATGGCTGGGTTCTTCCATCACTGGGACCTTACAAAACATGTTGCCTTAAGACATTTTCTGATGATTAAAATGGTCTTTGTACATTTTTAATGCAGTGTATTGGTGTTTTTATTATTGTTATTTTGTTGCGACTTCCGGGAGTTCTGTATATATTTGTTATTACACACTTCATGTTAGCTAGTTAATAGTTCAAAAATATTTTTTTTTCTTTTTTTTAGATATTTTCACTGATCTTTCACTATTTTACTATATACACCTTCTGCTCTCACTACTGCAGCAATAATCACTTAGTTTTCTGTTGGCTCACTTTTTAGGGAAGTGGATCCCCCTTGTATTGCCAGCTACAGGAGTGTATTCCGTCTGATTGGATGTTGCTCTTAGATACTACACACTATACCAGTGGTTCCCAACCTTTTTGAAACACAGCGCCCTAGAGTATCAGAATTTTTTTTTCACGGCACCCCTAGGACAAAAGTTTCTTAATGAGAAATTTAGAAATAAATATTACGTTAAGTGAATTGTGTTTATGTCTTCCTTTGGTTCAGTTGTATGGTGAACAGGATTTGCTTCTGTTTGTCCACATATTTTATGATTGGCAGCCACCAGCACTAGTTTTGCCTGTTACATTGACCATAAATAATTTGAAATGGTCCTGGGTCACCAATCCAAGGCACCCCTGCAAGTGACCTGAGGCACCCCAGTGTGCCTAGACACAGGGCCGGCTCCAAGCCTACTAGCACCCTGAGCGAGAAAATGTGAAAGCGGCCCCCCCCCCTCTCCTTGCGCGCGCCGAAGGCGCGCGCGTCCCTGGAAAAGTGGGTGTGGTCTCTGGAAAAATGGGCGTGGCCTCATAACTTCATATCACCAAACTATAAATAAATATATTTTCACACTCCCTCTACGCACACAATTAGCAGCCTTACACATAACAGCCACAGTAGTGTTCCTTACACATAATGTCTCCAGTATAGTGCCAGATACACATAATGTGCAGTGCCAGATAGACATGATATGCAGTGCCAGCTACACATGACATGACCCCCAGCAGTGCCAGATACTTAAATGGCCACACAGTGCCAGATATGTCCCCACAGTTCCAGATACATAAATGCCCCCACAGTGCAGATATGCCCCCACAGTGCCAGATACATAAATACCCCCACAGTGCCAGATACATAAATACCCCCACAGTGCCAGATACATAAATGCCCCCACAATGCCAGGTACATGCCCCCACAGTGCCAGATACATACATGCCCCCACAGTGCCAGATACATACATGCCCCCACAGTGCAGATATGCCCCCACAGTGCCAGATACATACATGCCCCCACAGTGCTGATATGCCCCCACAGTGCCAGATACATACATGTCCCCACAGTGCAGATATGCCCCCACAGTGCCCGATACATACATGCCCCCACAGTGCCAGATACATACATGTCCCCACAGTGCAGCTATGCCCCCAAAGTGCTGCCAGATACACAAATGCCCCCACAGTGAATGCCAGATACACTAACGCCCCCACAGTGCTGCCAGATACAAAAATGCCCCCACAGTGCTGCCAGATACAAAATTGCCCGCACAGTGCTGCCAGATACAAAAATGCCCCCAGTGCCAGATAACTGTATCCAAGTGCGGAGAGGAACGGGCGGTGCGCAGTGTTCAGAATGCTGAGGTATGGGAGCAGGCAGCAGGGGATCGAGCTACGGCAGCAGGGGATCGAGCTACGGCAGCAGGGACAAAGGACACCAATACCACCCTCAACCCCCGGACCAGACTCACCCGTGCGTGACCCACCGCGATGTCTGCGGAGCTGCGGCTGCTCTCCGGCGCCGGTCATCTGAAATATGGCGCCGGTCCTCGAGCCAATCAGAGCTCGCAGCCCGGCAGCCAATCAGGAGCCGCTGCTGCCGGGCCGTGAGTCCTGATTGGCTGATGGCCGGCACCATGTTTGAAATGGGCAGCCGCCCTTAAATAGCTGGCGCCCTGTTCGGCCGCTCCAGTGGAACGTGCCTGGAGCCGGCCCTGCCTAGACACACAGTTTGAGAACTACTGCACTAGAGTATTGCTACACATTATGGGCCTAATTCGGCATGAGTTATAATTTCGGGGGGAAAAAACCCCATGCATTAAGGGTAGCCGTCTGCCTTCACAGTCTCCGGGATGGCATGTTTTGGGTCGCAGCACCGGATGTGATGTCACGCCACTGCCACGGCCCGCCCCACAAATGGTCCAGACATGCCTCCGTGGCACGCCCCGGATCTGAACTTTGGACTACTCTAGTATCTCTAATTAAACTAGTTTCACAAACACTGCAGCTCAAGATCATTATGTGGCCTCTCCTCACCTCTGTCGTGAGAACAGCAGGACTAGGCCTACTACCCCTCCGTCTGAGAACATCAGGACTGCCCCTGGGCCAATCCCCCAAGCTAAGAAGGGACCTGAGGAAGGTGGGCACCAGGAGCAGGCTCAGCAGGAATATTTCCATCGGACATTAGTGGTATCCCCACATTCTCATACTCACCTTCACTGCTCCCATGAGACCAGGACATTTATCATTTTATCAAATAATGTTATTACAGTTTTCCTCCTACTGCTGGTTACCTGCAAATGTGTTCTTACCATGTGTTTTTATTTAATTCTTGCAGCACACTTCCACCCCACAGTGTGATATTCTTGAAATGTAGGGACCCTACTCTGAGCATTAGGACGCTGTAATGACCCCACCCAATTTGTGTCATCTCTTCTAGGGGTAGACTAGTCCACCTAGCAGTGTCGGACTGGGGCATGGAGGGCCCACCGGGGGAATGCAGTGATAGGGGCCCATACTTAGGGGTAAGGCCAGTCTAAAAAGGGGGTGTGGCCAGCCTCCACACAGGCTTGAAATACACAATAGTCTAGTGCAGTGTAATGCAACATATCTACCATGTTTAATACAAGTGCACAGTCTGGAACCTGATCCCTAGAGGAAGGAGTGGGCACTCAGGCAGTGGGGCCCACCGGTGGTTTCCCTGGTACCCCTGTGGGCCAGTCCGACCCTGCCACCTAGGGTAATCCTACGCAGTGCGTCTAAGATGACTGCCCCACCTGGTACCTGTGAGGGTGGAATACACAACCCATGGAAGTTATTACCCCAAAATGCCTACACCAATCCTGCATTATGCTTACTGTGCTTTCTAGATTTTCTTTTTTTTATGTCTGTGCGGCTTGTCTATTGCTGTATTACTTAAATTTTCTGTATTATGTGCATTGTTTTGATGTCTGTAAAGCGCCTTGAGTCCTGTTGAAGCAAGAGACGCTATATGAATAAAATTATTTTCTGCAGCGGGGTATACTGGGGTTCCACAGGTATAACATCGGGGTGTAGAGTTGGATCTTGATCCGAGGCACCAACAGGTTAAAAGCTTTGACTGTTCCCAAGATGCACAGCGCCGCCTCCTCTATAACCCCGCCTCCGTGCACAGGAGCTCAGTTTGTAAGCTGGTGCCTGCAGTGCAGGCTGACAACAGGGAGGGCTGCGCTGTGCAGCCCTAAAAAGAGCTTTTCTAAGAAAAAAAGAAGACTTCAAGGGCCGCAGCATAGGCACTTAAGAGTGCTATATGTCATTTCTGACATATCATGCTGCGGTTCCTTCACCTCCCAGTGGCGCTGAACACTCCCACGCTCTGGTTGCCGGGTAACTACATCGGAGGGCTTTGGTTCTTCAATTATGGCACACACACTGCCGCTGCTCTCTGGGATCGCATGGCTGCATTCAGGAGGAGGTAAGGGGGTCCCCCAGGCGGGACCCGCTGCAAATTGCGATCTGGCAGTACCCGGTGGTGAAGTCCAGCAAGGGGATAAGGCTCTGACCTGTAGCCCCTCCCCCAGCCCCAGGGCGCCATTTACTGCTAATGTTCCCACCCTGGAGCAGCATCTCTCTGTCTCCCTCACTCCCTGTCAGCGTTTGGGTGCCATTACACACACAGCTGCGCTGATCTGGGACTGCTGTGCAATGTCTCCTCTGTAAAGCTGCCTGCATCATCAGCGCTGTGCATTTACAGGACACTTAAGTATTCTACATGTCTTTAGACAGTGTTAGTTAAGAACAAGTGCATTCTGTCAGGGATATTTAGCACAAGTACCCTGTGATATACATCCAGTCTTTACTGTGCATTGATATATCTCTATACCTACTTAGCTTTACTTGAGTGGTACATAGTTACTAAAGTATTGCTAGTCCAGTGCAGTTTTATTATTATTTGTGATAATTTCTGCATTGTATATATGACTGTGTGTGGGCCAATAGCTGCGGTGTCATTTCCATTCCGTGTATCTCATATATACTGCTATCCCTATATTCTGTACCCTGAGGGGGGCTAAGTGCGTCAGGGTTTTCATATAATATAGTGTTTATCACAGGATATACTTTTTGGGTATTTTCTCTGTGTATTACAGTCACCATATACCGCTTAAATCCTCCGTGTGTGCTCTGCCTGTAGTCACACTATCCGGGGGGATTATTGTCAGTTACCTTGTCTGCTTATATTCTACTGTGCCGCCCTAAGGTAAAGCTTTCATATAATGTCAGCTCATCAGGTTCTGTGGCTGACCCTGTGTCCTGCAGTGCTCATGCCATGGATGACTCTGAGGAAAATATTGCAGCTGAGGGTTCTGGTGCTGGGGCTTTGTACCCCTCGGTCAGTCTACTACACTGAGGGCAACTACTGACCCATCTTGGGATACATTTTCTAATTTACTGACTACACTGGTAACTAGACTTGCACCCCCTATGGGACCGCCTGTGCCATTACAGCCACATATTGTCCCTGCTGTTAATCCGCCATGGGCAGATACTCTGTCCTCCCAGTTACAGCAATTAAATCAGTCTTTGGTCAAGCAAAATCCTAACCCTAGCCCGCCTAAGACCAAGGTGTCCTCTAAGCGGGCCATTACATCCTCGCAATTCACACATGTTACAGATACTTCATCTGATGATGATGGCGCATATACAGATCCCACAGACACTGATGCAGATGCTTCTGACGGGGAATATACAACACAGGTGGATGTTCCTGACCTCTTAGAGGCTATAAGGCTGATTCTTCAAATTGATGATTTCAAAGAACCCCCGGCTTCCTCTAAGAAACCAGATAAGTTCAAGCGTCAGAAGGTTACTAAGTTAGTTTTACCACATTCTGACCATTTAGTTGACATACGTCAGGAATCCTGGGAATATCCAGGAAATACATTCTCTCTATCTAAAAAGATGCTAGCTCGTTATCCCCTCACTGCAGAGTTAAGCAAAAATTGGGAAAGTCTGTCGCCGGTGGACTCATAGGTCGCACGTCTGGTGGTGTCATCTGCTTTGCCTGTCACTACCATCACCTCTCTGATGGAACCGACGGATAAGCGCGTGGAGGGTTGCTTGAAGTCCATTTACACTCTGGCTGAGCTGTGGATAGGCCTACAATCACGGCCTCTTAGGCTGCAAAAGTTATAGAGGCCTGGGTTCAGGAAGTTGAAGCGAAACTACCGTCTAATTTTCCTGATAATGCAAAATAGTGTCACAGCCTCTCATTATATTCAAGAGGCGGCATCGGATGCAGGTATCCTAGCGGCCAAAGCGTCTACCACGTCTATTCTGGCTCGCCGAATACTCTGGTTGCGGTCCTGGTCTGTTGATCTGGACTCTAAAAAGACCTTGGAGGTGATCCCTTTTAAGGGAAACATTCTTTTTGGGGAAGATCTCAACAAGATTGTTGCTGACTTAGCGTCTGCTAAGACTGCATGTCTGCCTAGTACTACTCCTTCAGCCCCGAAGGCTTCAGTTCGTTCCTTTCGCCCTCCAGGTAAAGCAAAGGGTCAGGCATACCCGAAACAGGCTCGCACTTCCAAATCCACTAAGCCCAAATCTAAACGTGCCTGGGCTGCCCGTCAGCCTGCTGCCAAAACAGACAAGCCTGCTGCATGACAGGGCGGGCCTTCCTCTGGGGGATCCCAGTTTTGAAGTGAAAAATATTACATAGAGATAACATACAGACTCCACACATTATGAGTCGCTATACTTACAAATACGCGCTGCGAGCACAGCAATATATGGTAACATACGCATTTACACAGACATGCCACAGAGATAGATTCAACACATATTTCATACAGCACATAATTATAACATATCAAGCGCCAGACATCATAATGTTTTAAAATGATATAATGGAGTAACGTCATGTATGTGTATCATTGGAGCGAAGCAAGATGGGCATGTCATGTTTGGTATTAAAGCAACCAGATTAATGTGTATATCAATTTGATGCCTGTTATTAAGTTGTAGCTCATTGCAACAAGTAGATATGATTAAATGTATGAAAGCTAAAGTCACTCTTATTAGAACAATGGATTTCCTGAAAGACAGCATGATTGTAGCCTAGAGCCAGTGGCTATCTCCTGTGATTACACCATCAAGGCTGGACCTTGCTTGCATATGAACTGACCAATGACTCACCATGAATGAGAAAGTTCCCTCCCCTAGACTAGTTACAAGAGATCTGTATACGCCCCCAAGAGACTCAGTGTATTGCTGAAGAGACATACAGAAGCGTGCTTTTTCCCCTGGGTCCTGAACGAGATGGGTTTCTGCCGATACTCTGCTCCTTTGAGCATGGAGGGGGAGCGTAGTGAGCAGTGAGGGAGATGGTAATTGTATTGCTGGCCTGTAACTGTATGGATTCCTGCTTCCTGTGTAAACTGTAAAAACTGTAACCATGTAATTATATATATATATATATATATATATATACTGTACATTGTGACATATTGAATACATATCCTTTTAATAACAAATATATACATCAATGAGCTTTGGAACTCAGATAATGTGTGGGTGGATTGTTTTCTCTTGTGGGATGCAGTGTTTTGCGATGTATGGCACACATTCATAGCACATGGTAATAAGATGTGCAGGCGTCTACAGTATATATTAGAGCGGGCATTTTAAATATTTGTTAGAATGCAATTTGGCATTTACAGATGGGGCTGCGTCTGCGATATCTTGTTCCTAATGATGCACTGTACATTACAAATGCGACGCTGTGGTCGACCAGCTAACGGTGGATGCATCGTGACGCTGACAAATCACATCCGTGTGTTCTGTTGTGTTATTAGTAAGGCGCTGATATGAAATTCAAGGGACAGTATGTTTCTCATAATATTTAAGATGCTAAAGCGTATTTTTATTGTTGCAAAACAAAGTTCAAATAAGTCATATTGTGTTTGATTCAGATTGGATTGTTTATTTGTTAAGTAGATTTAAAAGTACATTTAAAAGTTGCTGCATAGCCATGATATAGCTGTGTTAGCATACTGAGAAAATGTGTATATTTTTAAACTCAGGTCTAAAGTAACATTGGTGCCTGGAGGAGTGTGATTTCTTTGTGACAAAAGAGCCGCATGGTTTGTCCTCCATTTTGGCCTAGCCACATGGTGTATCCACCATCTTGTGTAAACCTCATGGATGTGGAAGGGGGAGGAGCAGTGGCCATTTTAGGAAGGTCACTTTCTAAATAGCTGATTTTCAGTCTGCTCAGAACAATCCGTTTCCTTTGTCACAAAGTTTCCACATATATACAAATCCAGCACCATTTATGAGTTACCAATTAATTTATTTAACCCATGCCATAATCAATTACAAATAGTTTCAATTGGGCCTAGTGAGAGTAAATGGTGAGGTAAGTGAATGTTTTTTTCTTTTTCTCTTGTCTGTGTGTAATAACCTTGCACACAGATAGAAAAAGGAAAAAAAATGTTTTTTTTTTCTTCCTTTTCTTCCAAGACTTGTAGAGTCTGCTTACTAGGTAGGATAGCCATTGAAATGCAAATTAACTTGTGTAACTACTTTTTTTTAGTATAGACAAGGCAAATATCTTTGATATGCAAATTATAGACCCTGAGAGAAACTAGTCATTCAGTGTGCCCACAAACACATATGAAGGGGTTTCATAGAAGTGCAGTATATAGTGTGTGTGTGTATGTATGTATGTATATATATATAATTAAATTTCGTCAGGACAATATAAAGAAAACATGTACAAAAGCTTACCTTAAATGGTATAAGAGTAAGACGGACAATTATAGGAAACATCCTAAATGATTGGATGTTTCCTATAATTGTCAGTCTTACTCTTATACCATTTTGTACCTTTCCTGATTAACCCTTTTACAGTTCTTTCAGGTTGTTTACACGTATTTTCATTTTCTGTGGATCTTTTTTAATTTATTCCTATACTGTGGCAACAATATTTGATAGATCCCTTTAACATAATGGGTAAATCTCAAGTCTTTATAGATATGTGTAAATGACCACCAGCTTATGGCAGCTCTGACCATTTCTGATCCGATTTGGGAATAATCTAAATGTGTATTATTGTATTACTATTCTCATGAATCAGTGTATACTGTCCTCTCTTGCCCCGTTGCAGACCTTTATATATCCTTTATATATGTTTTATATCTTCACGGTGTTGTATACATGTTCACGGTATTGTTGTTGTTGTTTTTTGACTCTCAGCATTGGTGCAGCTTAGCCCGGCGGGTTACCATGACAACGGCGCTGGAGAGCGCGCGTCGCCGCTTGGTGACGTCATCAGTCCCCGGCCGGGACCCGCTCGTGCTGCGTAGACTGATCTGTATGTGGTGTGGGTATTTAAGGTAAGCTTTTGTACATGTTTTCTTTATATTGTCCTGACGAAATTTAATTAAATTAAATGAAACGTTGACTGCATTAAGCTGCTTGGATAGCTTTCTTTGAGGTTGCTGGAGGCATGTTTCATTAAGTCCTGGAGTGCCGTATCCTTCCAAAAGACTGCACATTATTTACTGGCACCTGGGCATCCTATACTGCATGACTCATAGGAGTGCCGGTCCTTGCCTTCATTTGTATATATATATATATATATATATATATAATATTATTATAATAATAATTATTATTATTATGTGTATATTTATATCAGTGTATGTTCTGCAAGATAGCTATCCAATCTGAATCATAGCATTTAAATTATAGGTTATTAGTCATTATAGATCTGTGTGAAATCGGATACATTTGTTTGCTATATAGATAAAATTGAAATAAATGTATTTAAGGGTGTAATTCTAAAACACAAAACGCAGTTCTGGCCTGGTTGTTAAGGTTTATACAGAATAAGTGTGGGTTGTGTTAAGTGAGCGATTATAGTTAGTATTGTTCACATTTATAGAGACTGTGTGGGTCGCACACGTGGTGTAAAAGGCACGCACGGTCGCGTGTTTACGCAAGGTTGCATAGGATTGCAGGCGCAAGGTACAAATCACACAATAGTTGTTCAATTAAAGATGGGATAGTAGACATTTAATACAATAGCACATAACTATCCGATTTCAAAAGCAGATTAGTATAAGACTTTGTTTAGACGGTACTGCCTTTGCGTTAAAACCATCAATCAGAGGGAGTGTTATTTTCTGTACAGAAAAGAAAAACAAGGTGTATTTGAGTGAGTGAAAGCTGAGTGAGTGTATTGAACCCCGGGAATTCGGGATCCCGTCGTTGGTACACCAAGTAAGTGGAGGCTTGGCGGCGTGAGGCGGCCGACCCACGCTGAATACAGATAGTGAAGTATGCAAATCGTGAGGAGATTTGCAGAGGAGCGTAATAGGGAATTGTGCATTGTGTAGTATTGAAGTAAAGGTTTTTTGTTACGCTCCAGCTGAGGAGCGCAGCTTGTATATTCGACTCCAGTGGTCGTAGAGCGGATAGGTAACAAGTACCTATACGCTGTGTGATTGGACCGCGTGTTTGTGGGTGCGATACATGACGCAACTTGATACCCTGTGTGTTTGTGGGTGCGATACATGACGCAACTTCATACCCTTGTGCAAACTTTTTGCGCAAAACCGTGGTATCATTAGTGCCGTGTAAAGCATACGCAAGCGTGATTTGTGTATAAGTGTATAGGGAGTTTTCGCTGGTCTCTCTCAGGAAAATCTCCAACGGTAGATATTCACTGGAAAAGGTAAGTCACTCCTAAAAACTTCCAGTGAATAGAAGCCAGTTAGGGCCCTAAGTTGGGTACATTGCCTTCCACTATCAACAGTGTATCATAGTACTGGCCAACGTGGGCGAGCGCTCTGAGAACTTTCACCGTCTGCTTGCATTGTGTATTTTGGTGGTGTTTGTGGGAAAGGACCCACAATGGGAGCCAGTTGCTAAAGTAAGAGACGTATGGTAGCCAGGGTTCAGGCTGAAGAGCCGCGGCCCAAGGGGTCAGCGAGGTTTATTATGTGTGAGAAATATGGTTCACACACGGAGGCTTATTGCAATGAATGGGTACGTATGACTGCTGATGATAGGGCATCATTTCCTGGGGTTGGTGAGTTTGCAGGTGGTATGTCTAACCAAAGTCATATAAGACAAGAACGGAAATATAAGAACTATTTGAACTAGTAGCAACAATAAACAAGTAGGAAGAAAAAGAGAAAGCAAGTACACCGCCATACGTAGATGTGGAAGCAGTTACGGCCAGCATACAAACTATAGAAAATAATAAAAATATGAAAAAAATATGAATGTAACCTATATATGTACTAATGAATGTCGAAGTTTTATTTAGGAGGAGAAGGCGACCTGATTGGTTTCAGCCATTTCTCATGCACTCAGAGGAGTATCCAACCGGTAAAAGAAGAGCAGTAGCCTGCGGGGGAAGTGGCTGAGACCAGTGGAACTGGTAAGTATGGTATCATTCGTGTACATATATAGTAAAACCCAAAAATAAAATCAAAAATCAAAAAAGTAACGTCAGAAATGGAGAAAAACCTGTCCGCACATTAGTATTTGCCAGTAGGAAAGCGGACAAAGACAGGGTAACCCCCGGGTATTTCTTTTAGTTACCATATAAGAAGTATTCATTCCTAATAATGCCCCTAGTCAAGATGAGCTCGGAAATGTTTGTTGGACCATGTACAGACTGTCACGGTCCGGTGGATCGGGTTCCGGGACCAGTGGTACTTACCTGTCCGGACGCTCTGGCGCGGTCCCTGCGGTGGGGGTGCGGGCTGCTGGCAAGGGGCACGACTTGCAGGCATATCTGGGGGGAGAGGTCTCAGAGGCAGCAGCAAACTTTGTGCAGCTTCCAGCTGCAGAGGTATGGGATAGGCGTCGCCGCCTTGGAAGGATCAGCTAATCTAAAACAGTCACCTGCAAGGTTTACAAAACCAATGGGAAACAGTCTGCAGGTATAAATCTGGGGATTTCTGGGTAAGAAATCGCCAGTGCAACGTCTCTCACACAGTACTGTGTGTGTGTGTGTGTGTGTGTGTGTGTGTGTGTGTGTCAATCAATCTGCACTCCACAGCCTTGAATCTACAGCATTCTGTTCCAGTTTCTCTGCAAGTTCCTAGAATTCCAGGCTTCTTCACTTCACTGACTGAATCCTCAGTTCTCAGCTCCAGCATAATCCTCTCAGAAGTCCTATGAAAAAGACTTTTATCCAGCCTGCCCGGTTTATCCTATGGAAAGCTACCGACACCGAAACCCAAGCCACAACTCTGGATATTCAAAATCCAAGCCCCGTGACAGTTTGCACTGGCCCAATGGATCCGGAGGGAGCGCAAGGTTCCGGCACGGACCTTCTACAGAGTATCGCTTCTCGTCTCAGGAGTCTGGAGGAGTCCCAGCGTCAGTTGGCGCAATTTTTTCAAGGTATATCTACTCGGCAAGATTCCATGCAGGTCGACATCGCCAACATGGCTGCCAGTCGACGAACTGAACCTCAACAAGTTGCGCCTCCTCCAGTGCCGATGGTTGCGTCACCCTCTTCCTTACGCTTACCCACGCCCACCAAGTTCGACGGGAACCCGAAGATGTGTCGTGGGTTCTTGAATTAGTGTGAGATTCATTTCTCTCTGCAGCCTTTCAACTTCCCGTCCCAGAAAGCTAAAGTTGCTTATATAGTATCTCTCCTGGCAGGCTCTGCTCTGGACTGGGTGTCACCTCTGTGGGAAAGAGCCGATCCCCTACTTGATAATTACTCTGAATACCTAGTCTCCTTCCGGAAGATTTTTGACAAACCCGGAAGGACCACATCGGCTTCTATTGAGATAACGCGTCTCCGGCAAGGGAACCGGACCGTCGGTCAGTACGCAGTACAGTTTCAGACCTATGCCTCTGAACTCCGGTGGAACGAGGAAGCATTAGTAGCCGCCTTCTGGAGTGGTCTAGCAGAGAAAATTAAGGATGAACTGGCTACTAGGGATTTACCACCCAAGTTGGACAATCTAATTTCCCTGTGTACCAAAGTGGATCTGCGCTTCCGAGAGTGACAATTGGAAAAGAATCGAGGGGGAACGTCCGAGATTCCGTCCTCTGCCACCTCCTTCTACCTCTCCACCTGAGGTGACTCAAGACGAGCCTATGCAAGTTAATAGGGCTCGCCTCACACCTGAGGAACGTCAAAGGAGACGCAGGGAGAACTTGTGTCTGTATTGCGGAGCTTCCGACCACGTGGTGGCTTCCTGCACTCAGCGTTCGGGAAACTAGACCTCCTAACCAGCCGTGGAGACACTAGGTTAGGAGTGTTGAATTCGTCTCCATCTCACCTTGAACCAGCCTTTGAAGTTACCTTGACCTTGCCGCAGGGTCCTAAAAATTTCCATTCTCTTCTAGATTCGGGAGCCGCTTGGAATTTCGTCACAGCAGATGTGGTGCAGCAATTTCAGATACCTACAGTCAAGCTTCCTCGTCCGATTTCTCTTTCCGCTGTGGACGGTAGCAGAATATCCAGTGGAATTGTCACCCAACAGACTCTCCCTCTTCAGTTATGTGTAGGAGCACTCCATAAGGAGTTACTTAATTTCTTAGTTATTCCAAAGGCTACTGATGATATTGTTTTAGGGCTTCCTTGGCTCCAGAGGCACAACCCAAGAATTAATTGGGAAAATATGCAAGTTTTGGCTTGGGGAGAGACCTGTTCCCGTTCCTGTCTTCCTTGTATCAAACCTTTGAATAAATGCAACCTGGAATCTCATCCTCTAATTCCGCCTCAGTATTCTTCTTATTCCGATGTCTTTAGCAAGCAAGCAGCAGAGGTTCTTCCTCCTCACAGATCCTGGGACTGTCCTATTGATCTTCTACCTGGGAAAACACCTCCTAGGGTGCGAGTATACCCTCTCTCGGCTCCTGAGACAGAATCCATGTCGGAGTACATTAAGGAAAATCTGGCCAGAGGGTTCATCCGGCCTTCCACATCCCCGGCCGGTGCAGGGTTTTTCTTTGTACAGAAAATAGATGGAGGTCTTCGCCCTTGCATCGATTACCGGGGTTTAAATGAAATAACAATAAAAAATCGTTACCCATTACCCCTGATCTCAGAGCTTTTTGATCGAGTTAAGGGTGCTTCAATCTTCTCCAAATTAGATCTCAGAGGGGCATATAATCTGATCCGGATTAGAGCGGGTGATGAGTGGAAAATGGCCTTTAACACTCGAGATGGGCATTTCGAGTATCAAGTTATGCCCTTCGGCCTTAGTAATGTGCCAGCTGTTTTCCAGAACTTTGTGAATGAAATTTCAGAGATCTACTGTATAAATCGGTCGTAGTATATCTAGATGACATCTTGATTTTATCGTCCTCTATGAAAGACCATCGTTTGCAAGTTCAAGAGGTGCTTAAGAGACTGCGGCAACACCACTTATACTGCAAGCTTGAAAAATGTGTTTTCGAACAGCCTTCTATGCCTTTCCTGGGGTACATAATTTCAGGCTCTGGGTTGGAGATGGACCCAGCCAAGGTACAAGCGATCCTCAATTGGCCCAAACCAAACACTCTTAAATCTATACAGCGATTCTTGGGCTTTGCAAACTTCTATCGAAGATTTATCAAGGGATTCTCTGCTATAGTGGCTCCTATCACCGCTCTTACCCGGAAGGAGGCTAATCCTAGGGAATGGTCACCAGCGGCTGAAGCAGCGTTCCTACACTTGAAACAGGCCTTCACTACGGCTCCGGTTCTAAGGCAACTTGATACCAACAAAGCCTTTGTATTGGAGGTTGACGCTTCTGCCGACGCTGTGGGAGCAGTCCTCTCCCAGAGGTCGGAGGATAACAAGTTGCATCCATGCGGATTCTTTTCCAAAAAATTTCTTCCAGCAGAGAGGAATTATACTATAGGGGAGCAAGAACTTTTGGCCGTAAAGTTAGCTCTAGAAGAGTGGCGGTATCTCTTGGAGGGAGCCAAATTTCCCATCTCTATTTTCACTGATCATAAGAACCTAATCTTCCTCAGGAATATCCAGTGTCTGAACCCTCACTTAGCTCGGTGCGCTATGTTTTTCACCAGATTCAACTTTGTTCTTACTTTTAGACCCGGGGCTCAAAACCAAAAAGCAGATGCTCTCTCCCGGTCCTACTTCTCAGATGACTCTAAGGACTCACCTCCTCCTCAGCCGGTATTAGAGACTCGAAATTTTGCTTCGACTAAGATTCAATCCCCAGTGGGGAGGGTGTTCGTTCCTCTCTCTCTCCGGAAGAGGTTGTTATCCTGGGCTCATTCTTCACGGTTTTCCGGTCATGCTGGAGTCCACAAGACGACCAAATTTATTCAGCGCTCTTATTGGTGGCCTTCTTTAAAGTCTGATGTCTCTACTTTCATTGCCTCCTGTACCAAATGTGCACAACACAAGATCCTTCGACAACGTCCCGTTGGGCAATTGTCTCCGTTAGCTGTTCCCAAGTTGCCTTGGACACATCTTTCTATGGACTTTGTCACAGATTTACCCGCCTCTAAAGGGTACACAACCATTTGGGTAGTTGTCGATCGCTTCTCCAAGATGGCTCGATTTGTACCCCTCAAGGGTCTTCCTTCGGCACCTGAATTAGCACAGCTCTTCATCTCAGAAATCTTCAGATTCCATGGTCTGCCAACCGAGATAGTTTCCGATTGCGGAGTCCAGTTCGTGGCCAGGTTTTGGAGAGCTCTCTGCACAGCTTTACAAATTCAACTAAAATTTTCGACAGCGTATCATCCTCAGACCAACGGGAGCACGGAAAGAGTCAACCAGGATTTGGAGACCTTCCTCAGAATTCATGTCTCGTCCTCCCAGGACGACTGGTTCGAACATCTGCCATGGGCAGAATTTGCTCATAACAATTCCTACCACTCTTCCACAGGTCATACTCCCTTCTTCACAGTATATGGGTTACATCCCCAGGTTCCTCAGTTCTTGGCTCTACCCAATCTGGATCTTCTTGCAGTACAAAAAACTTTTAAGGAACTCTCCAGAATTTGGAAAATAGTTCATCAAAATCTACGAAAGACATCCATCCGTTATAAATTCTGGGCGGATAAGAAAAGAAGAATTGCACCTGAACTATCTGTAGGTGATCAAGTTTGGCTCTCAACTCGTAACTTGAGGTTACCTGTTCCATCTATGAAATTTGCTCCTCGCTACATCGGTCCCTTCCCAGTGGAACAGGTGATCAGCCCAGTAACTTACAAACTTAAGTTACCTTCCTATTTAAGAGTCCTCCCAACCTTCCATATCTCGCATCTAAAAACCCCTAATTTTAAACAAGTTCTGCAAAATTCTTCCCCGTTCTCCAAGAGTGGTCACAGACCACGGGGTCGAAATTCGAGGTTAAGAAGGTCCTTGATTCCCGGATGCGACACTGTCGTCTACAATATCTTCTGGACTTGAAGGCGTTCTTGGGAGGATCCATCAGATATACACGCCCCTGCGTTGCTTCACAAGTTTCATGAAGAGAATCCTAGCAAGCCTGGTGGCTGCCCAGTGGCCATCCCTAAAAGGGGGGGGTAATGTCACAGTCCGGCGGATCGGGTTCCGGGACCAGCGGTACTTACCTGTCCGGACGCTCTGGCGCAGTCCCTCCGGTGGGGGTGCGGGCTGCTGGCAAGGGGCACGACTTGCAGGCATATCTGGGAGGAGAGGTCTCAGAGGCAGCAGCAAACGTTTGTGCAGCTTCCAGCTGCAGAGGTATGGGATGGGCGTCGCCGCCTTGGAAGGATCAGCTATTCTAAAACACTCAGTCACCTGCAAGGTTTGCAAAACCAATGGGAAACAGTCTGCAGGTATAAATCTGGGGATATCTGGGTAAGAAATCGCCAGTGCAACGTCTCTCACACAGTACTGTGTGTGTGTGTGTGTGTGTGTGTGTGTGTGTGTGTGTGTGTGTCAATCTGCGCTCCACAGCCTTGAATCTACAGCATTCTGTTCCAGTTTCTCTGCAAGTTCCTAGAATTCCAGGCTTCTTCACTTCACTGACTGAATCCTCAGTTCTCAGGTCCAGCATAATCCTCTCAGAAGTCCTATGAAAAAGACCTTTATCCAGCCTGCCCGGTTTATCCTGTGGAAAGCTACCGACACCGAAACCCAAGCCACAACTCCGGATATTCAAAATCCAAGAGCCCCGTGACACCGACCCTTAATACGGGATGAAAAGGATTGAATGAATACTTCGCATGACCTAGAAGCTTGTTACATTTTTTTTGTCTTTTGCAGTAATAGAAAACTCTCCGTCTGGATAAGATCACTGGTAAACACTAATTCGGCAAATGGGAGGTGGCTGTCTCTGTGCTAATGGACGGGCTCAATAAGGCATTGAGGGTCAGGGTGCAGACTTCTTTGCCAAATTGGAAAGGGGTCACAGTAGCTAATCTTAGAGAGTGCGCTATTGAACATCACAAGAATATTGCTAGGTGCAGAGAACAACAGGAGGAGAGGTTGGGGACGGTAAGTATACAGGCACATACAGGAAAGACCCATCAGTCCAAACCCCAGATCCCTAATGGTAAGTCAAGGTCAATAATATGTTACACTTGTAGGAAGGAAGGGCATTTTGCAAGAGATTGTATGAGTAGTAGAACACATAGTCAATATAGACCCCCTAGACAGAAAACACAAGCCACATTATTAAACACATAGACGGGACCAAGGTACATATAGTAAGGAATCACAAGCTATATAGAAAACACAGATTCGGCTAATGGGAAGAACAAAATAAATGCAACATTACCCTTTGACAAAACTTGCTGGGGTTAAGATGGGGCCTCTAAACGTTTGCTTCTTTTTCCTAGCAGAAATGGCCCCTGATTAACTTAACAGGAGCTTTGTTAGATATCATATACATATAATGTGCTCCCGCTCAGGAAGTACAAAGTATGTTAGACACCCACGAAGACTAATGTTACATTTCGATACACAAAAATTTACACCAAAAAGAAATTGCGCTACCAAGCTGCAGGTCAGTGGATACTCAGAGGTGGGATGTTACCCTCATCCCCAGAAAGAATACCTGAAACTGTCAAAATTTCTAAGTATCCTCTTTCCTGCGCTCCCTTTAACTTTAGAAAAAAAATAAACGGAGAAGATAGATCTCTACTTATCTTAGATCTGTTGTTTCTCTCTCAGTAATACACCTTCTTCATACCCCCTTGTGCTGTCAAACCGGGTGTATGTTTACTCAGAGGTAGTACATGTAAAAGAGAGGTCAGAAAAAACACTCTAGTGTATTAACTTTTTAACAGTTAAACCACAATCCCTTGCCAAAAAATTTGTATTTAAATGACAAGAAGTGTTTATGATAAAAGATGTCTGTTTAATAGTCCAAAAAAAATATCAAATAGTAAAATCCAAGCATAAAATCTTCATCACATGGAACAAGATTTTCATATCCAAGCAGTGTATGAGGGTGGCTTCCTACCAGATTTGGGGTTTCATAAGTGCACCAAATTTTGGTGAACGTTGGTGAACGGTCAGCTCCAAGCAATGGGCACCTCGTCCTCTCCTCGTCCAGGTAATCAGCAACCGGAATGTCATAAATAGGCTGATTTATGACATTCCGGTGGCTGATTACCTGGACGAGGAGAGGACGAGGTGCCCATTGCTTGGAGCTGACCGTTCCCGGGGACGTTGGAAACATCAACACAGCTACAAATTTGGTGCACTTATGAAACCCCAAATCTGGTAGGAAGCCACCCTCATACACTGCTTGGATATGAAAATCTTGTTCCATGTGATGAAGATTTTATGCTTGGATTTTACTATTTGATATTTTTTTTGGACTATTAAACAGACATCTTTTATCATAAACACTTCTTGTCATTTAAATACGAATTTTTTGGCAAGGGATTGTGGTTTAACTGTTAAAAAGTTAATACACTAGAGTGTTTTTTCTGACCTCTCTTTTACATGTACTACCTCTGAGTAAACATACACCCGGTTTGACAGCACAAGGGGGTATGAAGAAGGTGTATTACTGAGAGAGAAACAACAGATCTAAGATAAGTAGAGATCTATCTTCTCCGTTTATTTTTTTTCTAAAGTTAAAGGGAGCGCAGGAAAGAGGATACTTAGAAATTTTTAGAGATGAGCGGATTCGGTTTTACTCGGTTTTACTCGGTTCTCAAAACCGAATCTTATTGGCTCACGGGTGTCACGTGTTTTGGATAGCCAATAAGATTCGGTTTTGAGAACCGAGTAAAACCGAGTAAAACCGAATCCGCTCATCTCTAGAAATTTTGACAGTTTAATGTTACATTTCACTGTTCTAGATTCATGTCCATCACAGGTAGAGGAAATTATCTCACAGATACCGGGTTCCCTATAAACTTAGGATGGACAGGACACTAGATTGATGGCTGGGATAGTCCCAATAGCGATACAACAAACACAGAATTTTTTTAAGGGGAGTAGACCAAGTAGAGAATCACTTCCCCGTAGTGCCCAATCCAGTTGTCAAATTTTTATTAAATCTTCTTTACCCTACAAACTCATCTGTAACCAACCTCTATTCTGTTTCTGCACAGTTTCCTCTTCATCTTTTGCGTTCACACAGGGTGGTACAATACATGGACCCAAGTACAGTTCAAACACTACATGCCTAATTGGTCCTTCAGAGTTCTGCCCGAACCCAGTATATCTCACCAGCACGATAACACCTGTATTACTGCAGTGTGCCTTGTCATGCACAAAGGGTGGAGGAAGGATGAGAATACTGGTGAAGGGAAATTTTGTATAGACACTGATATGCCTGTTGGTGAATGGCAAACCTGACATTTTCTTTTTCATTTTCTCCTTCTTTCTCTCCTCTAGAGATGTTTTTTTTTGAGTTATGCTCATGGTACTCTACATTGCAAACACACAACAGTTAAATTAAGATACAAATTTGTGTTCCCTACAGGAAAAGGAGGTCTGGAAGTCGAAGGGGTATAGTTAGGAGTCCCCAGGATTCTGGAGAGATGGACAAGATAAGCCAGTGGCCCCCAGGACGTATCTCCCAAGCCTAGCTGAGTCGGCATATGGTCTGACTCACCTAGGGTAAGGAAGGTATGTGCAAATTGGTAAGAGCTTACTGGAGTGAGCCAGGGTACTCTTCTGATGCAGGTAAGAAAGCAATGACATGTATTGCTTGAGGAACAATATTGGTAAGGCAATACCAACAGAGCTATCCCATATCCCTCCTGCAGACGGACCTTTTCAGGTAATACAAGTCGACTTCGTACAGTTAACACCCTTTAGGAATTATTGTTATGTATTGGTGTGCACTGATGTTTTCTCAAACTGTGTAGAGGCATTTCCTGCCGCCACGGATGCTGCAGTGTTTACCGCAAAGAAAAAATTGCGCAGAAATTTGTGTGTAGATAATGGTACACCTAGGAGTAGGAGCAAAGTGATACTGGACTATTGTGGTCATAGACATTGCCACTAGCATTATGTAGCATCGGAACCACTCTCAGATCTTCACTTAACGAATCACCCTCTTCGAAATTTGTTTTTTGTTTTTGTGGGGTTTTTTTTGGTTTTGGAAGACAACCTCATGTCATGATTGATCCGCATAATGATCAGAAATACACCAATGCGGTGACAGTACAGTACCTTATTGAGATGAGCCAACATTTGAGAACTTGACAAAAGAACTTGAAACTGTTGATTCCTGGTATGCCAAATACTAACTGTCTTGATTGTGAACCAAGAGACTGTGTGATTGTTCTTACGCTCAGGTTGCCGAATAGACAGGTGGGAAGGACCGTACCAAGTTTTGTTGACAGCACTATCCCAGTGAAAGTAGCCGAGAGAGAGACTTGGGTCCACGATTCCCATTCCAGGAAAGTCGGTAGTCCGGAAGGAACTCGTAAGTGGAGTGAGATCGCAAAATTATCACCAGAGAGTCTGTTCCGTGAAGACTGAGAGGCGGCACTGTTGAACACTACCTGAGCGCGCTAATGGATCACAGAAAGACCAGTTGTTGTAATTGATTTGCTATGAACAAGAGTTGTTTTGTTCTATTGCTCTTTTCTGGTTCTGGAACTGGTTCTGGAGGAAGGAGTGATTTCCTTATAGGATCCCAGGATTAGCCAATCAGTTTGTTAAAGCCAGAGAAAATCAAAGGTCTAGTAGTTACGGAGTTCGGAGGTAACGTGATAGGCTATTGTCTGAGGAAAACTGTATTTTGTAGTTATTGCGACCCCATATTTGAAGATGAGAGCATCCAGAGGTGTCAGTCTAGCAATAAGGTGACAGACATCCCTTGAGTGATTACCACTCACTAGTGGGTAAAGGTCTTAAACCAAACGGAATGTTGGATGTGCTCACAGGTACCTATAAGACGAAAAGATGCAGGATTAGTGCCATCTTTTTTTTAGAGTTAGCTGAGGTACTTGAATTACACGGAAGGGGGAGGGGACCGGTGGACAAAGAATATAATATAACTAGACCCCCTAGCCTTAAGATCCACCAGTACCATAGATAAATCCTTGGCATGTTTAAATCTCACCAATTTCAGGAAATTGGGAGGTAATCAGGTACAATCAGACAATGGCTATTCACACATTACAGATAAAGAGCTCATTAATATGTGTGGAAGAAAGGTTTATGAGTGGCTCTCCCCGAACTCTGAAGGTTTATGTTATTTAGGAAGGACACTACTTATAACCCTTGTTCAATTATTAAACAGACCTAGCATACGTTCCAGAAATGGAAACAATGTTCAGAAAATTATAGGAATATGTAAATCATGAAAATTTTATATGTCACTTTCACGATTTGTTTGTGTTTTCTTCATCTACCCAGCAAAACCTCAATCGAATCCGAACATCAGTGTACGAAGATGTAGGTACATGTATGTGTGAAATGTTTGTCCAAATCAGACATTATAGGCCAAAGCACTGTCCCAGCATACTCTATAGGTTGAATGTTGTCCCACACCCAACCAGTGGTCCCGTGACCGCCGAATGCATATAGAGGATGTCTCGTCCTCCTCCCTGTCTTCCCCAAACATAGTCAAATTCTGATTTGTGAAATGAATACATATGTGTGTCTAAAAACACAATTGGTGAACTGTCCCAAGGCGCAAATGAAAAACTTTTGCAGCTAAACACACATAAAGGGACCACAAGACCCCAAAAAATGGCAAACAACAGAAGAAATATGGTGTAAATAGCGCTCAGTCCTGTAAACACACAAATCAAAGTCCAAATAAAACCTTTTCGGGATATATCTTTGGAGTTCAAAGTAGTACTTGCATCCAAAAGCATCAAACAGCTGTTCATCACTCCGTACAGTAACTTTCAATTGGGAATGTACCTCAGGAAAAAATCAAAATAAAATAGCATAGTGT
Source organism: Pseudophryne corroboree (assembly GCF_028390025.1). Lineage (NCBI taxonomy): Eukaryota > Metazoa > Chordata > Amphibia > Anura > Myobatrachidae > Pseudophryne > Pseudophryne corroboree. Next base: position 203,097,587 of record NC_086449.1, read on the forward strand.
AGTAGGTTTAAAAATGACGTATGTGCACCAGAGTGAATACAGAAGGATGGATGTGAAGAACACTCTGCGTACCAAGACTCACACTATAATGAGGTGATTAACTCTCAAAAAGGTATGTTTAGTCACCAGATGTCCGTTGCATAAATAGACCAGCTGTGCACACGCCTTCATGCAATGATCCCCATAACGGGACGTACCATACTCACATAACACATGGTAATGAAACTCCCATAACGGTTTCTTTATTCCGTGGTCCAACTGTGTGTCACTCGTTACAGGAGGTGGTATTATCACTGATTCTCCAAACGGGTCCTCGCTGTCCCTTGGCAGCCACAGAGCGGCTGGCATGGATAAAGAAACCGGACATCTGGTGACTAAAGATACCTTTATGAGAGTTAATCACCTCATTATAGTGTGAGTCTTGGTACGCAGAGTGTTCTTCACATCCATCCTTCTGTATTCACGCTGGTGCACATACTTCATTTTTAAACTTACTACACTATGCTATTTTATTTTGATTTTTTCCTAAGGTACATTCCCAATTGAAAGTTACTGTACGGAGTGATGAACGCTGTTTGACGCTTTTGTATGCAAGTACTACATTGAACTCCAAAGATATATCCCGAAAAGGTTTTATTTGGACTTTGATTTGTGTGTTAACAGGACTGAGCGCTATTTACACCATATTTCTTCTGTTGTTTGCCACATACGTGTGTCTAGGTCACCGATTATTGTCTGAAATATTTTTCTTATGTTAATAATTTATGGCAGTTATTGTTTACTGCCAAAGGGTGGACTGTCGAAGTAAAAAATATTACATAGAGAGAACATACAGACTCCACACATTATGAGTCGCTATACTTACAAATACGCGCAGCGAGCACAGCAATATATGGTAACATATGCATTTACACAGACATGCCACAGAGATAGATTCAACACATATTTCATACAGCACATAATTATAACATATCAAGCTCCAGACTCTCATAATGTTTTAAAATTATATAATGGAGTAACGTCATGTATGTGTATCATTGGAACGAAGCAAGATGGGCATGTTGTGTTTGGTATTAAAGCAACCAGATTAATGTGTATATCAATTTGATGTCTGTTATTAAGTTGTAGCTCATTGCAACAAGTAGATATGATTAAATGTATGAAAGCTAAAGTCACTCTTATTAGAACAATGGATTTCCTGGAAGACAGCATGATTGTAGCCTAGAGCCAGTGGCTATCTCCTGTGATTACACCATCAAGGCTGGACCTTGCTTGCATATGAACTGACCACTGACTCACCATAAATGAGAAAGTTCCCTCCTCTAGACTAGTTACAAGAGATCTGTATACGCCCCCAAGAGACTCAGTGTATTGCTGAAGAGACACACAGAAGCATGCTTTTTCCCCTGGGTCCTGAACGAGATGGGTTTCTGCTGATACTCTGCTCCTTTGAGCATGGAGGGGGAGCATAGTGAGCATTGAGGGAGATGGTAATTGTATCGCTGGCCTGTAACTGTATGGATTCCTGCTTCCTGTGTAAATTGTAACCATGTAACTATATATATATATACTGTACATTGTGATATATTGAATACATATCCTTTTAATAACAAATATATTCATCAATGAGCTTTGGAACTCAGATAATGTGTGGGTGTATTGTTTTCTCTCATGGGATGCAGTGTTTTGCGATGTATAGCACACATTCATAGCACATGGTAATAAGATGCGCAGGCGTCTACAGTATATATTAGAGCGGGCATTTTAAATATTTGTTAGAAAGCAATTTGGCATTTACACCAGGGTGGGAGGCCGACTTCTACGGTTTGCTCAGGTATGGCTACAGACCACTTCGGACGCCTGGGTAAGGGAAGTCGTCACTCACGGTATACGCCATCTCTTTCAAGAAATGTCCCCCTCACCAATTTTGCTCAACAAATGTCCCTTCAGATCCGGAAAAAGTAAAGACTCTCCATCTGGTGGTACAATCCCTCCTGGACATAGGAGTGGTAGTGCCGGTGCCTCTGACTCAGAGAGGCAGGGGGTACTAATCAACTCTGTTCCTAGTCCCAAAACCGAATGGATCTTCTTGGTCCATTCTCAACCTCAAGTCTTTAAACAAATTTGTGAAAGTTTCCAAATTCCGTATGGAAACTCTTCGCTCTATTGTTCTGGCCCTGGAGTTCAAGGACTACATGGTATCCCTTGATATACAGGATGCTTACCTGGATATACCTATTGCAGTGTTGCATCAGCAATACCTGCGGTTTGCTATTGGCAACCTACATATTCAATTACAGGCCTTGCCTTTTGGTCTGACCTCGGCTCCTCTGGTTTTCACCAAGGTCATGGTGGTCATGACGGCCCTACTCCGCCGTCAGGGTATCAGGATCCTGCCGTATCTCAACGACTTGTTGATCCTGGCGAACTCCCCAGAGGTTCTCTTTCGTCACCTGGAACTGGCGGTCCAATTCCTGCAAGCCCACGGGTGGCTCAGCAACTGGAAGAAGTCTTCCCTGGTTCCTGCTCAGAGCATGGTGCACCTGGGAGCACTATTGGACACCCACAACATCGGTTGTTTTTGTCTCCAGAGAAGATCTTGAAGCTTCAGGACAAGATAAGATGCTTCCTCTCTCGCCCACGTGTGTCAATACACTCGGCGATGTAAGTACTAGGCCTCATGGTGTAGGCTTTTGACATGGTGAAGTACACTCAATTGCATTTCCGCCCTCTGCAGGGGTTAATTCTCTCCAAGTGGGACGGCCTGCCTCACCGGATCAGGTCTCACATGATATCCTTGACTCTGGAGGTCCGTCTGTCACTGACTTGGTGGCTGCAGGACCAACAACTGAGCAGGGGTCGCCCATTCTGGATCTCCAACTGGGTCCTTCTGATGATGGATGCCAGTCTGCGGGGTTGGGGCGCGGTGTTGGAGCAACACTCTCTTCAGTGGACCAGGGAGGAATCTCTCCTCCCGATAAACATTCTGGAATTGCGGACAGTGTTAAATGCGTTGACTCTAGCCCTGCCTCTGGTACAGAACAGGCCTGTTCAGGTACAGTCAGACAACGCCACCAAGGTGGCGTACATAAATCATCAAGGTGGCACTCGAAGCCGCAAAGCACTGATGGAAGTGTCAAAGATTCTTCGTTAAGCTGAACACCATCTACCAACCATATTGGCAGTGTTTATTACGGGGGTCCTCAACTGGAAAGCGGACTTACTCAATCGTCAGGACGTAAACGCCAGAGAGTTGGAGCCTTCATCCAGAAGTATTTCAACTCCTAGTTGACAAGTGGGGCCTACCAGATGTAGACCTGATGGCGTCTCGACACAATCACAAGGTTCCGGTCTTCGGAGCAAGGACAAGGGATCCTCAAGCAGCGTTCGTTTACACCCTGGCAATTCCATGGAATTTTCGGCTGCCATACGTGTTCCCTCCGATGTCACTCCTGCCCAGGGTAATAAGGAAGTTCAAGCAAGAAGGAGGAATCCTACTTCTGATAGCTCCAGCGTGGCCCAGACAGCATTGGTTCTCAGACCTGCAGGGTCTCTCGATAGAGCGTCCTCTTCTACTTCCACAACACCCAGACCTCCTCATTCAGGGCCCATGTGTCTACCAGGATCTGGCCCGACTGGCTTTGACGGCGTGGCTCTTGAAGCTTCAGTTCTGAGTGCCAAGGGATTCTTTGAGGCGGTTATTCAAACTATGTTGAAAGCCCGTAAACCGGCTTCGGCTCGGATTTATTATAGGGTCTGGAATTCTTCACCTGGTGTGCGGCTAAGAATTATGATGCGTATAAGTTCAGTCCTGCCAAACTTTTGGCTTTTCTGCAAGAGGGCCTTAACTTAGGCCTTTGACTGGCCTCCCTCAAGGTTCATATTTCGGCCTTGTCGGTGTGGTTTCAGAGAAAAATTGCGACTCTGCTTGACGTTCATACTTTCACTCAGGGTGTTTTACGGATTCAACCTCCCTATGTTTCCCCTGTGGCTCCTTGGGATTTGTTGGTTGTCCTGGATGTCCTCCAAGAGTCTCCATTCGAACCTCTTGAGTCTGTGTACCTTAAATGGCTTACTCTTAAGGTCTTGTTTTTGCTGGCTATTGCTTCTGCTAGACGGGTTTCAGACTTGGGTGCCTTATCCTGTCGGTCACCCTTTCTGAAATTTCACCGTGATTGGGCGGTTCTTAGAACTCGCCCTGGTTATCTACCTAAGATGGTGTTATCTTTCCACCTTAACCAAGAGATTGTGGTTCCGGCCTTTACAGCTCCAGGTTTATCCTCCAAAGAGCGGTCTTTGGATGTGGTACGGGCTCTCCGTATTTATGTGAAGAGGACAGCTTCTCTTAGGAGATCTGATTCCCTTTTCGGTTTTCACAAACCTGGCTGGCCTGCTAACAAGCATACCTTGGCCAGATGGATTAGAATGATGATTGCACATGCTTATGTACAGGCTGACCTTCCAGCTCCTGCTACCATCAAAACCCATTCTACTCGGTCTGTTGGACCTTCTTGGGCGACCCGCCGTGGTGCGACCCTTGAACAATTGTGCAAGGCGGCTACATGGTCCTCAGTGAACACGTTCATAAGGTTCTATGACTTTGATACTTCCGCCTCCCAGGATGCCTCCTTTGGACGCCGGGTTCTTGTGCCCGCTACAGTGCGTCCCCTTCCATGAGGAACTGCTTTAGGACATCCCCGACGTTATTCCCTGTGGAATACCAGTGTACCCCGCTGCAGAAAAGGAGATTCATGGTAAGAACTTACCTTTGTTAAATCTCTTTCTGCGAGGTACACTGGGCTCCACAGGGTGCCCACCCTGATGCACTTAGCTTCTTTGGGTTTGTATGGCATTAGCCGCTGATACCTTCTCCTGTCGTGAAAATGTGGTATATGTGGCTACTAATAGTTGTCGTCTCTTTTACCTGCTTCTGCATTTGACTGGTTAACAAAACTGAGCTCCTGTGCACAGAGGCGGGGTTATAGAGGAGGCGGCGCTGTGCATCTTGGGAACAGTCAAAGCTTTTAGCCTGTTGGTGCCTCGGATCAAGATCCAACTCTACACCCGATGTTATCCCTGTGGAGCCCAGTGTACCTCGCAGAAAGAGATTTAACAAAGGTAAGTTCTTACCATAAATCTCCTTGTTATTAGTATTATGTTTTGCCTTGTAAGTGTATGCCCCTTTAAAAAAAGTCAGAGATCGGCTGGCAGCGTGCACCTCCGGCGATGTCGGACTCCATTACATCTCACTGTATATATCTGATTATTGTGATAGTCAAAGTATGGAAAGCCTGTTAATAGTGGACAGTGCTGTGTTTTAATGCCTTTAGCAGGGGTACCCACAGGACAAAATGCATTATATTTAAAATAAATGGGGGGTTACCTTGCCTCCAGGCATCAACGGTGAGATTCCAGGACTGGGCTCCAGTGCAACCGTAGGAGATAAGCCTAGGACACGGTTAATATGAGGGACATATCATGCAGTTCTGGGACCGTTAAAAAAGGTATTGATGTCTACTTTATATCGTGTTTCAAAGCACCAAACAAGCAATGACGTAGCTGAAGACAGAGATGATCATGGCAGATCATCGGGTCGGGTAAGTATGTTAACCCCCTACCCCTCCCTCAGTGGCAAACGCAGGATTTGCATGGGGGGGTTTCCAGAACTGGGTGGAGCCAATCACGGGGGTGGGGACTGAGGTGACCCAGTATATGCTGGGTCCGTAAAACTAGTGTGTCTGTATGTATGTGTGTGTATGTATGTATGTATGTATGTATGTATATATAGATATATATATATATCTACACATATGTATACCGTATATATACACACGTGTATATATATATATATATATATATATATATATATATACACATATACATAGCATATTAAACATGCATACATATATATATACATACAGTACACGTATATATACACATATATCTACAATATGTGTGTGTGTGTGTGTGTGTGTGTGTGTGTGTTTATATGTACAGTATGTATGTATATACATGTGTATATGTATGCACATGGATATATATGTACTATAATTAAAATAAAGTCAACTTTTATTAAGCACTTGCAAGTGCCACCAGGAAGACAGCAGGCTGCAGAGGACGCTAGACAGCCATTACTAATACTCGTGCTCCCCCCCAAAAAAAAAAAAAAAAATCAAAAATTTGTGGAGAGGGGTTTCTGGGTGCTCGGAAACCCCCCTGGGTGCGCCACTGTCCCTTCCCCTAGCCTAAACCTAATACCCTCTCCCCCTGCAGCCTAACCCTAACCCTCCCTGGTGGTGCCTAAACCTAACACCCTTTCCCACAACCTAATCCTAACCCCCATACCCCGCAGCCTAATCCTAACCCCCTACCTGCAGTCTAAACCTAACCTCCGCCTCCCCGCACCCGAACTCTAACCCTGATCACCCTAACTCCTGATCACTCCAGCCTAAAGAGGCTGGAGGGGGGCACATGCACTGGATGCAGGATTTGAGAGGCGGCACACAGGAGGGAGGTGATAAAATTGAACCAATCCGTAGTGCGATAATTGCCCTGCTGCTGGGTCGACCGCCACCCCGTCGCGACTGAACCGGTGATCAGCTGATCATACTCACCAAGGGGTATATTTTAGAGATGAGCGGGTTCGGTTTCTTTGAATCCGAACCCGCACGAACTTCACTTTTTTTTCCACGGGTCCGAGCGACTCGGATCTTCCCGCCTTGCTCGGTTAACCCGAGCGCGCCCGAACGTCATCATGACGCTGTCGGATTCTCGCGAGACTCGGATTCTATATAAGGAGCCGCGCGTCGCCGCCATTTTCACTCGTGCATTGAGATTGATAGGGAGAGGACGTGTCTGGCGTCCTCTCCATTAGAATAGAGATAGATAGATTAGATAGAGAGAGATTGTGCAGAGTCGCAGACAGAGTTAGTTTACCACAGTCAGTGACCAGTGCAGTTGCTAGTTAACTTTTATTTAATATAATATATCCGTTCACTTCTCTCTGCTATATCCGTTCTCTGCCTGAAAAAAAAAACGATACACAGCACAGTCAGTCACACAGTGTGACTCAGTCTGTGTGCACTCAGCTCAGCCCAGTGTGCTGCACAGTCATCAATGTATAAATTAAAAGCTTATAATTAATTGTGGGGGAGACTGGGGAGCACTGCAGGTTGTTAGCAGGAGCCAGGAGTACAATTATATTAATTAACAGTGCACACTTTTGCTGCAGGAGTGGTGACCAGTGCCTGACCACCAGTATAGTATTGTTGTATACTACTAATATCTCTTTAAATATCAACCAGTCTATATTAGCAGCAGACACAGTACAGTGCGGTAGTTCACGGCTGTGGCTACCTCTGTGTCGGCACACGGCAGGCAGTCCGTCCGACCAGAATTGTATTATTTATTATTATATACCTACCACCTAACCGTGGTTTTTTTTTCATTCTTTATACCGTCATAGTGTCATCCTAATTGTTACGAGTATACTACTATCTCTTTATCAACCAGTGTACAGTGCGGTAGTTCACGGCTGTGGCTACCTCTGTGTCGGCACACGGCAGGCAGTCCGTCCGACCAGAATTGTATTATTTATTATTATATACCTACCACCTAACCGTGGTTTTTTTTTCATTCTTTATACCGTCATAGTGTCATCCTAATTGTTACGAGTATACTACTATCTCTTTATCAACCAGTGTACAGTGCGGTAGTTCACGGCTGTGGCTACCTCTGTGTCGGCACACGGCAGGCAGTCCGTCCGACCAGAATTGTATTATTTATTATTATATACCTACCACCTAACCGTGGTTTTTTTTTCATTCTTTATACCGTCATAGTGTCATCCTAATTGTTACGAGTATACTACTATCTCTTTATCAACCAGTGTACAGTGCGGTAGTTCACGGCTGTGGCTACCTCTGTGTCGGCACACGGCAGGCAGTCCGTCCGACCAGAATTGTATTATTTATTATTATATACCTACCACCTAACCGTGGTTTTTTTTTCATTCTTTATACCGTCATAGTGTCATCCTAATTGTTACGAGTATACTACTATCTCTTTATCAACCAGTGTACAGTGCGGTAGTTCACGGCTGTGGCTACCTCTGTGTCGGCACACGGCAGGCAGTCCGTCCGACCAGAATTGTATTATTTATTATTATATACCTACCACCTAACCGTGGTTTTTTTTTCATTCTTTATACCGTCATAGTGTCATCCTAATTGTTACGAGTATACTACTATCTCTTTATCAACCAGTGTACAGTGCGGTAGTTCACGGCTGTGGCTACCTCTGTGTCGGCACACGGCAGGCAGTCCGTCCGACCAGAATTGTATTATTTATTATTATATACCTACCACCTAACCGTGGTTTTTTTTTCATTCTTTATACCGTCATAGTGTCATCCTAATTGTTACGAGTATACTACTATCTCTTTATCAACCAGTGTACAGTGCGGTAGTTCACGGCTGTGGCTACCTCTGTGTCGGCACACGGCAGGCAGTCCGTCCGACCAGAATTGTATTATTTATTATTATATACCTACCACCTAACCGTGGTTTTTTTTTCATTCTTTATACCGTCATAGTGTCATCCTAATTGTTACGAGTATACTACTATCTCTTTATCAACCAGTGTACAGTGCGGTAGTTCACGGCTGTGGCTACCTCTGTGTCGGCAGTCGGCAGGCAGTCCGTCCATCCATAATTGTATTATTATTATAATATATACCACCTAACTGTGGTTTTTTTTGCATTCTTTATACCGTCGTCATAGTGTCATACTAGTTGTTACGAGTATACTACTATCTCTTTATCAACCAGTGTACAGTGCGGTAGTTCACGGCTGTGGCTACCTCTGTGTCGGCAGTCGGCAGGCAGTCCGTCCATCCATAATTGTATTATTATTATAATATATACCACCTAACTGTGGTTTTTTTTGCATTCTTTATACCGTCGTCATAGTGTCATACTAGTTGTTACGAGTATACTACTATCTCTTTATCAACCAGTGTACAGTGCGGTAGTTCACGGCTGTGGCTACCTCTGTGTCGGCAGTCGGCAGGCAGTCCGTCCATCCATAATTGTATTATTATTATAATATATACCACCTAACCGTGGTTTTTTTTTCATTCTTTATACCGTCGTCATAGTGTCATACTAGTTGTTACGAGTATACTACTATCTCTTTATCAACCAGTGTACAGTGCGGTAGTTCACGGCTGTGGCTACCTCTGTGTCGGCAGTCGGCAGGCAGTCCGTCCATCCATAATTGTATTATTATTATAATATATACCACCTAACCGTGGTTTTTTTATACCACCTAACCGTGGCAGTCCGTCCATAATTGTATACTAGTATCCAATCCATCCATCTCCATTGTTTACCTGAGGTGCCTTTTAGTTCTGCCTATAAAATATGGAGAACAAAAAAGTTGAGGTTCCAAAATTAGGGAAAGATCAAGATCCACTTCCACCTCGTGCTGAAGCTGCTGCCACTAGTCATGGCCGAGACGATGAAATGCCAGCAACGTCGTCTGCCAAGGCCGATGCCCAATGTCATAGTACAGAGCATGTCAAATCCAAAACACCAAATATCAGAAAAAAAAGGACTCCAAAACCTAAAATAAAATTGTCGGAGGAGAAGCGTAAACTTGCCAATATGCCATTTACCACACGGAGTGGCAAGGAACGGCTGAGGCCCTGGCCTATGTTCATGGCTAGTGGTTCAGCTTCACATGAGGATGGAAGCACTCAGCCTCTCGCTAGAAAACTGAAAAGACTCAAGCTGGCAAAAGCACCGCAAAGAACTGTGCGTTCTTTGAAATCCCAAATCCACAAGGAGAGTCCAATTGTGTCGTTTGCGATGCCTGACCTTCCCAACACTGGACGTGAAGAGCATGCGCCTTCCACTATTTGCATGCCCCCTGCAAGTGCTGGAAGGAGCACCCGCAGTCCAGTTCCTGATAGTCAGATTGAAGATGTCAGTGTTGAAGTACACCAGGATGAGGAGGATATGGGTGTTGCTGGCGCTGGGGAGGAAATTGACCAGGAGGATTCTGATGGTGAGGTGGTTTGTTTAAGTCAGGCACCCGGGGAGACACCTGTTGTCCGTGGGAGGAATATGGCCGTTGACATGCCAGGTGAAAATACCAAAAAAATCAGCTCTTCGGTGTGGAGGTATTTCACCAGAAATGCGGACAACAGGTGTCAAGCCGTGTGTTCCCTTTGTCAAGCTGTAATAAGTAGGGGTAAGGACGTTAACCACCTCGGAACATCCTCCCTTATACGTCACCTGCAGCGCATTCATAATAAGTCAGTGACAAGTTCAAAAACTTTGGGTGACAGCGGAAGCAGTCCACTGACCAGTAAATCCCTTCCTCTTGTAACCAAGCTCACGCAAACCACCCCACCAACTCCCTCAGTGTCAATTTCCTCCTTCCCCAGGAATGCCAATAGTCCTGCAGGCCATGTCACTGGCAAGTCTGACGAGTCCTCTCCTGCCTGGGATTCCTCCGATGCATCCTTGCGTGTAACGCCTACTGCTGCTGGCGCTGCTGTTGTTGCCGCTGGGAGTCGATGGTCATCCCAGAGGGGAAGTCGTAAGCCCACTTGTACTACTTCCAGTAAGCAATTGACTGTTCAACAGTCCTTTGCGAGGAAGATGAAATATCACAGCAGTCATCCTACTGCAAAGCGGATAACTGAGTCCTTGACAACTATGTTGGTGTTAGACGTGCGTCCGGTATCCGCCGTTAGTTCACAGGGAACTAGACAATTTATTGAGGCAGTGTGCCCCCGTTACCAAATACCATCTAGGTTCCACTTCTCTAGGCAGGCGATACCGAGAATGTACACGGACGTCAGAAAAAGACTCACCAGTGTCCTAAAAAATGCAGTTGTACCCAATGTCCACTTAACCACGGACATGTGGACAAGTGGAGCAGGGCAGGGTCAGGACTATATGACTGTGACAGCCCACTGGGTAGATGTATGGACTCCCGCCGCAAGAACAGCAGCGGCGGCACCAGTAGCAGCATCTCGCAAACGCCAACTCTTTCCTAGGCAGGCTACGCTTTGTATCACCGCTTTCCAGAATACGCACACAGCTGAAAACCTCTTACGGCAACTGAGGAAGATCATCGCGGAATGGCTTACCCCAATTGGACTCTCCTGTGGATTTGTGGCATCGGACAACGCCAGCAATATTGTGTGTGCATTAAATATGGGCAAATTCCAGCACGTCCCATGTTTTGCACATACCTTGAATTTGGTGGTGCAGAATTTTTTAAAAAACGACAGGGGCGTGCAAGAGATGCTGTCGGTGGCCAGAAAAATTGCGGGACACTTTCGGCGTACAGGCACCACGTACAGAAGACTGGAGCACCACCAAAAACTACTGAACCTGCCCTGCCATCATCTGAAGCAAGAAGTGGTAACGAGGTGGAATTCAACCCTCTATATGCTTCAGAGGTTGGAGGAGCAGCAAAAGGCCATTCAAGCCTATACAATTGAGCACGATATAGGAGATGGAATGCACCTGTCTCAAGTGCAGTGGAGAATGATTTCAACGTTGTGCAAGGTTCTGATGCCCTTTGAACTTGCCACACGTGAAGTCAGTTCAGACACTGCCAGCCTGAGTCAGGTCATTCCCCTCATCAGGCTTTTGCAGAAGAAGCTGGAGGCATTGAAGAAGGAGCTAACACGGAGCGATTCCGCTAGGCATGTGGGACTTGTGGATGCAGCCCTTAATTCGCTTAACAAGGATTCACGGGTGGTCAATCTGTTGAAATCAGAGCACTACATTTTGGCCACCGTGCTCGATCCTAGATTTAAAGCCTACCTTGGATCTCTCTTTCCGGCAGACACAGGTCTGCTGGGGTTGAAAGACCTGCTGGTGACAAAATTGTCAAGTCAAGCGGAACGCGACCTGTCAACATCTCCTCCTTCACATTCTCCCGCAACTGGGGGTGCGAGGAAAAGGCTCAGAATTCCGAGCCCACCCGCTGGCGGTGATGCAGGGCAGTCTGGAGCGACTGCTGATGCTGACATCTGGTCCGGACTGAAGGACCTGACAACGATTACGGACATGTCGTCTACTGTCACTGCATATGATTCTCTCAACATTGATAGAATGGTGGAGGATTATATGAGTGACCGCATCCAAGTAGGCACGTCACACAGTCCGTACTTATACTGGCAGGAAAAAGAGGCAATTTGGAGGCCCTTGCACAAACTGGCTTTATTCTACCTAAGTTGCCCTCCCACAAGTGTGTACTCCGAAAGAGTGTTTAGTGCCGCCGCTCACCTTGTCAGCAATCGGCGTACGAGGTTACATCCAGAAAATGTGGAGAAGATGATGTTCATTAAAATGAATTATAATCAATTCCTCCGCGGAGACATTGACCAGCAGCAATTGCCTCCACAAAGTACACAGGGAGCTGAGATGGTGGATTCCAGTGGGGACGAATTGATAATCTGTGAGGAGGGGGATGTACACGGTGATATATCGGAGGGTGAAGATGAGGTGGACATCTTGCCTCTGTAGAGCCAGTTTGTGCAAGGAGAGATTAATTGCTTCTTTTTTGGGGGGGGTCCAAACCAACCCGTCATATCAGTCACAGTCGTGTGGCAGACCCTGTCACTGAAATGATGGGTTGGTTAAAGTGTGCATGTCCTGTTTTGTTTATACAACATAAGGGTGGGTGGGAGGGCCCAAGGATAATTCCATCTTGCACCTCTTTTTTCTTTTCTTTTTCTTTGCATCATGTGCTGATTGGGGAGGGTTTTTTGGAAGGGCCATCCTGCGTGACACTGCAGTGCCACTCCTAGATGTGCCCGGTGTTTGTGTCGGCCACTAGGGTCGCTAATCTTACTCACACAGTCAGCTACCTCATTGCGCCTCTTTTTTTCTTTGCGTCATGTGCTGTTTGGGGAGGGTTTTTTGGAAGGGCCATCCTGCGTGACACTGCAGTGCCACTCCTAGATGGGCCCGGTGTTTGTGTCGGCCACTAGGGTCGCTTATCTTACTCACACAGCGACCTCGGTGCAAATTTTAGGACTAAAAATAATATTGTGAGGTGTGATGTGTTCAGAATAGGCTGAAAATGAGTGTAAATTATGTTTTTTGAGGTTAATAATACTTTGGGATCAAAATTACCCCCAAATTCTATGATTTAAGCTGTTTTTTAGGGTTTTTTGAAAAAAACACCCGAATCCAAAACACACCCGAATCCGACAAAAAAAATTCGGTGAGGTTTTGCCAAAACGCGGTCGAACCCAAAACACGGCCGCGGAACCGAACCCAAAACCAAAACACAAAACCCGAAAAATTTCCGGCGCTCATCTCTAGTATATTTATTAACATTACTTTTAGTAAAAAAATCCCCGGCTCATGGGACTGGTAAGTATAATTACCAGGAGGGTTTTTGGTGCTGTTTGAGTATGATGTGCCGGCTGTTGGGATCCCGACAGCCGGAATACTGGCGGCGAGCACAGCATGTGCTATTGCGGGATCTCCACACTTCAGGCCTGGTGGCGACCTTTGGCCACCACAGGGTTATATTCCCCCTCGGGTGGGGGCGTGGACCACCACCCGAGTGGGGATTCTTGCCGGCGGTCGGGATTCCGACCACCGGTATTTCACGAGCTGTCCGGATTCCGGCGTCGGTGTCCTGACAGCCGGGATCCCGACAGCCGGCAAAATTAATGCCTTCCCTTAGTGCGGGCAGGGGGAAAGTCACGTTGGGGGGTTACCCGGTGGCTGTAGCGATGGCAGCGGAGCATGGGCAGCAGAAACTCTGGATATTTTTTTCAAAAAATACCCCACTAATGCAGAGGGCATTCACAGGGACAGAGCTTTCTCGCAAGCTCTGTCCCTGCATGCTATTATTGATACATCCTTGCAATGTATACAATAATCATATTGCGAGTTTGACCAATTTTTTCACATCCACATCAGAGGATGCGTATGGTGATAAATCGGCCCCCAAATTCAGGGATCAGTGGCTGGAGCTCCTGGTGGGCTGCTGGTTGTCGGGTCTACTTGCTGCTGTGACCTCCGGTCCTGTAAAGTGAGCTGCCGCTTTGCAGCATCACTTTACTATAACTTACTGCACCAGTTGTCACAGGAGCACCCAATCAGGGACGGATTGGGCCACCGGGACATCGAGACAGATCACCGGTTGGCCGGCCCCAGTCCCCCCTCTGTCCGGCCAGCTTGCCATGTTGCTGGCCGGCTCACACACTCACATTCACAACAAGTTGAATCGGCCACCTGCAGCACTTCCAGAATTAGCGTTCCACTGGGCAGCATCCTGGAAGCTGTTATCTGCCCGGCTAGTGGACAGTTCCGGGTGCCGAGAGCCGGGAGATACAGCATTTGTATCGTAGCAGGTGACGCTGTCATGCAGCTGCATGTCAGTGCTGAGCAGGCTGAAGGGAGAGAGAGAGCTTTGTAGTCTCCCCGCACAGCAGTGATGTCCCACACAGTGGGTCTCTTTCACAGCCGCAGTATTCACAAGTGCATGCAGGGGGGTCCTGGAAACCTATCGTGCTCACACACCAACAGTCAGAAAATGTCCTTCCTCCACAGGGACCAGAAACAGAAAGTAAAGGTGGGTACACACTAGTAGATATATCTGCAGATCAATTGATCTGCAGATATATCTATGGACGGATCGGGCAGTGTGTTCAGCATACACACTGCCCTATCCGTCGGGGACTGACGTCATGAACTGGGCGGGTGTGTACACACGCCCGCCCAGTTCAGCTGTCAATCACCGCCGGCCGCCGCAGCATGTGTACGGGCGGTCGGTAGATATATTGGCCCTCGGCTGTGCTGCGCGGCCGACGCGATACGTCTGTGAACGACGGAGTTCACAGACGTATCGGCCGTACACACTGGCCGACGCTCCCGCGATATATCGGCCGTTCAAGAGAACGGCCGATATATCGACCAGTGTGTACGGGCCTTAACTCTCTCTCTCTGCACTCGGGTTTCTCCCTGCCCCTCTACGGGGTGCTCCCTGCCCCCTGTGTTTAGGGCTCAGGGCTTGGTGAGTTAACCCTCTGAAGCCCATGATGTTTTATAAAGCACTTGCTCATTTATCCTGGCAATGTATATTTTCAATGTGTTATTTTAGGGTTCACTACGATCTGCCGGCGGCCGGCCTCCATGCGACCAGCATACCGGCGCCGGGAGGCCGGCCGCCGGCTTACCGACAGTGTGGCGAGCGCAAATGAGCCCCTTGCGGGCTCGCTGCGCTCGCCACGCTACGGGCACGGTGGCACACTATTTTATTCTCCCTCCAGGGGGGTCGTGGACCCCCACGAGGGAGAATAAGTGTCGGTATGCCGGCTGTCGGGCTCCCGGCGCCGGTTTGCTGGTCGCCGGGAGCCCGACCGCCGGCATACTGAAGACGACCCGTTATTTTACTAGAGCTAGACATCTACAGTATATATACGATTCGATCACTGTGGTCAGGTGGCCCGCAGCACCCATCCCCCTTCTATCCGGCGGCTGTGTCTTGCACTGTGACCCCCGCTCTCCCACCCGGCGGCTGCACTATGTACCCCCTCTCCAACCAGACCAGACGCAGCTCCCGAGTGTGGACAGGGAACCAGAGGTGTCACCAGTGCTTAAAGTGGTC
This sequence comes from Pseudophryne corroboree, assembly GCF_028390025.1. NCBI lineage: Eukaryota > Metazoa > Chordata > Amphibia > Anura > Myobatrachidae > Pseudophryne > Pseudophryne corroboree. Next base: position 203,113,241 of record NC_086449.1, read on the forward strand.
CTAGAGAGGTGGTGGAACTCACCCCCCTCCCGACGGTGCCCCAGTAATAAAGGTATTGCGCGCCGCAGCAAAAAGGGGGTGTGGTCTCAAAAAAGAAAGGGGCGTGGTCACACAATAGTAATAATGCCCCCCAGTAGTAGCACCCAAGTGTAAATTTTGAAGTGGGGGTATGGAAAAGTGAAGGTTGTAATTATGTACGCGCCGATGGCGCGCTCGCTCCTGAAAAGGGGGCTTGCCCTTCAGTGTAGTTTACCACACCATATACCCCTTATACACATTATGCATCACAATAATAGGACCCCTTTCACATTATATCACACAGTATGAGCCGAAAATCACATTATACCACACAGTATGAGCCACATTCATATTACACCACACAGTATGAGCCAAATTCACATTACACCACACAGTATGAGCCGAAATTCACATTATAGCACACGGTATGAGCCGAAATTCACATTATAGCACACGGTATGAGCCGAAATTCACATTATAGCACACAGAATGAGCCGAAATTCACATTATAGAGTGACAGGGAGAGTGACAGCAGGGACATGGAAGATGACAGCAGGGACATGGAAAGTGACAGCAGGGACATATAGTAGGGACTAGGGAGAGAGAAAGGCAGCAGGGTAAGATTACCTATTTAGCAGCGGCAGTGGTCTGCGGTGCGGTGGATGAGTAGGCTGTGGTAGGTGTGGAGTGGAGGAGGCTGTGGGCCTCGGAGATAGTGCGGAGGAGGAGGCTGTGGGCATGCAGAGGTCCGAGGGCGGCAGAGGAGGCTGAGGGCGGCTGCAGTGGATCTGGAACCAGGCTGGCTTTATTATCCCTGCTGCCGCATCGAGCTCCTGTGACCACGGCGCTAATATTTCAAAACTGCTGCGGTCCGGCAGCCAATAAGCGTCAGATTTGAACTAGTAGCGCCGCGGTCACAGGAGCTCGATGCGGCAGCAGGGATAATAAAGCCAGCCTGGTCCCAGATCCGCTGCAGCTGGGAGTCTGGAACCAGGGCTTCCAGTGCGGCGGCGATGGTAGGGGCGGAGCGACGGAGGGCGGACCAGGAGCTCAGCTTCTTTGTCGGCCCATACAGTAATGCCCACAGCAGTAGCACCCCTTATACAATGCCCACAGTAGTAGTGCCCCTTATCCAATGCCCACAATAGTAGTGCCCCTTATGTCCCCAGGAGTGGTGCCCCTTATGAAGTGGCCCCTTTGCAATGCCCTCATTAGCAGTTCACCCCATCAGTAATGCCCTTAATTGTAATGCCCATGTGTAGTATTGCCCCCAGTAGTAATGTTGCCTGTAGTAATGCCCCCAGTCGTTTAGCCCCCTGTAGTTTAGCTTCAGTAGTCATGTCCCCACTGGTAATGCCCCTGCAGTTATGACCCCAGTAATTTACTCCCCCCCCCCTTTAGTTTAGCCTCCCAGTGGTAATGCCCCCAGTAGTTTTGCCCTCATGTAGTTTGCCGCATGTAGTTTTGCCCCCAGTGGTAATGCCCCCTGCAGTTGTGCCCCCAGTTGTTTAGCCCCTGTAGTTTATCCCCCATGTAGTTTGCCCCCATTAGTAATGCCCCCAGTAGTTTGCCCCCAGGTAGTAGTGCCCCCCTGTAGTTATACCCCCAGTAGTTTAGCTCAGGTAGTTATGCCCCCTTGTAGTTTAGCCCCCAGTAGTAATGCTGCCAGTAGTTTTCCCCTTTGTAGCTTGCCCCCTTGTGGTTTGACCCCTTGTAGTTTGCCCCCAGCAGTAAAGCCCCCCAGTAGTTTGCCCCTTTGTAGCTTGCCCCCTTGCAGTTTGCCCCTTGTAGTTTGCCCCCAGCAGTAAAGCCCCCCAGTAGTTTGCCCCTTTGTAGCTTGCCCCCTTGCAGTTTGCCCCCTTGTAGTTTGCCCCAGCAGTAAAGCCCCCAAGTAGTTTGCCCCTCTGTAGTTTGCCCCCAGTACTAAAGCCCCCCAGTAGTTTGCCCCTCTGTAGTTTGCCCCAGTAGTATAGCCCCCCAGAAACAGCGCAGCTACTAGTACACATATGGGGGGGGGGGCGGGAGAGGCACCATACTTACCAAGCCCCGCTCCCGCCGCAGACCTCTCTTTGCGCCCGCTCCTCGGCACTATGAGAGAGACGTCATGACGTTTCTCCCATAGCGCGTACTGACAGAGCCGGAGGCTGCCGCTGTGCGGGGAGAGCCGGGCGCCGCTGATAACAGCGGGCGCCCGGCATCTCCCTGCAGCGCCAGGGCATCGGGTTAGGTGAGCCGGGGGAGGTGGAACTGCGTTCCGTCTCCAAGTGGAACTGACGGAACGCAGTTCCGCCCCGTTACGGCTCACTTTAACCCCTGGGTGTCACATAAACAGCAGCATGTGTGTACAGCATGCGGAGAGGTAAGAGACATACATCATGGGAAGGCCAACATCTATGTGTCAGCATCTGTGTTCTAGCGTCTGCTCATGTCTCAGCATAGTGTGTAAGTGTCTGTCTGTGTCAATGTCAGTGTGTCATTGTATCAACATCTGCGTGTCAACATCTGTCTGTGTGTCAGCATTTGTCTGTGTATCAATGTCTGTAGCAAAAAGATTTGTCTGACTCAGAATCAGGCTCTATGCGGAGGTAGAATTCTGCGGTTCCGGTATGAATGGTCGACCATGTTATGGTCGCCAGTCATTAGGTTGACCACTATTGTTCGACATTGACATGGCCGACATGGACTAATGGTCGACACATGAAATGTCAACACATGAAAAGGTCGACATGAGTTTTTTAAATCTTTTTGGTGACGTTTTCTGCGTAAAGTGATGGGAAACCCCAATTAGTGCACCGCATCCCCTCGCATTGCTCGCTTCGCTCACCATGCTTCGGGCATGGTGCCTCACTGCGCTCGGCACAGGTTACCGTTCCCAATCGTAGTCCACGTGGATCGTAAAGTATGAAAAAGTTCCAAAAATGTGTTTTTTTGAAAAGCTCATGTCGACCTTTTCATGTGTTAACCATTTTCATATGTCGACCATTTGTCCATGTCGACCATGTCAGTGTCAACCAATAGTGGTCGACCTAATGAGTGTCGACCTTAACATTGTCAACCATCTGAACGGTATCCGAATTCTGCCCCCCCTCTACAAACTGCAGCCCCCTCCACAAACTCCACCCCCATTAGGGCGGCTTCCTGAAATATCCCGGGCTGGTTTCCCATCCCAATCCGCCCCTGGCACCCGATGACAGTCAGCATGCATTGGAGCACTGATCACCGGATCCTGGGGAATTTTTTTTTTTTAACACAGTGATCAGCTTGTGTGTCCATAGGACCACACTGCCAGCTCCCTGCACAATCCTCAGTGAGCATTGTGAAGCTAGCTTAATTATCGCAGGGCTCACTGCTGTGTTTTTTACTTTTTTTGTATTTATTTTTTTAGTACAATCAGTCAGATTACATTTCCCATTATAAGTATGGGAAATGCAACGTGGTTACTAAATAAAAGTGAATTAAATGGCTTGGGGAGCAGCTTTCCATGAAACCTGCTCCAAAAGCCCTTCAATACATTCAGGAGGTATAGTATCCGCCGGCATTCAGGTAGCGGGGTGAGGGCCCGCCACGCTGCGGACACCCTTTTTCACATTATTTTAGTAAAACAAAATCTAGTTTCTTATCAGACTTGTTAGATTGGGCCTCCTGTGTATCTCTGAGTGTGGATAGAAATGACAGACCCCATGTTACTATCAGGGATAGGCTCTCCTCCTTCCTGGCTCTCAGGCAGGTGAGTGCTACTGTAAGTGTAAGGATGCATACAATGCATCATGGGGGTCATTCCGAGTTGATCGCTAGCCGCTGTTGTTTGCAGCACAGCGATCAGGCTAAAAAACTGCATTTCTGCGCATGCGTATGCACCGCAATGCGCACGCGCTACGTACGGGTACAAATTCCTTTGTTGTTTTGCACTGGTCCTAGCGACGATTCCAAACGCACAGCCGATCGCAAGGAGATTGACATGAAGTGGGCGTTTCTGGGTGGCAACTGACCGTTTTCAGGGAGTGTTTGAAAAAACGCAGGCGTGGCTGGGCGGGTGTGTGACGTCAAAAGCCGTCCCTCCGTCGTTAGAATCAACGCACACGAAGAGTAACTACAGGGCTGGTCTTGTTTTGCACAAAACGATTTTGCAGGCGCTCTGCTGCACAGGCGTTCGCACTTCTGCAAAGCAAAAATACACTCCCCAGTGGGCGGCGACAATGCGTTTGCACAGCTGCTAAAAACTGCTAGCGAGCGATCAACTCGGAATGACCCCCACTGCACTGTGCCACACATTGCACTGCTGCTGCTGGTCATAACTGGATGATTCTGAAACTTATCTCCTGCCTACAAAACACACACACCCATCCACCACGCTGTCCCCGCCTGTTGGGGGAGTGTTTTATCATCCAGCCCCGCCCCCTCCGCTCACCGTGCTCAGGTCTAGCTCTTCATTGGTTGACGAGCTGACAAGTAGCATGTGGCGGAGCGCGGCTTCCAGCAGATGTTCTGAGCTGGGAAGTTCTCTGCACTCCGCCCGCCTAGCGTGTCCTGTGAGCGGGCAGTGGATTCGCAACATGCTCCGTCCGGCCGCTGGTCCGCTGTTCCTGCTTCTGCTTCCCGTGTGCCTGGCGCCGAACCCCCGTACTGTCTACTCCAACCACTGGGCTGTGCGAGTGCCGGGGGGACCCGAGAAAGCGGCGGAGCTGGCTGCGAAGTACGGCTACCTGATCCTGGGGCAGGTGGGCATCTCACCCGGACGCTGCCTCCGGTGCCTGTAATGCGCCGTGCCTGCTAGTGCCCGGGCAGCTGCTATGCATTTCTGCTGCCAACTTCACTGGTCCTCCCATACTACCCGGCTGTGCCCTATTCCCCCTGTACATCTGCTGTCACCCCCTGTAATGTTCCAGGACGCAGGAGAAGCATGCATTATACATATGTGACAGTAGTATATTATTCATGTTAATCTTCACAGTATTTAGATTAATAGTCATTTATAATAATTATTATTATTATTTTATTAATATTTCTATGAATATTCATATTTAACATTTATTGCTGTACTGCCAGCATATTCTGTGGGCTTTACACTTATATAACTTTTTATTTTCTATTATAGTCGATCTTTAATTGGTTTTCAATTTGTGTTGTCTTTAGTCTGTATTGTATTGTTGGTAGTGTGGGCTTGTGGCTATACTTGTATATACAGTACATGTAGTAATGTCACACTGTAGTAAAAATGCATTTATGACAGTAATTTTTTTTGTTCCTGCCATCATGTGTGCTGCATGGGGTCATAACAAAATGAGGTTTATTGCTGATTAATTTGATGTAGTTTATGCTTATGGTCAGATTTTGTTGCGTTTGATACTTACTAGTGTTTACTTACAGTAGTTTAACTTTTGTACAAGTTAATAATCAGGCGTTGGGGGGTTGTAATACTAGGGTTTTGTATTACTAGAATTGTATGGCGTTAACACATCATATAAATAGATTAGTTAATACAGGTTGAGTATCCCATATCCAAATATTCCGAAATACGGAATATTCCGAAATACGGACTTTTTGGAATGAGAGTGAGATAGTGAAACCTTTGTTTTTTGATGGCTCAATGTACACAAACTTTGTTTAATACACAAAGTTATTCAAAATATTGTATTAAATGACCTTCAGGCTGTGTGTATAAGGTGTATATGAAACATAAATACATTCTGTGCTTAGACTTGGGTCCCATCACCATGATATCTCATTATGGTATGCAATTATTCCAAAATACAGAAAAATCCGATATCCAAAATACGTCTGGTCCCAAGTATTTTGGATAAGGGATACTCAACCTGTATTCCCATTCTTCAGTTTTGTTAGCAAGTGATTCTATTTTTGTATTTAGTCAATTACAAAATTTTAATTTAGCATATACTATTGTATGTTCAGTGAGCTATTTTTGTTTCACTGATGGTATTGGATGGTGGTATGGTTAGTATATTGTGCCTTTCCAATGGAGTGTGTTGTACTTTGTTGAATAGAGTATTGGTTACTGTACCTGGGACTGTCTCTAAAAATGTATTGCATCTTTTTATGGGGTGCAAGATTATTGCAAGACTCAATTGCTGCTATTGGAAGACCATTTTATATATAGTATCTTTTTTTTTTTTCTGTCTTTCAAGCACCAGATAAAAGACTTTTTGTATTTATCTATCCCAGATGATTCAGTTTGCTAGTAAGTCTGCAGATGAGTATTTATCAGATAGTCTTTTAGAAGTCTTCAAGGAGGAATTTGCAATTAAACAGTGTTGTATATTTGTCTGGTCTTAAGCTGCTTACAGCACCCTTATTACCTATCCTACATTTCCATTCTCACAGGAACGGCTCCTATGTTATCACTGAAACTATATAACACTGGTACATCTGGTGTCATAGGGTTCTATTTACTAAACCTTGGATGGAGATAAAGTACCAGCCAATCAGCTCCTGACTGCTATGCCACAGGCTGTGTTTGAAAAATGACAGTTGGGAGCTGATTGGCTGGCACTTTATCTCCATCCAAGACTTAGTAAATAGACCCCTTAGTGCTGCACAGCTGAGCGTTTCTCTTATGATAAAGATGCAGGTCTTGATTTAGTCTGTGTAAATATCTGCAGATTGAAGTATTTAAGCAGATTCATAATAAGTTGCTAGCGTATGGGCACGCTAACAAACTTCAGATAACTGCCTTAATCTATGACGTATAACAAGAATTCAATGTTCCTGGTTTCATGTTGGCCAGATTTGTGGGAAGGTGCTGTGTATTGTGACATCTAAGTTAATTTCTGTTGATTTACTGTCTAAAATAACTTTTAATAATGTACTTCATTGTGGACTGATGCCTCCATTTCCTGGCATGTTTTGTAGTAATTCAAGACTACAGAATTTTGGTATACCATGATATATTGTAGGTGTCCTTATAACAAGCATAGGCACTGCATCTCTTCTCTGCTAAGCATTTATTTATATTCTATGGCTGTGTCACAGTTAATCTTGCACTTGGATCCGTCTTACGATTTGCTTAGATGTGAATTTCTGACCCATTTTTTTGGGCTGAAAATAACTTGATGTAAACTGCAGCATGCTGCATTTTCTGTGGCGAAGAAAATGTTGATCTTGAAATATTCCGGTCGTCATGAATAGCCCTATCTGTACTGCGTGCAGTCCTAGCAAAGCAGGTTTTATTGCAGTACAGCTCACTCCTATACCTAAGTCACAGTAGATACCATTTTTGTTTTTAAAATTGTTTATTCAAATTACTTGGGAGATCATAATTGATCGCCAGTGAACTGAATTATTGTGCACTGGTTCTAGCCAGTTGTACATTATAAATTATTACAGATCAAAAGGGTCACTAGGAATATTGATGATGGTGAGAATCTGTGGTGTGCAGCAGTTTAGAAACATCCTCTTTGCTTAAACAGTTTGCAGTTCTTATGGCACCTATAAGTTGCTGAAGGCAGTTGTGCTTTTTAAAGATTTTTTTTAAAATAAATATAGGACATTGTTTTGAGTGATGTCATAAGTAAGCAAGCTGTTGCAGTAAGATTAAAAACTGACACGCACCAAAAGTAAGCTATTCCAGCTAATGATGGTGGGGCACGGTAGCAATTGAACAGTATGCCTTGACAGCTAGATAAACACCTTTCATACAAGCTGAATCTCTTGCTGACACATTGCAGTGAAGATGAAAGGCTCTGCTCCTGTCACGAGTGAGCTTCAGCTCTGATAAATCACTGTGGTCTGATAGGGGAGGAACATTTACTTTACTTTAATGTCACTGAGAGCAGTTTTCCTTCTGTGAATTCTGTGTTGTTTTTTTGTTGTGTTTTTTTAGCATATCTGTAAGTTTTTAATTCTGAGTCTTTTACATTACCACAAGAATTTGGGACCTACGTATCAAACGCCCCATGCTAAAATGTAACATGGACAGGTCAACACAGGAGATATGCAAATCTCTTGTACTAATGACTCTCGGGAAAATTCAGTTGTTTTGGGCACCACGATAATTCACAGACACCTGACTGAGCCATTCAGTTGTTTTGGGCACCTGTTAGTCACTGTGCTTGTCGTGCCCCAAAAGCTCTGGGTTTAGTCACGCATAGCGGATAAACACTGCTAAAGTCTTGGTTACGGCACCCAAACCATGGACTTCTCACACATTTCATGCAGCTGCGAGCAGAAATGTGGGTACCCACCTCATCCATGCCAAATCTGAGTGACAATTTAAATGCCCTGTCTGGCGCCCATTAATTCGTGTTGCATAAAAAAACAAAAAAAAAATCTAATTCCCCCTTCAGTCCACTAGTCCCCTTAAAAATCTTGCATGCATGACATAAGTTTGCTCACGTGCAGTACTGCTTGCAGTACAAAGTGTTAGGTTTCATCATGTGCACAGTATGGAATAAGAGAAGACTTTTTCTGAAATGACAGATTTCTTCTTCAGTGACAGCTAGTTCTTGCAAACACTGTCCCTACTGCAGGTGTTTCATACATAGCTACGATCTGTACGTAAAAAGATATGGATAGGTAATATTTGCATCTTTCATCTAAATATTTATTTATAGAATTGAAATGGCCAATCAGTTATCCTGTATCGATAGTTCAGTTTGATTTGGCATTTGTTAATCCAGCAACAAAATATATTGTATTGTAATATTGATATGCTTAGACTGTGATATATTCTGCACATGCGCAGTAACAATATATACTAGCTCTGGGGCTGAGATGGGCAGGAAAAAGCAGCTGGGTGGCAGCTAAAGAAATATTTCAAGGTTGGAGTCTATCCACCTAATACATTGCCAGGTGCATATTGGATAGAACACAGGTTCTCAAACTCTGTTTTCAGGACACCACACAGTTCATGTTTTCCAGGTTACCTGTGGATTTATAAAATGTGACAGTTGGTGATACACAGTGCAGCTGCCAAGTGACATGGAAAACGTGAGCTGTTTTTGGTCCTGAGGACAAAGTTTGAGAGCCACTGGGATAGAATATCGCATTACATCATATCACAGTAAAACATCAGTGCTGCTTATTAGGGTATCTGGAATCTATGCACATCCGTAACATAGAGCCATTTGTATATGTAAAGATTGTATTTATGATTATGACCTTTATCAAGGAGAGAGAAACACCTGTCATAGGGATGTAGTGGTCAGGAGACTGCCGGTCACAATACAGACACCTGCATCCCAACCCCTCAAAATCCAGACCGTTGGCATGCCGACTAACAGGGACTATTTCCACTCGTGGGTGTCCGCGACACCACTCACCACCGAGCCCGCAAGGGGCTTCCTTGCACAATTCAATTAGGGGTGATGGGGGGGGGGGGGGGAGTTGCTGTTGGAACAGCCCATAAATGCTGTTGCAACAGAACATGAATTTACCACCGCATGTGGCCTGATCGAAGCATCGAAGCAATTCATTTGTTACTCTGATCACTCTGTGCTCAAATAGACGGGGCTTAGCTGCATATAGCGGCTAAATCAGTCTAAAGTCTTGGTTAGGGCACTTCTACTCCCATTTGAGCGCCCAAACCATGGGTTTTTCGCACATTGCTTCTTGCCAATGTATCTGGCTGCAGGAAGAAATGTCTCCTGCAGCTAATGGGTGCCCAAACAGAGCAACAATTTATTTGATGTTTTGCGCCCCCTAGTGACAGCCGTGGGAGAAAACGTTGCATCAGTCCCAGTAAGTCCAGCTGTAGCATAATATGGGTGTGGTCTGTGAAAAAGGGGTGTGGCTTCGTGCCAGTGCCACAATCGTGAGCCACGCCCCCATTCGGCAGTGAGGGGGCATGCACAGCCCTCAGAGGGACTGGGAGCATGCCAGCAGCCCACAATTTCCACTGAATAGATGCCACCCCCACATCCCCATGGACACTGCGGCCCGCGGGTGGGACAATCCCCAAAAAACAGGACTGTCCCGCGAAAATCGGGACAGTTGGGAGGTATACAATCATACTGTCACCAGGTTGCAGATTACTGCAGTATGATTGAAGTGTAGTTCGTAGATTATAGATGTTCTATGATGATCAGGTTACATGCTCTATTACAGTGTCGTTATATTGTAATAAGTTACTAATGCAGATTTTGTGATGCCTTAATGGGCCAGATTAATAATTGTAAATAAAGCAAAAAAAAGCAAGCAACTGGGAAAAACCATGTTGCACTGCAAGTGGTGCCGATGTAACGTACAGATTTGGGTGGCGTGTGTTCAAACTTAAATCTAAATTGCAGTGTAAAAATAAAGCTTTCTAACATGTGTGGGCTACATGCTAAAGCAGTCGGTATTTACCCTGCACAGAAAAAAATGTTTTTACCCACATAACTATCTCCTCACTAGCCCAATGTCTAAAAGCTCACTGTAAACCATTATTGTCTTGTATTCTGTCTCCCCTTTGTGCTGTAACAAGATAGATATATGGATATAGGGTATACGTTCAGGATCCCGGCTGTCAGGATCCTAGCAGCCGTAATACTGACACCGGAATCTCGACAGCCATCAGAACATTGACGACGGCATCCCGAAAGGATCAGGATCCCGAAGGTAAGTATTAACGGGTGGGTTAGTTTTAGGCTGCGGGAGGGGGAAATAGGTTTAGGCACCACCTGGGGGAAGGTTAGGGTTAGGCTACAGATAGGGAGGGTTAGTGGCTAGTAGGGTGCATCAAACGCCCCATGAATTTTTAAAAGTAAGAAAAATGATTTGTCCCCATGCTACATTTTTTTGAATTGTTAAGGTTATCTTGCATCCCAATTTTGAAGAATCTGAGATGATATTTATGTGGCCCACCATGCCCCTGAAGATTAAAGATTTCTATTTCTCTATTTATTTTATTTTATTTCTATTTATTTCTATAAATTTCTATTTATTTTATCTGAAAAATAAATAATGATTTGATTAATGATTTGGATGGGAACAGCCACGATAGGCCCATGAGGCTTCATGCTGTTCCCTTTCTTTATGTTCTTATGTTCTTAAATCAATGTAAGACATGCATTCATGGCACACATACAAAAGTTGGCTTCGTTTTGCTAAAGTTAGTTGTTTTGTATAATACAATACAATACAGTACAGTACAATACAATACAGACAATTTTTGGGTGTGGAGGTGGACCATCTAAGTCAAATCGTACATCCAAAAAAATTTGCACAGTTGTTTCTATGCTAAAAAGGTACATTTTAAGAATAGGGACAGCAAGCATTCCGAATGTCGGGGCGTTTGATGCACCCTAGTGGGTGGGGGATGGAGGTTAGGATACTTAACTCACCGACCACCAAGTTTTCATACTGAATCCAGATATTGATATATACAGTTGTGCTCATAAGTTTACATACCCTAGCAGAATTTGTGATTTTCTGGCCATTTGTCAGAGAATATGAATGATAACTCACAAACTTTTCTTTCACTCATGGTTAGTGGTTGGGTGAAGTCATTTATTGTCAAACAACTGTGTTTACTCTTTTTAAATCATAATGACAACAGAAACTACCCAAATGACCCTGATCAAAAGTTTACATACCCCAGTTCTTAATACCGTGTATTGCCCCCTTTAACATCAATGACAGCTTGAAGTCTTTTGTGGTAGTTGTGGATAAGGCTCTTTATTTTCTCAGATGGTAAAGCTGCCCATTCTTCTTGGCAAAAAGCCTCCAGTTCCTGTAAATTCTTGGGCTGTCTTGCATGAACTGCACGTTTGAGATCTCCCAAGAGTTGGCTCAATGATATTGACGTCAGGAGACTGAGTTGGCCACTCCAGAACCTTCACTTTATTCTGCTGTAGCCAAAGACAGGTCGACTTGGCCTTGTGTTTTGTATCATTGTCATATTGGGACATCCAAGTATATCCCATGCGCAGCTTCCGGGCTGATGAGTGCAAATTTTCCTCCAGTATTTTCTGATAACATGCTGCATTCATCTTGCCATCAATTTTGACCAAGTTTCCAGTGCCTTTGTAGCTCACACATCCCCAAAACATCATCGATCCACCTCCGTGTTTCACAGTTGGAATGGTGTACCTTTCATCATAGGCCTTGTTGACTCCTCTCCAAATGTAACGTTTATGGTTGTGGACAGAAAGTTAAATTTTGGTCTCATCTCTCCAAATGACTTTGTTCCAGAAGTTTTGAGGCTCGTCTCTGTGCTGTTTGGAGTATTTTAAGCGGAATGCTTTGTGGCATTTGCGTAGTAATGGCTTTCTTCTGGCGACTCGACCATGCAGCCCATTTCTCTGACGTCCTAGTGGATGCTGGTAACTTTGTAAGGACCATGGGGAATAGACGGGCTCCGCAGGAGACTGGGCACTCTAAAAGAAAGATTAGGTACTATCTGGTGTGCACTGGCTCCTCCCTCTATGCCCCTCCTCCAGACCCCAGTTAGAATCTGTGCCCGGCCAGAGCTGGGTGCTCCTAGTGGGCTCTCCTGAGCTTGCTAGAAAGAAAGTATTTCTTAGGTTTTTTATTTTCAGTGAGATCTGCTGGCAACAGACAAACTGCTACGTGGGACTGAGGGGAGAGAAGCAAACCTACCTGCGTGCAGCTAGCTTGTGCTTCTTAGGCTACTGGACACCATTAGCTCCAGAGGGTTCGAACACAGGGCCTGACCTCGATCGTCCGTTCCCGGAGCCGCGCCGCCGTCCCCCTTGCAGAGCCAGAAGAAGAAGATGAAATCGGCGGCAGAAGACTCCGGTCTTCATTAAGGTAGCGCACAGCACTGCAGCTGTGCGCCATTGCTCCCACAGCACACCACACACTCCGGTCACTGTAGGGTGCAGGGCGCTGGGGGGGCACCCTGGGCAGCAATTATATTACCTTTTGGCTAAATATACACATAATACAGTCAGTTAACTGTATATGTGTAAAAACCCCCGCCATTAAGTTAAAGAAAACGCGGGACAGAAGCCTGCCAATGAGGGGGCGGGGCCTTCTTCCTCAGCACACCAGCGCCATTTTCCCTTCACAGCTCCGCTGGAAGCACGCTCCCCAGGCTCTCCCCTGCAGTATCCAAGTACAAGACGGGTTAAAAAGAGAGGGGGGCACATAAATTTAGGCGCAAATTGATACTAACAAGCAGCTATTGGGAAAATCACTTATTAGCAGTGTAAATCCCTGTGTTATATAGCGCTGTGGTGTGTGCTGGCATACTCTGTCTCCCCAAAGGACTTTGTGGGGTCCTGTCCTCAGTCTGAGCATTCCCTGTGTGTGTGCGGTGTGTCGGTATGGCTGTGTCGACATGTTTGATGAAGAGGGTTACGTGGAGGTGGAGCAGGGGCAGATACATGTGGTGTCGCCCCCGACGGGGCCGACACCTGATTGGATGGATATGTGGAAGGTCTTAACCGACAGTGTCAACTCCTTACATAAAAGGTTCGATAACGCAGCAGCCTTGGGACAGCCGGGGTCTCAGCCCGCGCCTGCCCAGGCGACTCAGAAGCCGTCAGGGGCTCATAAACGCCCGCTAGCTCTGATGGTAGACACAGATGTCGACACGGAGTCTGACTCCAGTGTAGATGAGGATGAGACAAATGTACAGTCTACAAAAGCCATCCGATGCATGATTACTGCAATGAAAGATGTATTGCACATTTCTGGTATTAACCCGGTTACCACCAAAAGGGGTATTATGTTTGGGGAGAAAAAGCAGCCAGTGACTTTTCCCCCATCTGATGAATTAAATGATTTGTGTGAAGAAGCGTGGAGTTCCCCTGATAAGAAACTAGTGATTTCTAAGAGGTTACTGATGGCGTACCCTTTCCCGCCAACGGATAGGTTACGTTGGGAAACATCCCCTAGGGTGGATAAGGCACTAACACGCTTATCTAAAAGGGTGGCACTGCCGTCTCAGGATACGGCCGCCCTAAAGGATCCTGCGGGTAGAAAGCAGGAAGCTATCCTGAAGTCTGTCTATACACACTCTGGTACTCTACTGAGACCTGCTATTGCTTCAGCCTGGATGTATAGTGCTGCAGCAGCATGGACTGATACCCTGTCAGACAACATTGATTCCCTCGACAGGGATACTATTTTGCTAACCATCGAACATATAGAAGACGTCGTCTTATATATGCGGGATGCACAGAGGGACATTTGCCTGCTGGCATCTAGAATTAATGCAATGTCCATTTCTGCCAGGAGAGTATTATGGACTCGGCAGTGGACAGGTGATGCTGATTCTAAAAAACACATGGAGGTTTTGCCTTATAAGGGTGAGGAATTATTTGGGGACGGTCTCTCGGACCTCGTATCCACAGCAACTGCTGGGAAGTCGACTTTTTTACCTCAGGTTCCCTCACAGCCTAAGAAAGCACCGTATTATCAAATGCAGTCCTTTCGGCCTCAGAAAGGCAAGCGGGTCAGAGGAGCGTCCTTTCTGGCCAGAGGCAAGGGTAGAGGAAAGAAGCTGCACCAGGCAGCCAGTTCCCAGGAACAAAAATCCTCCCCTGCTTCCACTAAGTCCACTGCATGACGTTGGAACTCCACAGGCGGAGCCAGGTGCGGTGGGGGCGCGTCTCCGAAACTTCAGCAACCAGTGGGTTCGCTCACAAGTGGATCTCTTGGCTGTACAAATTGTATCTCAGGGATACAAGCTGGAGTTCGAGGCGACTCCCCCTCGCCGTTACCTCAAATCAGCCTTGCCAGCTGCTCCCAGGGAAAGGGAGGTAGTACTGGCGGCAATTCACAAGCTGTACCTCCAGCAGGTGATAATCAAGGTCCCCCTCCTTCAACAGGGCAGGGGTTACTATTCCACAATGTTTGTGGTACCGAAACCGGACGGTTCGGTGAGACCCATCCTGAATTTAAAATCCTTGAACACTTATATAAAGAAGTTCAAGTTCAAAATGGAATCGCTCAGGGCGGTTATTGCAAGCCTGGAAGAGGGGGATTTTATGGTGTCGCTGGACATCAAGGATGCTTACTTGCATATCCCCATTTTCTCACATCACCAGGAGTACCTCAGGTTTGTGGTACAGAACTGTCATTACCAATTCCAGACGTTGCCGTTTGGTCTCTCCACGGCTCCGAGAATATTTACCAAGGTAATGGCCGAAATGATGATACTCCTTCGAAGAAAGGGAGTTATAATTATCCCGTACTTGGACGATCTCCTCATAAAGGCGAGGTCCAAAGAGCAGTTGTTGGTCAGCGTAGCACTCTCTCAGGAAGTGTTGCAACAGCACGGCTGGATTCTGAATATCCCAAAGTCGCAGCTGATTCCTACGACGCGTCTGCTTTTCCTGGGAATGATTCTGGACACAGAACAGAAGAAGGTGTTTCTCCCGGAGGAGAAGGCCCAGGAATTGTCATCTCTCGTCAGGGACCTCCTGAAACCAAAACAGGTGTCGGTGCATCACTGCACGCGAGTCCTGGGAAAGATGGTGGCTTTTTACGAAGCAATTCCCTTCGGCAGGTTCCATGCAAGGATCTTTCAGTGGGATCTGTTGGACAAATGGTCCGGATCGCATCTTCAGATGCATCGGTTGATCACCCTGTCCCCAAGGGCCAGGGTGTCTCTGCTGTGGTGGCTGCAGAGTGCTCATCTTCTCGAGGGCCGCAGGTTCGGCATACAGGACTGGATCCTGGTGACCACGGATGCAAGCCTCCGAGGATGGGGGGCAGTCACTCAGGGAAGAAACTTCCAAGGACAGTGGTCAAGTCTGGAGACTTCTCTACACATAAATATATTGGAACTAAGGGCCATCTACAACGCCCTGAGTCAAGCAGAGCCCCTGCTTCAAAACCAATCTGTACTGATTCAGTCAGACAACATCACGGCGGTCGCCCATGTAAACCACCAGGGCGGCACAAGAAGCAGGATGGCAATGGCAGAAGCCACAAGGATTCTTCGATGGGCGGAGAATCACGTGCTAGCACTGTCAGCAGTGTTCATTCCGGGAGTGGACAACTGGGAAGCAGACTTCCTCAGCAGGCACGACCTCCACCCGGGAGAGTGGGGACTTCATCAAGAAGTCTTCACACAGATTGTAAATCGTTGGGAACTGCCACAGGTGGACATGATGGCGTCCCGCCTCAACAAAAAGCTAAAAAAATATTGCGCCAGGTCACGGGACCCTCAGGCGATAGCTGTGGACGCACTAGTGACACCGTGGGTGTACCAGTCGGTTTATGTGTTCCCTCCTCTTCCTCTCATACCCAAGGTACTGAGGATAGTAAGAAAGAGAGGAGTTAGAACTATACTCATCGTTCCGGATTGGCCAAGAAGAACTTGGTACCCAGAACTACAAGAAATGATCTCAGAGGACCCATGGCCTCTGCCTCTCAGACAGGACCTGTTACAGCAGGGGCCCTGTCTGTTCCAAGACTTACAGCGGCTGCGTTTGACGGCATGGCGGTTGAACGCCGGATCCTAGCGGAAAAGGGCATTCCGGATGAAGTTATTCCTACGCTGATAAAGGCTAGGAAAGACGTGACAGCAAAACATTATCACCGTATATGGCGAAAATATGTTGCTTGGTGTGAGGCCAGGAAGGCCCCTACAGAGGAATTCCAGCTGGGTCGATTCCTGCACTTCCTACTGTCAGGAGTGACTATGGGCCTAAAATTAGGATCCATAAAGGTCCAGATTTCGGTCCTATCTATTTTCTTTCAAAAAGAACTGGCTTCACTGCCTGAAGTTCAGACGTTTTAAGGGAGTGCTGCATATTCAGCCCCCTTTTGTGCCTCCAGTGGCACCTTGGGATCTTAACGTTGTGTTGGATTTCCTGAAATCACACTGGTTTGAGCCACTTAAGACCGTGGAGATAAAGTATCTCACGTGGAAGGTGGTCATGCTGTTGGCCTTGGCTTCAGCTAGGCGTGTGTCAGAATTGGCGGCTTTGTCGTGTAAAAGCCCGTATCTGATCTTCCATATGGACAGGGCAGAATTGAGGACTCGTACCCAATTTCTCCCAAAGGTGCTATCAGCGTTTCATTTGAACCAACCTATTGTGGTGCCTGCGGCTACTAGGGACTTGGAGGCTTCCAAGTTGCTGGACGTAGTCAGGGCTTTGAAAATCTATGTAGCCAGGACGGCTGGAGTCAGGAAAACTGACTCGCTGTTTATCCTGCATGCACCCAACAAACTGGGTGCTCTGGCTTCAAAGCAAACTATTGCGCGCTGGATCTGTAACACGATTCAGCAAGCTCATTCTGCGGCAGGGTTACCGCATCCTAAATCAGTAAAAGCCCATTCCACAAGGAAGGTGGGCTCTTCTTGGGCGGCTGCCCGAGGGGTCTCGGCTTTACAGCTTTGCCGAGCTGCTACTTGGTCGGGTTCAAACACATTTGCTAAGTTCTACAAGTTTGATACCCTGGCTGAGGAGGACCTTGCCTTTGCTCATTCGGTGCTGCAGAGTCATCCGCACTCTCCCGCCCGTTTGGGAGCTTTGGTATAATCCCCATGGTCCTTACGGAGTTCCCAGCATCCACTAGGACGTCAGAGAAAATAAGAATTTACTCACCGGTAATTCTATTTCTCGTAGTCCGTAGTGGATGCTGGGCGCCCGTCCCAAGTGTGGACTCTCTGCAATACATGTATATAGTTATTGCTTAACTAAAGGGTTATTGTTATGAGCCATCTGTTACTGAGCCTCAGTTATTGTTCATACTGTTAACTGGGTATGGTTATCACAAGTTGTACAGTGTGATTGGTGTGGCTGGTATGAGTCTTACCCTGGATTCCAAATCCTTTCCTTGTTGTGTCAGCTCTTCCGGGCACAGTTTCCTTAACTGAGGTCTGGAGGAGGGGCATAGAGGGAGGAGCCAGTGCACACCAGATAGTACCTAATCTTCCTTTTAGAGTGCCCAGTCTCCTGCGGAGCCCGTCTATTCCCCATGGTCCTTACGGAGTTCCCAGCATCCACTACGGACTACGAGAAATAGAATTACCGGTGAGTAAATTCTTATTTTTTCTTCAAATGCCTCCTTATGGTGCATCTTGAAACAACCACACCACTTTTTTTCAGAGAGTCCTGTATTTCAGCTGAAGTTATTTGTGGATTTTTCTTTGCATCCCGAACAATTTTCCTGTCAGTTGTGGCTGAAATTTTTGTTGGTCTACCTGACCGTGATTTGGTTTCCACAGAATCCCTCATTTTCCACTTCTTAATTAGAGTTTGAACACTGCTGATTTGCATTCTCAATTGCTTGGATATCTTTTTATATCCCTTTCCTGTTTTATACAGTTCAATTACCTTTTCCTGCAGATCCTTTGACAATTCTTTTGCTTTCCCCATGACTCAGAATCCAGACATGTCAGTGCAGCGCTGGATGAAAGATGCAAGGGTCTTTCAGGAGTCCAGAAACTCACTGACCTTTTATACACACACACTGATTACAAGCAAACTGATCACTGGTGAGGATGGTTACCTTTAGTAGCCATTCAAACCCGTTTGTGTCAACTTGTGTGCATGTTATCAGGCCAAAATCTCCAGGGTATGTAAACTTTTGATCACGGTCATTTGGGTAGTTTCTGTTGTCATTATGATTTAAAAAGAGTTAAACACAGTTGTTTGACAATAAATGGCTTCACCCAACCACTAGCCATGAGTGAAAGAAAAGTTTGTGAGTTATCATTCATATTCTCTGACAAATGGCCAGAAAATCACAAATTCTGCTAGGGTATGTAAACTTATGAGCACAACTGTATATTTAGATAAATAAAGCAAGTAACTATCTGGAACAAATCATGTTACCATGCAAATGGATCAAATACATTTATATTTTTAAATGTATTCATTGGGTGGTATTCAAATGTTTGAAAAGTCGGTTTGAAAAGTCAGTTGGGAGTCCGTCAACGCACTCACTCCTGCTGGAGGGCCACAGCTGCTGTAGCCGGCTTCCCGGCCAGCTCCAACACCAGTCACCGGCGCCGGGACCCGCTGCCACTTACACATGTGGGTGATTGGACAGCGGATCCAGTGGTGGCTCGCTGACATGGGGGTGGTGTCCCTGTCGGCGAGATGCTTGTATATGTGCCGCCCCCTGCTCTGTCCCCATTCCCATTATGTATGGGAGGCACTGCTATCAGTGCCTCCCAAAATCATTTCAGGCCAGAAAATTATTAGAATTAAATAAAGGAGATACTTATGACACAGAATATGTGTCATAAGTATCTTCTTTGTATTATTTTAATAATCACAGGAGAGGCACTGCCTCCCCTGACTGCACGTCCCTGGTGTACACTCACTATGTACTCCGTTCCCACCCTCTTGAGAAAAGTTTGAAAAATAACTGACATACTGTATATATGTATGTAGACGTAACTTGAATCCTGTCTTGACTGGTGAGGGTGCGTTACTAGAAACTTTGGGGCTGATGTATTAAGCCTGGAGAAGTGATAAAGCAGTGATAAGTTCAAGGTGATAACACAGCAGCCAGTCAGCTCCGATATGTAAATTGACAGTTAGGAGCTGATTGGCTGGTGCGTTATCACCTTCCACTTATCACTTCTCCAGGCCTCTAACTGTTTGACTTTGGTTTCTGGCCTCAGTAAAGGCCACAACCAAATGTTGCTCTCACGCAGTTTATTCTCCAGGTTGCTTAATATTTGATTCAATGCTTATATTAAAAGCAGGTAAGCCTTCTGGTGGTAACAGGCAGTTTCGCTGAAAATAGGGCTTCTCTCTATTTAGTATGGTGATAGTTTTGGAAAACATCCCTTATTAAAATAATTTTTACTTGGACATATATTGTGGTGATCTGGGGTATTTTAGCTTGGAGTGTCAGTGGGTGTAGTATCAGGTGCTCAAATGAGGATGCTCACGCAACTTGGCTGATCAAATAATCACGAATAGCGGCTAATCCAGCCTAAAGTCCTGGTTAGGGAACCCAAACTCCCGTTTGCGCGCCTAAATCATGGACTTTGCACACATTTCTTCTCGCACCTCAGGAGATTGCGAAAAGAAATGTCTCCCTTGTGGATAACAGGTGCTTAAATGGAGAAACAATTGAATTGCTCCATTTTACACCACCTAGTGGTAGCTATGGTGGAAAACATTTGAATCGTCCTCAAAGTTTTATGGTCCTCACTGCCTGTCTCATGGTCTGCAGGCACACTTTGCATTGCCCTGTTGATTTTTTTTCTTGTTAAATTGCAGCGATAGCGGTTTTGATCATGCTTATTGCCACAGATTGGTAAATTGACTCTTGCGTCTCCTGTAGCAAAGCTACATGTCTTGTCTGGTTTTTAATAACCTGTAACACACTGGTTAAATACACGGTTGAGTCACATTATTATGACCACCTCCTACATTTTACATCGGTAGCCCATGAAGTATGTCACGTGTCGTGTGCTGGCTTGGTGGGTATATAGGTGTGCATTAGGCCATCTGCACATATACCACTAGTTGCTGTCAATGTAAAAGGGGCGATTTATCAGAGTTGAAAAAAAGATAATCATTTGCGTTCAGGCCAAGGGTGGCAGTATTTCTGAAACAGCGCAGTTTGTGAACGTTTCATGTACTGCTGTGGTGAAGGTGTATCGTGACTGGACAAATGGCACCATTGCAAATAACAGATGTGGAAACTGCGGAGTAACACATGCCATTTATACGAGAGGTGAACGTCTGCTATGAAGGTGCGTGAGGGCCGACCTTCATGCTACAGTGGAGCAGCTCACTGTCAAAATGAACCTGGGGGCTACCAGACGTGTGTCTGAAACAACAGTTCATGTCTTCTAGCTGCTGTCAGTGCTGCACACGGTGGTTACTCTGGCTATTAGCTGGTGGTCATAATAATGGGTCTTAACTGTGTATACCTTGGTGTGCCCTTGATATTCTGTGTACAGTATGTATCTTTTTTTTTTTTTTTTAAACATCCAGTTTACAGCTTGTTCATATCTATCTGCGATTAATTAGACAATTAATGGCAGAATATAGAATCAAAAACAGAATGAATGGCTTCTTATGAGCTCGTTCCACTGTTGTGGAAACTACAATGCAGCGTTTAACATTTTAAAATGTGGATTCACCTATTTCTCATGTTGTGCACGCTTGCCAGGACAGTAGATTGTCTTTGTAAAAGAGCATGGAAAATGCAATAAAAAGCATCACTAAAAAGGCATGTAAAGTGCACATTGGTAAATGATCCATTGATCTTCCTCCTCTTACCATTATCACATCAACCCTAAATTACCAAGGAGATGTAAGTATGCAGCATTTGTTGATTTGTGTCCTAAGTGTGGTTGAAGCAGTTGGGGGGTGTTATGTGGTCTGAGCAAACTGTTATTATAATAGTCGCCCGCATAGTTTGGTGCACTTACTGAATAACCTGTTTCGGCTTCTTATAAGTCTGACTTGGATTTGTGATTGTTATGTGAAATGTCAGATCTGGGACCTCTGCAAAACTGCAACCTGTCTTCAATCAATATTTAATTTAAAAAACGTTCATTTTCCAGTCACACTGCATTCTGATTTGTTTTGCAGAGGGTGGGGCTGGAAAGAGGGGCTCAAATAATCCTGGTGTGTCATGGGTGCTGAATCTCCTGCAATAGAAATCCTTTTAGTGTCCTTTCACAGTGCTGGAAAATAACCCTTCCATTGCTAGCAAAAGGGACATTTCAGTATGGTCCTGATGAAGTTGCTTTAACTGTGGCTAAATGGTCAGTGGCAAAACCTGTAAGTGTGTCAGCCAGCTAGTGTTTTGGTGAATATTCAGGAGTGTACAACCTATGGGTTCTCTAGATATGACTTCCATCCACCCCATCCCACCTCCATAACCACATCCTTTATGGTTCTCAGGGAGACCAATGACGGTGGGTTGTGATATAGAAGACAGTCATTAGGTCGACAGGAAAAAAAAAAGTTGGATGTTTTGTGTTTTTAAACTTTTTTTTTTTACCCCAATTTGCCTCGTGGGCACGCTTTGCTCATCACAAGGTTACTAATGGTGATAGTTTGACATGGATAGTCAATTTGACGAAATGCGCCCCCCTGCGGGCTCGCTTGTGCTTGCCACTTGGTCCGCTTCGCTCGCCACAATGTTACTAATGGTGATAGTTTGTGACATGGATAGTCAGTTTGATGAAATGTGTCCCCTCGCGGGCTCGGTGCCTTACTTCGCTCGCCACAAGGTAACTGAAGGTAATAGTTTTTGACATGGATAGTACATGCAGCAAAAGTTATAAAAATATAAAAAAATAACAAAAAAAAAGTGTCGACCATAAATCGACCTTTTGTCCATGTCGACCTAATGCATGTCGACCATTAGTGGTCGACCTACTGACTGTAAACCTTTTTAGTGTAGATCTATAGACCAGATACCATGGCGGTGCACTGGCTGTGCTGGGATCTCTCAGTTTTCACAGCATTTTTCCCTTCCTGTCATCAGATTGATTCTCAAAGCACTAAACAGTCTGCACTTATTTTCAGATTTGACACAGGTACATTGCTTTATGGAGCTGATTAGCTGCCAGTATGCACTGCAGGTGTTCCCTTTTTTTCCCCCCAATATTGATCAAAGTCTTGGTCCATACAGTGTGTCTTGTGCTAAAATAGGGCAAAGTGTGTTAAGGCAAAATTTCAAAACTAAAGGTAAATGACTAAGTGTAGGCTAAAAATGAACATGTACTGTAGGACAAATGTTTAATGAGCTATAACCGGCATTGGTAACTGTATTGCTGCCTGTGTAATCCGCCATCATTTTAAGTGACCCATGAGGTGGCAGAGCGAATATCCTGCTCCTTGGGAGATATGAGGTAGCCAGGAGCCTGAGGTGGCTGGCCAAAGGTTATACATAGGGAGCCTAATAGGGGTTATAGAGTAATATGCCAGAAAAATGGGTATATGTTATTGTGAAACTACCAGAGTAGTATAACTTTGCATCTTCTGAAGTTGTTTGTCCATTAGGATGTTTACACATACTTGTGGCAAGTGATTTGCACAATGTTTTTTGGCTCAAGCATGAAGACTTTTAATCCAGATGTTTTGCACACATTTAGTGGTTCCTTCTTTTATATATTTATTTTTTTCTACCCATTTGTTAATTTTCTTACTAGACTTTGGTTTAAGTAGAGATCATTCTGGATTTTACCTTTTTACTTGCTACGTGTATGGTACGTTGTAACCATTAAATGCAATTTACGTTTTTGCACTTTGCAATGTTTAGCTTTATCTGGTTTCAACCAGGAGATTATTTCTGAAAATCATTGTTGAGAATAAAGTAAATCGAAAAAACCAAAGTAGTTCTTGATAATGCATACGTGGAACAATAAATGTAAAATATATAGTATTTATTTTAATTAACAAACCTTAGTATACCTCCCTGGGGGTGTATATAAAATTACCACATGCAAACAGTGCACATAACATATCATTGCGTCTGAGTGCTCCCGTCCCTTGTTGTAGCCGTTGGAGCTTAGATGGTAACAATGATTTCTGGCTTTTGATAAACCCGCCCTGCTGTGAGTTGAAACACGTTAGGGATACAGGCTTTTGGACCTTTCCAGTTGACTTTGAATTACCCACTATTCACTATTGTGCGGTTCATCAAGTGCCTGCATTGCTGCATGCCTCAGTCACCAGCAGCTATTCCTACTGCTCCCGGAGCACGGCTTGTTACCGTCTACTGAGTTCCTGCGTCTACAACCTGGTCTGTAACACCGCTCTGCAGGGTAGTGGGCGCTGTTGGTAGCACTTGTCAAATATCTGTTTTAATTACTTTCACTTGCAGCTTCCCCCCTTTTTGAATCCCAGCATCTCCTGATCGTCCCTGTTTCCTACCCCTACCACTTCCATAGCTAATACCTATACAACATTCATGAATTTAATTTGATACCTCTTTTTTCTCCGGCAGGGTCCACCGGTTATCCACAGGATAACAATGGAATATGATGAAGTGACAGCGGATTGGCACCAAACGATCACAAGCTTTCAGGCCTCCCAGGATGCAACGGGCCCATCCATATATCTCCGCCCACTGGCTCAGGCAAATCAGTTTTTTGTTTGGTGCAGCAGGAGCCGGAGCATGGTCAGAGGGCTGCTGTTCTATGGCAGCCCTAAGCTTTCTTATTTTATTTTTAGAGTCTTACTATGTTTTTGAGCGATCTTTCTTAACAGCGTCTTATACGCATATTGGAAAGTCGCTCCAACAACTCTCCGCCAAGTCGCAACATCGCTTACCCATTACAGTGCTGTCTTGGCGGGCGTCTGTGTCGGATATACTAGCAGGTCCAGCAAACATTACCAGGCTGTGGCCGGAGCACGGGGAGAAGGTAAGGCATCTGTTCCCCGTAGTTGGGGAATACGGACACAGCCGCACTGTGGCCGGAGCACGGGGAGAAGGTAAGGCATCGGTTCCCCGTAGTTGGGGAATACGGACACAGCCACACTGTATTGGAAGGAGACTACCAAACAGTAGCTGACGCGCCGCCACCACGGGTGCTCCAGCACTAGGCCTTAGGGATCATAAGGCACCAGGAATAGTAGGAGGCTGCGATCCCTAGGGTTAATGACAGCGGTGGGGAGTTAGACGCTCTCCTGGTCGCCCCTCCCCCCAGTTCATGACCAGTTTCCGCGAGTCTCCCGCCGTGAACTGTTGCCTCACTTCCGTCTCAGGCGCTACCACGAGGGGTCTCGGTCGCAGCATAGGCCGCTGTGTCTGTTCACTAAGCGCTACCGCGAGGAGACCCGGTCACAATACAGGCGTCTATATGGCTGGTGCATCTGTATGCACAGTGCGTCTTTTCACTAAAAGTGCCCCAGAGCGGCGGTGTACACTAGTAGCGTCGCTAACATATTGATTGATCTTGGAAGTGAGGCGAGTCTCTCTGTATCCCACTCTACTGAGTACGGGTAATACAGCACTAAATTTCTATCTACTTTTGTCAGTATGAATAGTTATTTAAGTGCCTATTGCATATGATTCGGTGTACATTAATATGGTTTTCTTCGCATTGCGTCTGAATACGTTAAGATCTGTATAAAACAGAATTCAGTAATATGTACTCCTACGGGATGCGGTCAAGATGCCGCCGGCCGGAATCCCGGCGGTCGAAATACCGACGCCGGAATCCCAACCGCCACAATCCCAACATATTCTCCCTCCGTGGGTGTCCACGACACCCATAGAGGGAGAATATAATAGTGTGGCGAGCGAAGCGAGCCCGCAAGGGGCTGCGTTCCGCTCGCCACCCCTGTCGGGATTGTGTGGTTGGTATTTCGACCGCCGGCATTTAGTACTGATCCCACTCCTACATACTATAAAATGTGTTTGCAGTTGATTATGTGCTCATATGACTAATATATAACATGTGACTGACTGCTAGTGTGATTGCTGACTTTTATATATGTTTGTCAGTTGATCTTCTGATCCTCAATGCAGGTGCATGGGTAAGGGTCAGATTGATATCGCTTTAGAACGATAAAGTGGTTACAGTCACAAATTGTGTAGTACACTATGAAAGTGCTGATTATTTATCATGTCCAAGAGCGGCAAAAGTGACGAGAGTACATTTACAGTAACACCAACACTCATATCATGTTGTCTTGCAAAAACTGTTATTCTCTCTGTTCTGCTACAGGATGGTTTATGTGTAAAATGGTTTGCTTTTCAGCATAATACAAGGCAGATTCCTGATCTACGTCAAGTACAGATAGATCCCCCTTGGGTGATGTCTGCACAGACCTTGTCCAGTATAGCTGAAAGGTTAATTCCTACAGCGTCAATACCAGGAATAGGGTTCACTATTAACCCATACATGCTGCTCTCTACCTACGGTATCCCCAACAGCTTCTCCAATATAACAAGCTGATAAACCGACTGTAAATAAATCAACTGCACAGGCTACATATGATTCATCAGATGATGAAAGCTCGACATGCTCTACTTCGGCATACAAAGAACAGGTAGAGGGTATCGGCTCAGTGAATATAGCTGAAATAATGAGAGCAGTAAAGGCCTTTCTGTCCTCAGAGGATCAGCAGAACCTGTGTTAAAAATAAGGTACCTAGGTTTAAACGTCCCAAAAAATAGGGCCTCCTCATGCAGCAGCAGCTGATGGAAATCATGGAAAAGGTTTGGGCTATACCCAATAAGGAATATAGGTTCCCAGTAAATGGGATTCCAAATATCCTTTTCCAGCTGGGGACTGTTTAAAAATAGGAAGTGCCTCCTAAAGTAGATACACATGTCATTGATAGTGCGAAAATCTATATGGCCTTTGCCGTCAACGTCAAAAGAGGGATGGTTTTCTGAAAACCATATTGTCTCTGTATGGGGCAGTCATAAGGCCAGCCATGACTTCACCTTGCAATCTACAGCTACACCACACTGGATAGGCCCACTCACTAGATCTTGGAAGCTAAGCAGTGTTGGGCCTGATTAGTTCTTGGATGGGATACCACCTTGGAATACCAGGTACTGTAGGTACACTGGCCTGAGGTACTGGAAGACAGGTTTTCAGTGCCTGCAAGGGAGCAAGAATCCCATATAGCTCATATGGACACTAATGTTCTAGAGCATCAGCATTAACAATAGCTGCTCGCAGAGCAGTTTTGCTTACATACATGGAAAGCTGATTCAGAATCAAAGAAGATTCTGGAAACTTTGCCTTTGGCTGGAAGTTTCTGTTTGGGAAGGAGTTACAGATATTCTGGAGTCAGGAACAGACTCCAAGAAGGTCATGTTTCCTTCCACATATAACCCCAAACCTAGGGGTCCGGTTTTGGCCTTGTCGGTCATAAAGGAACGTAACAGCCCCAATACAATAAGTTTGGTAAGGCAAAGAAGCAAAGGCAACCAGAGGGCCAGCTTCCAAACCAGAGGATAAGCCATCAGCATGATGGTGCGGGCCTCCTTCTGGGTTGACCTCAAAAGGATAGGGGGCCGACTTCTTCAGTTTGCACAGATCTGGTAGCAGCCTACAAACAGTTGCCTGGGTGCAAGAAGCAGTATCGCTAGGTTATGCTTTCCCTTCTAGAAGCATCCTCCTCGAAGGTTCTTCTGTTCCAGTCCGTCTCGGGTAGAGGCGAAGGACAGGGGTTTGCAAGAAGCCGCTCAAAAATTGCTTTTGTCAGGAATAGTCATTCCAGTAACCCCTGCACAATAGGGACAGGGGTTTTTACTCCAACCGGGTTTGGGTTCAGAAGGATCCTTTCACCCCATTCTCAAAATCCCAAACAGATAAGTTTTGGTGAAAAAAAGATACGTGGAATACCGCTCGACCAGCGCCTCACTCTACGTCAGTAGAGCTTTAATCACGTCCGGCTCTCAGATCCATAACATCCTTCAGACGTATTATACAGGAACAGACTCTCAGTGTGGATCACAGGAATTTTACCGGAAAGAGAGATAATGGGCAACCATAGTGTGATACTGTTTAAAAATGTAATACATCACACAAGACAATATGACAATTAAAAACAATCTTAAAATACAAAAACCACACAATAGTGGTACAGACATTCACTGGTAGGGCTGACACCCTGGGCAACAACAATAGAAATGGCCTACGCGTTACGACCCTCCTCGGGTCTTTCTCAAGGTCAGCTCAGATGTGTCCACATCTGAGCTGACCTTGAGAAATACCCGAGGAGGGTCGTAACGCGTAGGTGCTCATTGGACTGACGACCTGAATGTGAACGACGAGTGGGGACTGAGCCGGTGTCTGAAGGAGTCCTGGGACTGGGGAATCCCTTGCTGCAGCCTGGTGATTTACTCCGTGTCATTCATGCTTTTAGAACTGACGTGAGCCAGTTCTTACTTCCAGCCGGTAATCAGCCATTTCTATTGTTGTTGCCCAGGGTGTCAGCCCTACCAGTGAATGTCTCTACCACTATTGTGTGGTTTTTGTATTTTAAGATTGTTTTTAATTGTCATATTGTCTTGTGTGATGTATTACATTTTTAAACAGTATCACACTATGGTTGCCCATTATCTCTCTTTCCGGTAAAATTCCTGTGATCCACACTGAGAGTCTGTTCCTGTATAATACGTCTGAAGGATGTTATGGATCTGAGAGCCGGGCGTGATTAAAGCTCTACTGACGTAGAGTGAGGCGCTGGTCGAGCGGTATTCCACGTATCTTTTTTTCATTGCATTTTGTATTAGAGGTGGGAAAAGCCTCTGGTGGTACACTGTATAACTAGCAGCCTTAATTGCGCACTGCCTGACACTCCAAAATTCTTTTGTTAGATAAGTTTTGGTACCACGGTTCACATGGAGACTGTGCGCTCCATAGTTATTGCATGGAGCCATGAGATTACATGGCATCCCTGGATAGTCAGGATGCTTACCTACAGGTTCCTATAGCATTGTTCCATCAGTGTTCTCTCAAGGTTCACAATCCTCCAGCAACATTTTCAGTTCCAGACCTTACCCTTTGGGTTAGCCACAGCCCCCAGAGTATGTACCAAAATTATAATGATTATGGCAGCTTATCTCCGCAAGAAGGGGATAAGAAAATTGCCATACCTCGACCACCTTTTTTATCCTGGCACAATCACAGGAAAAGCTTCTGTGCCATCTCCAACAGACAGTGATTTGTCTGCAGAGGCACGAGTGGTTCATAAATTGGGCAAAGTCATCTCTGGTTCCGTCACAACGGATGACTGGCTGTAGGGCAGTACTGAAGCAAAGTCTGCAGAAAATTGATTACCTCGTAACAAGATATCCAAGGTACAGTCAGGTACTCAGGAGTTGTTAGTCAAACAATCAACCCACGCAGCTATGCGACTGATGGGTTTGATGGTGTCAACAATCGACATGGTGGAGTATGAACAGTTTCACTCAAGACCTCTGCAGCGTCTGATTCTGGCCAGATGGAATGGAATACATCAGACAAGGTAAGAAAGTCTGGTGGCTACAGACATCCCATCTAGACAAAGGAAGAACCTTTTTGGATATCAGATGGGGGATCCTGACAACAGATGCCAGTCTTCAGGGCTGGGGAGCAGTGTCCAGAAGATTATGGTTCCAGGGACAATAGACCACAGTAGAAAGTTGACTGCCAATAAATCTGTTAGAACTTCGGGCCATATACATGGCAATGATTCAGGCAAAGGACACTCTTCAAGGAAGACCAGTCCAGATCCGCTCGGACAATTTAACGGCAGGGGCGTACCTCAACCATCAGGGAGGAACACGCAGCCAAACAGCAATGAAGGTGGTAAGTCACATACTAAAGTGGGCAGAACTCCATCTTCCAGCATTGTCCGCAGTATTCATTCTGGGAGTCCTAAATTGGGAAGTGGACTTTCTCAGTCGACACGCCATCCAAGCAAGCGAATGGGCTCTACACCTGGAAGTCTTTCAGATTCTGGTAGACAAGTGGGGTTTGCCAGAGATAGATCTCATGGCGTTCCATCTGAACAACAAAGTGCCCGCATACGGGGCAAGAACAAAGGATCCTGGAGCGATCTTTGTGGATGCCTTGTCAGTGAAATGGGATTTTCTTCTGGCGTATCTATTTCCTCCGATCATCCTGCTATCAGGGTGGTAAGGAAATTAAAAGAAGCAAAGGGTGCCGTGATTCTAATAGCTCCGGCTTGGCCCAGAAGGCATTGGTACACAGATCTGCAGAGAATGTCTTTGGCTGCTCCACTTCTGCTCACTCAACGTCCAGATCTACTAATGCAGGGTTCTTGTTATAACAGGCATCGGGATCGACTATTGTTGATGGCGTGGCTCTTGAAACCTCTATCCTGAAGTCAAGAGGATTCTCGCTACAGGTAATTCAAACAATGCTCAGAGCGAGCAAACCTTCCTCAGCTCACATTTATCACCGAATATGGTAGGCCTATATTCATGGTGCAGTGAAAGAAATATGGACCCAAAGTCTTTTCAAGTTTCCAGGGTCTTAGCTTTCCTTCAGGCAGGAATGGATAAGGGTTTGAAGGTGGCTTCCTTGAGAGTACAAGTATCAGCATTGACTGTATGGTTCCAAAAGAAAATTGCCAATTTACAGGATGTGCATACTTTTTCCAGGGAATGCTGCGCATTCAACCTCCTTTTTGTTCCTCCTACAGTGCCTTGGGACTTAAGTCTAGTCCTCAAAGACCTTCAAGTTGCTCCGTTTGAACCACTTAATAAAGTGGATCTTAAATGGTTGACAGCTAAAGTTCTCTTTCTATGGACTATGCATCAGCTAGAAGAGTGTCAGATTTAGGAGCTCTGTCATGTTCTTTCTGATTTTTTTTATTTTATTTTTTATTTTTTTAAATTTTTTTAGTCCAGATAAAGCAGTTCTCAGAACTAAATTCCACCTTAATGAAGAAATTGTAGTCACGGTTTTCTCAGGTATCGGAACTTTCTGCAGGAGATGTGTCGCGGGACTTAGTCCGAGCATTAAGGATCTACGTGGATCGCACCAATGCCATCAGACAGATTCTGTCTTCATTTCCTACGGAATTCACAAGAGAGGATGGCCTGCTAATAAATAGTCGCTGGCTAGAGGGCTTCGAATTACTATTTTGGAAACTTATTCTCAAGCGGATCACCCTGTTCCGGCTAATATCTCTGTTCACTCTACTTGTAAGGTGGTAGGTCCTTTATAGGCAGCACTACATGGTGCTTCAGCAGAACAGATATGTAAGGCAGCCACATAGTCTTCCATTAACACATTCATTAGACATTATGCTTGGATACTTTTGCCTCTCATGACGCTGAATTCGGGCGTAAGGTTCTCCTGTCCAATCAGGAGCGTCCCCACCACTAAAATTGCTTTGGGAAATCCCATTGTTATCTGTGGATAACCTGTGGACCCTGCCGGAGAAATAAATGTTATGGTAAGAACTTACCGTTGATAACAGTTTTTCTCCCAAGTCCACAGGGATCCCACCATGACGCACCTGATTTGAGGATCTTTATACTCACTAACCTCTTCCTTCTTGTACGGAAGGGTGTGCATGTATGTTCTTTTCGCCTGATTAGGGCTCTACATGATGCTCCTGCCTAGATGCTTTGGAATCCAACTGATTTGCTTGAGCCAGTGGGCGGGGATATATGGACAGGCCTGTTGCATCCTGGGAGGCCTGAAAGCTTGTGATCGTTTGGTGCCAATCTGCTATCGCAACATCATATCCCATTGTTATCCTGTGGAACCTGTGGACTTAGGAGAAATACCGTTATCAACGGTAAGTTCTTACCATAACGTATATATTCAGTCACACTGTCCTTTATTACATATTGCCGTTTGGGGGTGCCCAAACAGGTCACTATTCCCACATCTCAGCTCGCAGAAGCCGGCAGCCGATCGCGCCCGAACAGACCGGGAGATATTTAGTGGTTTGTGTTGCTCATTATTTCGTCTCACACCATCCTGAGGTGGTGAGCAGAAATTTACCCAAATTTGAACACTTGGGCGCCTTTACTGCCATCTGGACAGCGGTGACACCATTTCCCCGGTGACTTCTGTCTGCAGTGCTGGCCATCGCGGTACTCAAGAGAGGTAAATATAATTATATGTGTGCAGGGTGTGTTGTGACCACCCCTGGGGGGGTCTGTGTGCACTGCACACCCGGCACCCACTTTAGATGAACCAATGCACAATGTAGTATGTGATGGCTGCGTGTGGTAACTGGAAATGATTGCAGTGTAGTAATTTATCGGCATCAGACTAGGGTAATTAGATGTCATAATATATTTGCCATATTCTCTATATATAGAACTACCTATAAATACTAATCATGAAAAAATAAAAAAATTGAGAGTTCGAGAGACCTATGTCATCCCAAAAAATGTAGTGTGCATTCTCTTAGCAAGTAATTACTTATTACTGTAGTGTATGTAACAGTAGGGTAATTAATAAATGCAAAACATAATTTCACTGTCAT
This sequence comes from Pseudophryne corroboree, assembly GCF_028390025.1. Taxonomy (NCBI): domain Eukaryota; kingdom Metazoa; phylum Chordata; class Amphibia; order Anura; family Myobatrachidae; genus Pseudophryne; species Pseudophryne corroboree. The sequence goes on from NC_086449.1 coordinate 203,145,028, forward strand.
GTATTCTTCAGAAAGTTGAAGTTGGTACATTTGTCCTGAATCCACCCAAAATAAACTGCAAAACTGATTCCGCAGCTTGATATTTGCTGCTGTAGCTATACATTAAGAATGTTTAATGATCATACAATTAAATTTAATGTATATCTATCTACAGGCACGATTCAAATGTGACAATCCCCCCCCATCCATCACTTTAGATGGGAGATCGGCGCAATATAATAATTAAATATTTCCCTACGTATATTTATGTTTATATCTAGTAATCCTGAGGACAATGGGATAACAATGAAACGTTGATTGATTCACTAAAAGCTCCCTCAAGTTTCCTGATGTAATGGAGTGCCGCACCCTGTTCTGCATGTAAGTTTGGGGACTTGTCTCCACTTATTTGAGGGCACCCGTAATATATTGTACGGGTAATGGAGTGCCGGACACCACTGTCTTTGTTTGTTTGTTTGTTTGTGTGTATATATATATATATATATACACACACACACACACACACACACACACACACACACACACACACACACACACACACTGCTCAAAAAAATAAAGGGAACACTTACACAACACAATGTAACTCCAAGTCAATCACACTTCTGTGAAATCAAACTGTCCACTAAGGAAGCAACACTGGTTGACAATCAATTTCACATGCTGTTGTGCAAATGGAATAGACAACAGGTGGAAGTTATAGGCAATTAGCAAGACACCCCCAATAAAGGAGTTGTTCTGCAGGTTGTGACCACAGACCACTTCTCAGCTCCTATGCTTTCTGGCTGATGTTTTGGTCACTTTTGAAAGCTGGTGCTGCTTTCACTCTAGTGGTGGCATGAGACGGAGTCTGCAACCCACACAAGTGGCTCAGGTTGGCACATCAATGCGAGCTGTGGCAAGGTTTGCTGTGTCTGTCAGCGTAGTGTCCAGAGCATGGAGGCGATACCAGGAGACAGGCCAGTACATCAGGAGACGTGGAGGAGGCCGTAGGAGGGCAACAACCCAGCAGCAGGACCGCTACCTTCGCCTTTGTGCAAGGAGGAACAGGAGGAGCACTGCCAGAGCCCTGCAAAATGACCTCCAGCAAGCCACAAATGTGCATGTGTCTACTCAAACGATCAGAAACAGACTCGATGAGGGTGGTATGAGGGCCCGACGTCCACAGGTGGGGGTTGTGCTTACAGGCCAACACCGTGCAGGACGTTTGGCATTTGCCAGAGAACACCAAGATTGGTAAATACGCCACTGGCGCCCTCTGCTCTTCACAGATGAAAGCAGGTTCTCACTGAGCACATGTGACAGACGTGACAGAGTCTGGAGACGCCAAGGAGAACGTTCTGCTGCCTGCAACATCCTCCAGCATGACCTGTTTGGCAGTGGGTCAGTAATGGTGTGGGGTGGCATTTCTTTTGGGGGCCACACAGCCCTCCATGTGCTCGCCAGAGGTAGCCTGACTGCTATTAGGTACCGAGATGAGATCCTCAGACCCCTTGTGAGACCATATGCTGGTGCGGTTGACCCTGGGTTCCTCCTAATGCAAGACAATGCTAGACTTCATGTGGCTGGAGTGTCAGCAGTTCCTGCAAGACGAAGGCATTAATGCTATGGACTGGCCCGCCCGTTCCCCAGACCTGAATCCAATTGAGCACATCTGGGACATCATGTCTCGCTCCATCCACCAACGCCACGTTGCACCACAGACTGTCCAGGAGTTGGCGGATGCTTTAGTCCAGGTCTGGGAGGAGATCCCTCAGGAGACCATCCGCCACCTCATCAGGAGCATGCCCAGGCATTGTAGGGTGGTCATACAGGCACGTGGAGGCCACACACACTACTGAGCCTCATTTTGACTTGTTTTAAGGACATTACATCAAAGTTGGATCAGCCTGTAGTGTTTTTCCACTTTAATTTTGAGTGTGACTCCAAATCCAGACCTCCATGGGTTAATAAATTTGATTTCCATTGATAATTTTTGTGTGATTTTGTTGTCAGCACATTCAACTATGTAAAGAACAAAGTATTTAATAAGAATATTTCATTCATTCAGATCTAGGATGTGTTTTTAGTGTTCCCCTTATTTTTTTGAGCAGTATGTATGTATGTATGTATGTATGTATGTATATGTATGTATGTATATATATATATATATATATATATATATATATATATATATATGTATATGTATATATATATATATATATATATATATATATATATATATATATATATATATATATATATTTATTTTATACACACGTAACATTAAAACCACCTACCTAATATTGTGTGGGCCCTCTTGTGCTGCCAAACTTGGTGATCCTTTTAGTCATGGAGTCCACAAGACCCCTGTCCTGTGGTAAATGGCACCAGGATATTGGCAGCAGATCCTTTCTGTGCATTGCGAGGTGGGGCCTCCATGGCTCAGACTTGTTTTTCCAACACATCCCACAGATCCTTTCTACACATATTGTATCCTGGTGCCTTCTCTTCCCAAGTTAAATGACGCACATGCATCCGGCCATTCACATGATGTCAAAGAAAACATGATTCATCAGACTAGGTCACCTTCTGCCATTGCACTATAGTCCAGTCCTGATACTCATGTGCCAATTGTAGGCGATTTTGACAATGAACAGGGTTAGCATGGGCACTATGACTGGTGTACGCCTACACTTGCTGCATATGGGGCAGTATCTGACACTTCAGACACCTTTCATATGTGTCTGCACCTTTCTGTCATATTCAGCATTAACTTTCCCAGCAATTTGTGTTGCTGTAGCAGATCTGTGAAGGGGCAAACAGTTTGGTGCTGTGCCAGATTCTATTGCGCACAGAGGCCATTATCCCAATGATTTGTCTACTGCACATGTACGGATTGTCTCCATGGGAATTTGTGGAAGTATTATACCTCTTTCACATCTCCAATGCCGGATCCCACCTGGGAATTGGAAACGTGTTCTTCCCGAGTGGGATCCAGCATTGGAGACTATCTGCTGGCTTCCCAACCTGGCAAATTGCTGGGTCGGTTGCCATAGCGGCGGGGGGTGGGGACAGAGGCGGTGCTGGAAGATGAGCTTATCTCCGCGCCGCCTCTCCCTATCTAGTAAACTGGTCCTGGGTCGCCTTGACCCGGTGAATCCGTTTACGCTGCCACTGACTCGGTATTCAACCTGGGATTAACACTGCTTTATTCCTGGGTTGAATTACCAGGTCCAGGCGACCCGGGAATTCGGACATGGCGCTTTCACATCGCACACTGGCCCTCATTCCGAGTTGTTCGCTTGCTAGCTGCTTTTAGCAGCATTGCACACGCTAGGCCGCCGCCCTCTGGGAGTGTATCTTAGCTTAGCAGAAGTGCGAACGAAAAATTAGCAGAACTGCTACTAAATAATTCTTTGCAGTTTTCGAGTAGCTCCAGACCTACTCACAGATTGCGATAAGCTCAGTCCGTTTAGTTCCTGGTTTGACGTCACAAACACGCCCTGCGTTCGGCCAGCCACTCCCCCGTTTCTCCAGACACTCCCGCGTTTTTCCCTGACACGCCTGTATTTTTTTAGCACACTCCCGGAAAATGCTCAGTAACCACCCAGAAATGCCCCTTTCCTGTCAATCGTTCACCGATCAGCAGAGCGACTGAAAAGCGCTGCAGGATCCACAGCAAATCTGCTAATTTTTTAGTTAAATAACTAAGCGCATGCGCCCTGCGTGCCTTGCGCATGCGCAACTAGCAACAAATCGCAGCATAGAGAAAATCCGCAATGAGCGACCAACTCGGAATGACCCCCACTGACCCGTGTCGACCCGGCAATTTATGCGACATGAAAGGGGTATTAAAGAGCCATGATGCAGGTTGAGCTTGATGGGCTCGCTTGGACCTAGGGGTCCGTGTGCACTGCACACCCTGCACGAGTGCACATATTACAGGTATGCGACTGCTTCTGTGAAATTGGATAAGACAGGCTAGCCTTTGCTCCTGACTCGCATAAATGGGCTTGATTCAATTCAGCATGGATTGATTAGCTCCCGGTGCCATTTAATTCAGTGCTCTGTCATTTCATGTCAGGCAAAACTGGTTCTTGTGGACTAAACAGGTTGTTTTGCCGCGAGCACCGGCATTCTCCTTCTAAAGTGCCTGCCGCAATGCTGTTTCTGCCGCGCTATAGGCAGAAATCCGCATCGTGCCAGCACTTTGTTGGATTTGTGCTTGCACCCCTAGAGGGGTTCGAGAAGAAATCCTCTTGTTGGGTGTCACAGTGCTCTGAATTGAATAGCACCGGGAGCTAAATCCCAGCTCTGGTTAAACTGCACTGAATTGAATCAAGCCCAATGATCCTTGGGTGCCCATGACCAGTTCACCGGTTGTTCTTCCTCAGACCACTTTTGGTAGGTACCTGCATACCGGGGACACCACATAAGAAATGATGTTTTAGAGATACATTGGCACAGTTGTCTAGTGTCAAAATTTGCCCTTTGCCAAAGTCCTCCAGATCCTTAGGCTTGCCCATTTTTCCTACTTCCAACACATTGACTCCAAGAACTGGGTGTTCACTTGCTGCCTAATATATCCCACCACTTGACAGTTGCCAATGTAACAAGATAATCAATGTTGTTCTATTCACCTGTCAGTGGTTTTAAAGTTAAGGCTGATTGATATGTATGTGTTTTTCTGCAGCAGGGTACACTGATTCCAGAGGGAATTACACTGGGGTGTAGAGTTGGATCTTGATCCGAGGCACCAACATGCTAAAAGCTTTGACTGTTCCCAGGATGCATAGTGCTGCCTCCTCTATATCCCCACCTCCAGGCACTGGAGCTCCGTTTGTAAGTTGGTGCCTGCAGTGCAGGCAGCTAACAGGGAGCACAGCCCTGAAAAGAGCTTTTTGAAGAAAGAAGACTTCAAGGGCTGCAGCACAGGCACTTAGAAGTGCTATATGTCAGTCTGACACATCGTGCTGCAGCTCCCTCAACTCCCCCAGCGGCCCTGTATACTCCCGCGCCCTGGTTGCCGGGTACTTACGGCAGGAGGGCTCGGGTCTCATCAGGCACACACACTCCACTGCTCTCCTGGATTGCGTGGCCGCATCTACAAGGGAGGAGGTAAGAGGGTCCCCCAGGCGGGACCCGATGAAATCGCGGTCCGGAGCGGTCTTTAGGAGACTGCGCGCGCTGGCGTGGACACTGTGGCCGTACAGGGACCCCACTAGACCACCAGGGCAAGGGGCACAGGTCGGGTTTATTGAAATCTGTTTCAAATAGGCCCCGTAGTACCCGGTGATGAAGTCCATCAAGGGGAAAAGACCCTGACCTGTAGCCCCTCCCCCCAGCCCCAGGCGCCATCTACAGCAAATGTTCCCGCCCTGGAGCTGCATCTCTCTCTCCCTCACTCCCTGTCAGCGTTTGGGCGCCATTACACACAAGCTGAGCTGATTCTGGGACTGCTGGGCAATGTCTTCTCTGTAAAGCCATCTGGCATCAGCGCTGTGCTTTTACAGGACACTGAAGTATTCTACATGTCGTTTAGACAGTGTTATTTAAGAACAAGTGCATAACTTCAGTACCCTGTGATATACATCTAGTCTTTACTGTGCATTGTTAGATCTGTATATATACATAGCTTTATTTAGTAGTTACTTAGTATTGCTAGTCCAGTGCAGTTTTATTGTTTGTAATTTCTGCATTGTACATGTGACTGTGTGCCAATAGCTGCTGTGTGGTCTATGGGGGTCAGTCCAACTCGTTTGCACGCAGTTGTTCGCTGCGGTGTGAATGGGTCGGGACTGCGGCTGCGTGGCGTCCACAATGTGCATGCGCGTCGTTGCCTGGCAACGGTCGTCGCCGGGCAGTGCCGCCACCAGCGCTGAAAGCCATCGCAGCAGCGATCGCTAGAAGATTGATGGCGGGGAGGCGTTCCGGGACGTCTACTCACCGTTTTCCGGGCGTGGAGATCCGAACGCAGGTGTGTCCAGGCGTTTGGAGGGCGGATGTCTAATGTCAATCCCGGGACCTTTGTTGCTGGATCCGTTGCACAGGGTAAGTAGGTCTGACCCTGGTATTGTTTTGCAGGAAACTTTTTTTTAGCATAGCAGGGCTGCACAAGCAATCGCAGTCCTGCTATGCTAAAATACACTCCCCTATAGGCGGAGTCAAGTTGATCGCACGAGCAGCAAAAAGTTGGTAAGTGCGATCAACTCGGAATGACCACCTATATTCTGTGTATCTCACACACATTGCTATCCCTATATTCTGTACCCTGAGGGGGGCTAAGTACATCAGGGTTCTCATTTATATAGTGTCTCACAGGATATACTACTTTGGTATTTTTCTCTGTGTTTCAGTCACCATATACCTCTTAGATTCTCTGTTTGTACTCTGCTTTGCAGTCCCACTATACAGGGAGTTTTTATCAGGTATTTTGTCTGCTTTTATTATACTAGTACACCCTAAGGTTACGCTTCCAAATAATGTCTGCTAAACGGTGGTAGATCCATGGCTGATCCTGCACTGTGCAGTTCTGATGCCACAGATTGCTCAGAGAAAAACATATCAGATGAGGGTTCAGGTACTGGGGTTTCTATACCCCTCAGTCAGTCTGCATCATCGGAGGTGCACCAAAACCCACCTTGGGCTGCCTTTTCTAATTTACTGACTATGCTAGTAACTAGACTTGCGCCCCCTGTGGGACTTCCTGTGCCATTACAGCCACATATTGTCCCTGCAGTTAATCCGCCATGGGCAGATAATCTATTCTTTCAGTTACAGCAATTAAATCAGTCTTTGGCAAAACAAAAACCTAACCCTCTCCCACCTAAGACCAAGGGGTCCTCTAAACGGGCCATTACTTCCTCACAATCCACACATGTTTCGGATACTTCATCTGATGAAGATGGTGCATATACTGACCCCTCAGACACTGATGAAGACGCTTCTGATGGGGAATCTATTACTCAGGTGGATGTTCCTGACCTCTTGGAGGCTATCAGGCTGATCCTTCAAATTGATGAAGTAGAGCCTCCAGATACCTCTAAGAAACCTGATAAATTCAAGCGTCAGAAGGTTACTAAGTTAGTTTTACCCCATTCTGACCATTTGGTTGATATACGTCAGGAATCTTGGGAGTATCCAGGAAATAAATTCTCTCTGTCTAAGAAGATGTTAGCTCGTTATCCCCTGGCTGCAGAGTTAAGTAAAAATTGAGAAACACCGCCGCCGGTGGACTCACAGGTCGTGTGTCTGGTGGTGTCATCTGCACTGCCTGTTACTACCGTCACCTCTCTGAAGGAACCGACGGATAAGCGTGTGGAGGGTTGCTTGAAGTCTATTTACACTCTTGCAGGAGCTGTGCATAGGCCCACTATTGCAGCTTCTTGGGCTGCAAAGGCTATTGAAGCCTGTGTTCAGGAAGTTGAAGCGGAACTACCGTCTGATTTTCCTGATAATGTTAGACCGTGTCTTTCATATATTACAGCCTCTCATTATATTCAGGAGGCGGCATCTGATGCTGGTGTCCTGGCAGCCAAAGCGTCTACTACGTCTATTCTGGCGCGCCGGATTCTCTGGTTGCGGTCCTGGTCTGTAGATCTGGACTCTAAAAAGACCTTGGAGGTGATCCCCTTTAAGGGAAACATCCTTTTTGGGTAGGATCTTGACAAGATTGTTGCTTACTTGGCATCCGCTAAGACTGCCTGTCTGCCTATTACTAATCCTTCGGCTCCGAAGGCTAAAAGTACTTCCTTTCGCTCCTTTTGACCTACAAGTAAAGCAAAGGGTCAGGCGTATCTGAAACAGGTTCGCACTTCCAAATCCAATAAGCCCAAACCTAAGTGTTCCTGGGCTGCCCGTCAGCCTGTTTCCAAAACAGACAAGCCTGCTGCATGACGGGGCAGGTCTCCTCCTGGGGGACCCCAGGGTGGGAGGCTGACTTCTGTGGTTTGCTCAGGTATGGTTACAGACCACTTTCGTACGCCTGGGTACAGGAAGTCGTCACTCGCGGATACACCATCTCTTTCAAGAAACGCCCCCCTTGCCAGTTTTGCTCAACAAACATCCCTTTGGATCCAGTAAAAGCAAAAACTCTCCATTTGGCGGTACAATCCCTCCTAGACACAGGGGTGATAGTGCCGGTGCCCCTGGCTCAGAAAGGCAGGGGGTACTATTCAACGCTGTTCCTAGTTCTGAAACCGAATGGGTCTTCCCGGCCCATTCTCAACCTCAAGTCATTGAACAAATTTGTGAAGGTTTCCAAATTCCGTATGGAAACTCTTCGCTCTTTTGTTCTGGCTTTGGAGCCAATGGACTCTATGGTATCCCTGGACATACAGGATGCTTACTTGCATATTCCTATTGTCATGTCGCATCAGCAATACCTGCGGTTTGTTATTGGCAACCTACATTTTCAATTCCAGGCCTTACCTTGTGGTTTGACCACGGCTCCGAGAATCTTCACCAAGGTCATGGCGGTCATAACGGCTATGCTCCGCCGTCAGGGTATCAGGATCCTGCCGTATCTGGATGACTTGTTGATCCTGGCGAACTCTCCAGAGGTTCTTCTCTGTCATCTGGAACTGACGGTCCAATTCCTGCAAGCCCATGGATGGCTTATCAACTGGAAGAAATCCTCCCTGGTCCCTGCTCAGAGCATAGTGCACCTGGGGGCGTTATTGGACACCCACAACCAATGGTTGTTCTTGTGTCCAGAGAGTCCGGAAACTTCAGGAAAAGATAAGATGCTTCCTGTCTCGCCCACGTGTGTCGATACACTCGGCGATGCAAGTAATAGGCCTCATGGTGTCTGCTTTCGACATGGAGTACGCTCCATTTCATTCCCGCCCTCTGCAGAGGTTAATCCTTTCCAAATGGGACGGCCTGCCACACCGGATCAGGACTCGCATGATCTCCTTGACTCCGGAGGTTCGCCTGTCACTGAGCTGGTGGCTACAGGACCAGCAACTGAGCAGGGGTCGTCCCTTCTGGATCTCCAACAGGGTCCTTATAACAACGGATGCCAGTCTGCGGGGTTGGGGCGCGGTGTTCGAGCAACACTCTCTTCAGGGTCGATGGATCAGGGAGGAAACTCTCCTCCCGATTAAACATTCTGGAGTTGTGGGTAGTGTTCAATGATTTGAAACTGGCCTTGCCTCTGGTACAGAGCAGGCCTGTTAAAGTACAGTCAGACCACGGTGGTGCACATAAATCATCAAGGTGGCACTCAAGATTCTTCTATGGGCGGAACGCCATCTGCCAGCCATATCGGCAGTGTTCATTCCGGGGGTCCTCAACTGGAAAGCGGACTTCCTCAGTCGTCAGCACGTACACGCCAGAGAGTTGTAGCCGTCATCCAGAAGTATTTAAACTCCTAGTTGACAAGTGGGGCCTACCAGTTATAGACCTGATGGCGTCTCGACACAATCACAAGGTTCCGGTCTTCGGAGCAAGGACAATGGATCCTCAAGCAGCATTCGTGGACGCCCTGGCAATTCCATGGCATTTTCGGCTGCCATACGTGTTCCCTCCGGTGTCACTCCTGCCCAGAGTAATAAGGAAGTTCAAGCAAGAAGGAGGAATGCTACTTCTGATAGCTCCAGTGTGGCCCAGACGGCATTGGTTCTCAGACCTACAGGTTCTCTCAATAGAGCGTCCTCTTCTACTTCTGCAACACCCAGACCACCTCGTTCAGGGCCCATGTGTCTTTCAGGATCTGGCCCGACTGGCTTTGACGGCGTGGCTCTTGAAGCTTCAGTTCTGAGGGCCAAGGGATTCTCTGAGGCGGTCATTCAAACTATGTTGAAAGCCCGTAAACCGGCTTCGGCTCGGATTTATTATAGGGTCTGGAATTCTTCACCTGGTGTGCGGCTAAGAATTATAATGCGTATAAGTTCAGTACTGCCAAACTTTTGGCTTTTCTGCAAGAGGGCCTTAACTTAGGTCTTTGACTGGCCTCCCTCAAGGTTCATATTTCGGCCTTGTCGGTGTGGTTTCAGAGAAAAATTGCGACTCTGCCTGACGTTCATACTTTCACTCAGGGTGTTTTACGGATTCAACCTCCCTATGTTTCCCCTGTGGCTCCTTGGGATTTGTCGGTTGTCCTGGATGCCCTCCAAGAGTCTCCATTCTAACTTCTTGAGTCTGTGGACCTTAAATGGCTTCATCTTTAGGTCTTGTTTTTGCTGGCTATTGCTTCTGCTAGACGGGTTTCAGACTAGGGTGCTTTATCCTGTCGGTCACCCTTTCTGATTTTTCATCGTGACTCGGTTCTTAGAACTCACCCTGGTTATCTGCCTAAGGTGGTGTCATCTTTCCTCCTTAACCAAGAGATTGTGGTTCCGGCCTTTACCTCTCCTAGTTTGTCCTCCAAAGAGCGGTCTTTGGATGTGGTACGGACTCTCCATATTTATGTGAAGAGAAAAGCTTCGCTTAGGAGATCTGATTCTCTTTGTTCTTTTTTGGTTTTCATAAACATGGCTGGCTTGCTAATAAGCAGACCTTGGCCAGATGGATTAGAATGGTGATTGCACATGCTTATGTACAGGCTGACCTTCCAGCTCCTGCTACCATCAAAGGCCATTCTACTCGGTCTGTTGGACCTTCTTGGGCGGCCCGCCGTGGTGCGACCCTTGAACAGTTGTGCAAGGCAGCTACGTGGTCCTCAGTGAACACATTCATAAGGTTCTATGCCTTCGATACTTCCGCCACCCAGGATGCCTCCTTTGGATGTCGGGTTCTTGTGCACGCTACAGTGCGTCCCCTCCCATGAGGAACTGCTTTAGGACATCCTGATGTATTTCCCTGTGGAATCAGTGTACCCCGCTGCAGAAAAGAAGATTCATGGTAAGAACTTAAGTTTGTTAAATCTTTCTGCGAGGTACACTGGATTCCACAGGGTGCCCACCCTGACACACTTAGCTTCTTTGGGTTTGTATGGTATTAGCCGCTGGTACCTTCTACTGTCGTGAGAATTTAAGTGTATGTGGCTACTAACTGTTGTCGCCTCTTACCTACTGCTGCATTGGACTGGTTAACAAAACTGAGCTCCAGTGCCTGGAGGCAGGGATATAGAGGAGGCTGCGCGATGCAACCTGGGAACAGTCAAAGCTTTTAGCCTGTTGGTGCCTCGGACCAGGATCCAACTCTACACCCCGATGTAATTCCCTGTGGAATCCATTGTACCTCGCAGAAAGGGGATCCGGTCTGAAGATCGACAGTATCTAGGTCGACAATGTTTAGGTCGACCACTATAGGTCGACAGTCACTAGGTCGACATGGATGGAAGGTCAACAGGGTTTCTAGGTCGACATGTGCTAGGTCGACAGGTCTAAAGGTCGACATGAGTTTTTCACATTTTTTTTCTTTTTTCGAATTTTTTCATACTTAACGATCCACGTGGACTACGATTGGAACGGTAAAGTGTGCCGAGCGAAGCGGTAGCGGAGCGAAGGCACCATGCCCGAAGCATGGCGAGGGGACGCGGTGCACTAATTTGGGATCCCGGTCACTCTACGAAGAAAACGACAAAAAAAAAAATCCTCATGTCGACCTTTAGACCTATCGACCTAGCACATGTCGACCTAGAAACCCTGTCGACCTTCCATCCATGTCGACCTAGTGACTGTCGACCTAAGCATTGTCGACCTAGATACTGTCGATTTGATGAACCACACCAGCAGAAAGATATTTAACATCAGTAAGTTCTTACCATAAATCTCCTTATTTCTACTGTATCTATATATCTACAGTATATTTACTGTTCAGAGGCATTTGATCACGTGGGCAATGACTAGAGGAAGCCTTGTGGGCTGGATGGCATTATGTAAATATTCTGTAGATATATAGAAACATAGCATTTGACGGCAGATAAGAACCACTTTGCCCATCTAGTCTGCCCTTCTTTTTTTTTTTTTTTATATATCCTTTAGGTAGCCTCAACCCTACTTGAGCCTTAGTTCTTTGATGGGTTTTCATATGCCTGTCCCAAGCATAGTTAGTACTAAGCTTTATCACACTAGTTCTCTAAGCAGTTTCCAAAATATAAGAGCACATGTCTCTGATCTAGCGCAATTTATGCCGCTCACACATATATTGGAAGCTGTCCTAATAATTGGCTCTAATGTTGCCCCAAAATCGGCGTAATGCCAGAGATTTTAATCAAAGATCAAATAGGGTTTGATCATTCAGTTGTCAGATGACTATCTGCCTCTATGACCATCTGCTGACCTCCCTACACAAGTCCCGAAAAGCCAGGTTTGTAGAACAGCCATCTGTGCGAGACCAAAATAAAAGCATATCCTGTTTTGCCGTTATTTTAGCTTGAAGGAGAAAACATTAGGATAAATCTATTTTGTGTAGATATAGACGTATAGTAACACACAGGCTTTTTTTAATCATTAAACCTGTATTACTATTACCTGCTTCTAACAATCGCCATAAATAAGACAATGCCGCCTCATACAATTAGATGTGTGGGTTCAGTTTTCTGAAAACCGAATCCACCTGAATTTGCTGTTTGAGTAGTTCTGAGCCCGGGATCGGGTTTTCCCACCAGGCTCAAATTTCAAAACAATTTGGCCATTCACACCAGTCCCTGCCCCAGAGGAGTTTAAAATCTATATTCCCAACCAGCGGTGGCTCCTACCTTGTTGGAGGACGACGGCTGCCGCTGGCTATGCTCCCGGGTCTCCATCGCCTTGTCCCAGCCACCGCCTGGTTTCCGGCACCTGTACTGTGTACAGTTCAGACACCGGGAGCATGTGCATTAGCGGTGACTGTACTGTGCATGCGCAAAACCACGGCTTCTATAGACTGCGTCGGCTGCAGCCTATAGAAGCCAGCTAGGGCTGACGAGACAGGGAGTGGCTTCCTACAGGAAGCCAAATCTCTGCTAACGACAGTCCTGGAGGAAAGAAACACATCGCCCAATAGGACTACCTGTAGTGTCTGACTGGCAGGTTGCACTTCCAATAGGAAGTCACTGCCAGTCACGATGAAGCCAGTGCAGTCTCATGGACTGCTCCTGGCTTCACTAACAGTGAGCTGAGTGGTGGATTTTAATTGGGGGTGGGGTTGTAGTCCTGTAGCCCATAGGTAAAAACAGTCTCTGTTCCCTAGCACATGTATACACAAATACCCCTTTCACATCGCACTAAAAACCCGGTATCGACACGGCATATTGCCGTGTCGAAACGGGTCCGTGTGCGATGTGAAAGGTCCTTTGGTGAATTAGCGGGTCATCTGACCCGGTAATTCAACCCGGTAAAAAAGAAGGGTTATTACTGGGTCAGGCGCAGTGTGAATGGGAGCCGTTCCGATGCGACACGGCTCCCATTCACAGTATAGGCAGAGGCGGCGCAGGAGATGAGCTCATCTCCCGACGCCGCCTCCACCCCCGCCCCTGCTGCTCCTGCGCCCTCCGCTGCTATGGCAACCGACCCGGTATATTGCCGGGTCGGAAAGCCAGCAACGGAGCGCAAATGCCGGATCCCACCCGTTAAGTACACGTTTTTCTTACCGGGTAGGATCCGGCATTTGTGATGTGAAAGCAGCAAAACTCACACTAGGGTTAACTTTTTGTTGGGAGCCAATTAACCTACCAGTATATTTTTGGAATGTAGAGGGAAACTGAAGTACTTGGAGGAAACCCACGTAAGCTCTGGAGAATATACAAACTCTATATGGTAGGAATCAAACCTATGACCTCAGTTCTGTGAGGCAGTAATGCTAACCATTACACCATCCATCCTGCCCTACCCAAAATTATATATGTGACCGTTCCATCTTACACCACTTTTCTTTCATTATGGGCGGTATTTTGGTGACCGTCTTGTCTATAAAAAAAAATATATATATATTTTTTTATTGGTAATAGCTCTAATACAGTACTAACTTAAAACACATATTAAAAGAGAAATACGAGGGATGTCTGCTAAGTTTCCAGATGTGCAGTGAATAGGTAGAGTAGACACAGTCTGACTGGTTGTGAACTGTAATTTTCTGCAGTGGGATCAACTGGTATTCCACAGGGAATAACATTGGGGGTGTAGAGTTGGATCTTGATCCGAGGCACCAACAGGCTGAAGCTTTGACTGTTCCCAGGATGCACTGCACTGCCTCCTCTATATCCCCGCCTCCAGGCACTGGAGCTCAGTTTTGTAAGTTGGTGCCTGTAGTGCAGGCAGCTAACAGGGACGGCTGCGTTAGGCAGCCCTGAAAAGAGCTTTTCTGACAGACTTCAAGGGCCACAGCAAAGGTACTAGCTGCTATGTCATTCTGACATATCGTGCTGCTGCTCCCTCACCTCCCCCCAGCAGCGCTGTATACTCCCGCACCCTTGTTGCCAGGTACTTACAGCGGAGGCACTCCGGTCTCATCAGGCACACACACCGCCGCCGCTCTCCGGGATCGCGTGGCCGCACGTTAAGGGAGGAGGTAAGAGGGTCCCCCAGGTGGGACCCGCCGAAATCTCGATCCGGGACACGGTCTCCGGAGATGGAACGCGCCGCTGGCGTGGACACTGTGGCCGTACAGGGATCCCACTATATCCACTAGGGCAAGGAGCACAGGTCGGATTTACGAAAATCCACTTTCCATAGGCTCCATAGTACCCGGTGGTGAAGTCCAGCATAGGGGAAAGGGTGCTGACCTGTAGCCCCTCCCCCAGCCGCCATCTACAACAGATGTTCCCGTCCTGGAGCTGCATCTCTCTCTATCACTCCCTGTCAGCATTTGGGCGCCATTACTCAGAGCTGCACTGATCCTGGGACTGCTGGGCACTGTCTCCTCTGTAAAGCCGCCTGCCTCATCAGCGCTGTGCATTTACAGGACACTTAAGTATTCTACATGTCGTTTAGACAATGTTAAGAACAAGTGCATACCTACAGGAATATGTAGTACAAGTATTCTGTGATATACATCCAGTGTTTACTGTGCATTGTTATATCTGTGTACATACATAGCTTTACATAGTATTGCTAGTCCAGTGCAGTTTTATTGTTGTTGTGTGTAATAATTTCTGCATTGTACATGTTACTGTGTGTGCCTATAGCTGCTGTGTGGTTCCTATTCCGTGTATCTCACACATATTGCTATCCCTATATTCTGTACCCTGAAGGGGGCTAAGTGCATCAGGGTCTCGTATATAGTTTGGTATTTTTGTCTGTGTATTTCAGGCACCATATACCACTTAAATCCTGTCTGTGATCTGCATTTGCAATCACACTCCACAGGTTTTTTTTGTCAGGTACTGTCTGGCTATATTGTAGTGTTACACCCTAGGGCTACATTTTCCAATATTGTCTGCATCTCAGTGCGGGAGATTCGTGGCTGATCCTGCGTCATGCAGTGCTGACGCCACGGATTTTTCTGAGGAAAATATTCCAGCTAAGGGTCCAGGTAATGGGGGTTCTGTATCCCTCAGTCAGCCTGCAACACCGGTGGCACACCAAGACCTACCTTAAGCTGCTTTTTCTAATTTACTGACTACACTGGTAACGAGATTTACGCCCCCTGTGGGACCTCCTGTGCCTTTACAAGCACATATTGATCCTGTTGCAAATCCACCATGGGCGGATACTCTGTCGACTCAGTTACAGCAGTTAACTCAGTCTTTGGTTAAACAAAAGCCTGACCCTCACCCTCCTAGACCTAAAGGATCATCTAAACGGGCCATTTCTTCCTCACAATACACTCATGTTTCGGATACTTCATATGATGAAGATGGGGTATATTCTGATCCATCAGACACTGATGCAGATGCTTCTGATGGGGAATCTATAACACAAGTTGATGTTCCCGACCTCTTGGAGGCTATCAAACTGATTCTTCAAATTGATGATGAAACTGACCCTCCAGATACATCTAAGAAACCTCATAAATTCAAACATCAGAAGGTTACTAAATTAGTTTTGCCACATTCTGACCATTTAATTGACACACGTCCGGAATCCTGGGAGTCTCCAGGAAAGAGATTCTCCCTGTCGAAAAAGATGCTAGGTCGTTATCACCTCGCTGCAGAGTTAAGTAAAAATTGGGAAACACCACCTCCGGTGGATTCACATGTCTCACGTCTTCTTGTGTCTTCTACTCTGCCTGTCACTACCGTCACCTCTCTGAAGGAACCGACGGATAAGCGCATCGAGGGTTGTTTGAATTCTATTTACACTCTTACGGGTGCTGTACATAGACCTACTATAGCAGCTTCTTGTGCTGCAAAAGCTATTGAAGCCAGGGTTCAAGAAGTTGAGGTGTTGCTACCTCTGAATTTTTCAGATAATGCCACAGTGTCTTTCATATTACCACAGCCTCTCATTACATTCAGGAGGCGGCTTCTGATGCCCGTGTGCTGGCGGCCAAAGCGTCTACTACGTCCATTCTGGCTCACCGGATTCTGTGGTTGCGGTCCTGGTCTGTGGATCTGGACCCTAGAAAGACCTTGGAGGTGATCCCTTTTAAGGGAAACATCCTTTTTGGGGAGGTTCTGAACAAGATTGTTGCTGACTTAGCGTCTGCTAAAACTGCATGTCTGCCAAGTAAAGCAAAGGGTCAGGTGTACCGGAAACAGGCTCACAGTTCCAAAACATCTAAGCCCAAACCTAAACGTTCCTGGGCTGCCCGTCAGCCTGCTACCAAATCAGACAAGCCTGCTGCATGACGGGACGGGCCTCCCCCTGGAGGACCCCAGGGTTGGGAGGCAGACTTCTGCGGTTCGCCCAGGTATGGTTACAGACGCCTGGGTGAGGGAAGTAGTCACTCACTGATACACCATCTCTTTGAAGAAACGTCCCCCTCACCAGTTTTGCTTGATAAATATCCCTTCGGATCAATTGAAAGCAAAAACTTTACATTTGGTGGTACAATCCCTCCTGGATACAGGAGTGATAGTGCTGGTGCCTCTGTCTCAGAGAGGCAGGGGGTACTATTCAACGCTGTTCCTAATTCCGAAACCGAATGGATCCTCACGGCCCATTGTCAACCTCAAGTCTTTGAACAAGTTTGTGAAGGTATCCAAATTCCGTAAGGAAACTCTTCACTCACTTTGTTCTTGGTTTAGAGCCCAAGGGCTATATAGTATCCCTGGACATACAGGATGCTTACCTACATATACCTATTGCCATGTCGCATCGGCAATACCTGCGGTTTGCTGTTGGCAACCTACATTATCAATTCCAAGCCTTGCCTTTTGGACTGACCACGGCTCCGCGGATCGTCACCAAGGTCATGGCGGCTCTTCTCCGCCAGTCAGGGTATCAGGATCCTGCCTTATGTGGACGATTTGTTGATCCTGGCGACCTCACCAGAGGTTCTCCTCCGTCATCTGGAACTGACTGTCCAATTCCTGCAAGCCCACGGGTGGCTCATAAACTGGAAGAAGTCCTCGCTGGTCCCTGCTCGGAGCATGGCGCACCTGGGGGCGTTTAGACACACAACCAAAGGCTGTTCTTGTCTCCGGAGAAGGTCCTGAAATTTCAGGACAGGATAGGATGCTTCCTCTTTCACTCACGAGTGTCTATACACTCTGCTATGCAAGTACTAGGCCTCATGGTGTCTGCTTTCGACATGGTGGAGTACGCTCAATTTCATTCTCGCCCACTGCAGCGGTTAATCCTTTCCAAGTGGGATGGCCTGCCTCACCGGATCAGGTCTCACATGATCTCCTTGACTCTGGAAGTTCGTCTGTCTCTGACCTGGTGGCTCCAGGACCAACGATTGAGCAGCGGTCGTCCCTTCTGGATCTCCAACTGAGTCCTTCTAACGACAGATGCCAGTCTGCGGGGTTGGGGCACGGTGTTCGAGCAACACACTCTTCAGGGTCGGTAGACCAGGGAGGAGTCTCTCCTCCCAATAAACATTCTGGAGTTGCGAGCAGTGTTCAATGCTTTGAAACTGGCCTTGCCTCTGGTACAGAACAGGCCTGTTCAAGTACAGTCAGACAACGCCACCACGGTGGCGTACATAAATCATCAAGGCGGCACTCAAAGCCGCATGGCAATGATGGAAGTGTCAAAGATTCTTCTATGGGCGGAACGTCATCTGCCAGCAATATCCGCCGTGTTCATTCCGGGGGTCCTCAACTGGAAAGCGGACTTCGTCAGGACGTACACGCCGGAGAGTGGAGTCTTCATCCGGAAGTCTTTCAACTCCTAGTGGACAAGTGGGGCCTACCAGATATAGACCTGATGGCGTCTCGACACAATCACAAGGTTCCGGTCTTCAGAGCAAGGACAAGGGATCCTCGAGCAGCATTTGTGGGCGCACTGGCAATTCCATGGAACTTTCGGCTGCCATACGTGTTCCCTCTGGTGTCACTCCTGCCCAGGGTAATAAGGAAGTTCAAGCAAGAAGGACAAATGCTACTTCTAATTGCTCCAATGTGGCCCAGGCGGCATTTGTTCTCAGGACCTACAGGGTCTCTCAATAGAGCGTCCTCTTCTGCTTCCGCAATACCCAGACCTCTTCGTAAACCAGCTTCGGCTCGGATTTATTAGAGGGTCTGGAATTCTTTCTTCACCTGGGGTGCGGCTAAGAATTATGATGCATACAAGTTCAGTACTGCCAAACTTTTGACTTTTCTGCAACAAGGCCTGGACTTAGGTCTTTGTCTGGCCTCCCTCAAGGTTCTTATTTCATCCTTGTCTGTATGGTTTCAGAGAAATTGCGTCTCTGCCTGACGTTCATACTTTCACTCAGGATGTTTTAAGGATTCATTCTCCCTATGTCCCTCCTGTGGCTCCTTGGGATCTGTCTGTGGTACTGGATGCTCTACAAGAGGCTCCGTTTGAACCCCTTCAGTCTGTGGACCTTAAATGGCTTACACTTAAGGTCTTATTTTTTGCTGGCTATTAACTCTGCTTGAAGGGTTTTGGAATTGGGTGCCTTATCCTTTCGGTCACCCCTTGTGATTTTTCACCGTGACCGTGCGGTTCTTAGAACTCACCCTGGTATCTACCTAAGGTGGTGTCGTCTTTCCACCTTAACCAAGAGATTATGGTTCCGGCCTTTATCTCTTCTGGTTTGTCCTTCAAAGTACAGTCTTTGGATGTTGTATGGGCTCTCCATATATATGTGAAAAGAACAGCCTCTTAGGAGATCTGATTCTCTTTGTCCTTTTGGTTTTCACAACCGTGGCTGGCCTGCGAATAATCAGACCTTGGCCAGATGGGTTAGAATGGTGATTGCACAAGCTTATGTACAGGCTTGGCTTCCAGCTCCTACTACTATCAAGGCCCATTCTACTCTATCTGTTGGACCTTCTTGGGCGGCCTGCCATGGTACATCCCTAGAACAATTGTGTAAGGCGGCTACGTGGTCCTCAGTGAATACGTTCATCAGGTGCTTTGTCTTTGATACTTCCGCCTCCCAGGATGCTACCTTTGGACGCCGAGTTCTTGTGCCTGCTACAGTGCGTCCCCTCCCATGAGGAACTGCTTTAGGACATCCCCAATGTTATTCCCTGTGGAATACCAGTGTACCCCGCTGCAGTAAACGAGATTTATGGTAAGACTTACCATTGTTAAATCTTTCTGCGAGGTACACTGGATTCCACAGGGCGCCCACCCTGACGCACTTAGCTTCTTTGGGTTTGTATGGCATTAGCTGCTGGTACCTTCTCCTGTTGTGAGAACGTGATTATCTGTGGCTACTAACTACTATCGTCTTTTATCTGCTACTGCATTGGACTGGTTAACAAAACTGAGCTCCAGTGCCTGGGGGCGAGGATATAGAGGAGATGGTGCAGTGCATCCTGGGAACAGTCAAAGCTTTTAGCCTGTTGGTGCCTCGGATCAAGATCCAACTCTACACACCCGATGTTATTCCCTGTGGAATCCAGTGTACCTCGCAGAAAGTGATTGAACAATGGTAAGTCTTACCATAAATCTCCTTTTTTATTGTGGAGCGCAACAGAGGCCACTGGAGAACAATGATCTTTTCCGGCTACAAGAGTGGTTTCAACTGTGGGATAGATTTGATTGCAAGCTGCTTTTGGGCGGAAGCACCAGCTTGAACCACTGTGTTTAAGTGGTTTGTAGAGACGGTCCTTGGAAGATGAGTGATGTGACCGACCTCTTCATTACTGAGTAAAACGTTGCTGCCGTGCGGGCAATGGTTGATGTGGACACCAAGGTGACCATGGCCCAGTTAGAGGAGGGAGTTAGGCATCTCATCGGGAACCATCCACTTGATACTCCATGAAAAACTTGGCCTGAGCAAGGTTTCTGCATGCTATGTGCCTGATCATCTTATTCAGGAGCAAAAGGATGATTGTTGCGAAAACTCTGTATGGGAGATCAGTGGTGATGAATCCTAGATCTACAGTTTCGACCCAGAGACCAAACAGTATGCTTAGTGGACTCCAGTTGGAGGTGTGCTGCCATAGAAGTTCAGATGTGAGCGCAGCGTAGCCAAGCAGATGGTGGCTTATTTGTGGCCAAGATTGGTTATGTAGCTACCATATCACTTGTGCAGCAGTGTATTCTGTGGGGATTGGTACACCAAGCAATGCCTGCTGCAAGTGCTGGAAGCCATTTCCAGGCACCATCCACTAACTCTCCCTTTTGGTACCCTACTCCATCACGACAATGCACCTGTGCACAACTCCAGGAAAGTGGTGGATTTTCTGGCCGATGCAAGAGTTTGGTCATCTGCCACACAGTCCAGACCTGGCCCCCTGCAAATTCATGTTCCCACAAATAAAGAGCAAGATGCGTGGGATTTGTTTTGAGTCTCCAGAAGCTGCAGTGGAAAACTTCATCCAGCATGTAGAAGACATACCTGCTTCAGACTGGTCAAGCTGCTTCTTCAACTGATTTGAGCACATGCAACTTTGCATTGACTCCTCTGGCGAATACAAAAAAAAAAAAAAAAAAATCACTCTATTTGTAAATATAATACTTTGTGTGCATTTAAAAACTTTGTATACCACTCATAACTGCCGTGTATTTGTGCCGCTGCTCTGTTGCTTAGTTTAGCCAGCCAGCTTTTGGCCAGTATTGATGAACAATATTGTGAGCTGGAGGTGGTCAAAACTGACTGGAAAGGACTGGAAATTAATATTATTGAGGTTAACATTACTGTAGAAACAGGCCCAAATTACATGATTTTAGCTGTTGTTTAGCATTTTTTTTTTCTAAATCTTCATCCAAAACACACGAGGGTGGTTTTTACCAAAACCGAAAACCAAAACATGGGGGTCTGCGCTTATCTCTACGCACAATATAAGGTGCATGATATAACACATGCAAGTAGATTGTATGCGAAAATTAACAATGTCCAGCTGTTACCAAACGCATCGCAGGTCTAATTGAATGTCGACCTTTGGTCCATGTTGACCATATGGGGCTAACCTAATAACTTTAGATCTAATGCATGTAGATTTTCAATACCACACCCAGTAAATAGTTGCATTTTGCATACATAAATGCTATGCAGGAAAGCACGTAGGTCGTCTTTGGGTATTGGCATCTACAGCATTATTTTTTTTTTCTTACTGCAGTGAGTCGGTGCTGCTTAAAATTGGCAGATGGCATTTTTAAAACCACTCACATTTTTTTAAACTTGCAATAAGTAGTGTCAGCTTCATAAGCAGGTGTTCATTTTAAGCTTTTAAAATGCACTCTCAGCCTATCAAAGTTCCTTTGATGCTGTTAGTCCGTAAAGGATAAGCTAATGTATCCATGTACACAATGTGTAAATACAGTCAATTTACAATATGTGGTTATGCTCACATAGCATCTGCTGAGCATTTAGCAAACACCACAGTCGGTGTATTTGATATGTTGCCTAAATGACTTAATGTGCCATTAATAGAGTGCTAGCTCTTGGGAGCTATGCGTCCAGACGTGGGGCTGCAGCGCAGTCCAAAGTTCAAATAAGGGAGCCACACCTACTGCTATCGAGTCAGATTGGGATGACAGTAGGTGGCAGTTGGTGTGGCTCCCCTATTTGAACTTTGGACTGTGCTGCAGCCCCTCCTCTGGAGCCACCACTGCATGCGATTTTCAGAATATTTTCAATATTAACAGTGTTGATAATCCAGGTGATGGAGCAGCCATATTTGAATCATTTGTCCACCTGTGGTGACTTAGTGACTGCATGGTGGAGTTATAGTTGGATGTTGTGAAATAGGACTAAAATTGTACAGCAATTATATCATCACATTTCTCCTGCAAAGGCCACAGGTTATCCACAGGATAAACATTGGGATATGAGGTAGCGACAGTGGGTTAGCACCAACGATCAAAGCTTTAGGCCTCCCATAATGTACCGGGCCAGTCTCCTATATCCCCGCCTCCTGGCTCAGGCAATTTAGTTTTTTGTTTGGTGCGGCAGGAGCTGACCATGGTCAATGGGCTGCTGTTTTTTTAGCAGCCATAAGCTTTTTTTCTCTAACGTCCTAGTGGATGCTGGGGACTCCGTCAGGACCATGGGGATTAGCGGCTCCGCAGGAGACAGGGCACAAAAAGTAAGCTTTTAGGATCACATGGTGTGTACTGGCTCCTCCCCCCATGACCCTCCTCCAAGCCTCAGTTAGGTTTTTGTGCCCGTCCGAGCAGGGTGCAATCTAGGTGGCTCTCTTAAAGAGTTGCTTAGAAAAAGTTTTTTAGGTTCTTTATTTTCAGTGAGTCCTGCTGGCAACAGGCTCACTGCATCGAGGGACTTAGGGGAGAGAAGTGAACTCACCTGCGTGCAGGATGGATTGGCTTCTTAGGCTACTGGACACCATTAGCTCCAGAGGGAGTCGGAACACAGGTCTCGCCCTGGGGTTCGTCCCGGAGCCGCGCCGCCGACCCCCCTTACAGATGCTGAAGATTGAAGAGGTCCGGAACCAGGCGGCAGAAGACTTTCAGTCTTCATCAGGTAGCGCACAGCACTGCAGCTGTGCGCCATTGTTGTCAGCACACTTCACACAGCGGTCACGGAGGGTGCAGGGCGCGGGGGGGGGGCGCCCTGGGCAGCAATGTATAATACCTGTATGGCTAAAAATACATCACATATAGCCCTTGAGGCTATATGGATGTATTTAACCCCTGCCAGATATCACAAACTCCGGAGAAGAAGCCCGCCGAAAAGGGGGCGGGGCCTATTCTCCTCAGCACACAGCGCCATTTTCCCTCACAGAAATGCTGGTGGGAAGGCTCCCATGCTCTCCCCTGCACTGCACTACAGAAACAGGGTTAAAACAGAGAGGGGGGGCACTGATTTGGCGATATGAATATATATTAAATGCTATAAGGGAGGAACACTTATATAAAGGTTGTCCCTGTATAATTATAGCGTTTTGGTGTGTGCTGGCAAACTATCCCTCTGTCTCCCCAAGGGGCTAGTGGGTCCTGTCCTCTATCAGAGCATTCCCTATGTGTGTGCTGTATGTCGGTACGTGTGTGTCGACATGTATGAGGAAAATGTTGCTGAGGAGGCGGAGCAAATTGCCTGTAATGGTGATGTCACTCTCTAGGGAGTCGACACCGGAATGGATGGCTTATTTATGGAATTACGTGATAATGTCAACACGCTGCAAGCCGGTTGACGACATGAGACGGCCGGCGAACAAATTAGTACCTGTCCAGGCGTCTAAAACACCGTCAGGGGCTGTAAAACGCCCATTTACCTCAGTCGGTCGACACAGACCCAGACACGGACACTGATTTCAGTGTCGACGGTGAAGAAACAAACGTATTTTCCTTTAGGGCCACACGTTAAGGGCAATGAAGGAGGTGTTACATATTTCTGATACTACAAGTACCACAAAAAAGGGTATTATGTGGGATGTGAAAAAACTACCTGTAGTTTTTCCTGAATCAGATAAATTAAATGAAGTGTGTGATGATGCGTGGGTTTCCCCCGATAGAAAATTATTGGCGGTATACCCTTTCCCGCCAGAAGTTAGGGCGCGTTGGGAAACACCCCTTAGGGTGGATAAGGCGCTCACATGCTTATCAGAACAAGTGGCGGTACCATCTACAGATAGGGCCGTACTTAAGGAGCCAGCTGATAGGAGGCTGGAAAATATCCTAAAAAGTATACACACACATGCTGGTGTTATACTGCGACCAGCGATCGCCTCAGCCTGGATGTGCAGAGCTGAGGTGGCTTGGTCGGATTCCCTGACTAAAAATATTGATACCCTTGACAGGGACAGTATTTTATTGACTATAGAGCATTTAAAGGATGCATTTCTATATATGCGAGATGCGCAGAGGGATATTTGCACTCTGGCATCAAGAGTAAATGCGATGTCCATATCTGCAAGAAGATGTTTATGGACACGACAGTGGTCAGGTGATGCAGATTCCAAACGGCACAAAGATGTATTGCCGTATAAAGGGGAGGAGTTATTTGGGGTCGGTCCATGGGACCTGGTGGCCACGGCAACTGCTGGAAAATCCACCGTTTTTTACCCTAAGTCACATCTCTGCAGAAAAAGACACCATCTTTTCAGCCTCAGTCCTTTCGTGCCTATAAGAGTCATATCTGTCCAGGGATAGAGGAAAGGGAAGAAGACTGCAGCAGGCAGCCCATTCCCAGGAACAGAAGCCCTCCAACGCTTCTACCAAGTTCTCAGCATGACGCTGGGACCGTACAGGACCCCTGGATCCTACAAGTAGTATCCAAGGGGTACAGATTGGAATGTCGAGACGTTTCCCCCTCGCAGGTTCCTGTAGTCTGCTGTACCAATGTCTCCCTCCGACAGGGAGGCAGTATTGAAAACAATTCACAAGCTGTATTCCCAGCAGGTGATAATAAAATTACCCCTCCTACAACAAGGAAAGGGGTATTATTCCACATTATATGGTGGTACTGAAGCCAGAAGGCTAGGTGAGACCTACTCTAAATCTGAAATATTTGAACACTTAAAAAAGTTCAAATCCAGATGGAGTCACTCAGAGCAGTGATAGCGAACCGGGAAGAAGGGGACTATATGGTATCCCGGGACATCAGGGATGCTTACCTCCATGTCCCAAAAATTTGCTTTTCTCACCGAGGGTACCTCAGGTTCGTGGTACAGAACTGTCACTATCAGTTTCAGACGATGCCGTTGGATTGTCCACGGCACCCCGGGTCTTTACCAAGGTAATGACCGAAATGAGGATTAGTCTTCAAAGAAAATGGACGACCTCCTGATAAGAACAAGGTCCAGAGAACAGTTGGAGGTCGGAGTAGCACTATCTCAAGTAGTTCTACGACAACACGGGTGGATTCTAAATATTCCAAAACCGCAGTTGTTCCAACGACACGTCTGCTGGTCCTAGGGATGATTCTGGACACAGTCCAGAAAAAGGTGTTTCTCCCAGAGGAGAAAGCCAGGGAGTTATCCGAGCTAATCGGGATCCTCCTAAAACCAGGAAAAGTGTCAGTGCATCATTGCACAAGAGTCCTGGTAAAAATGGTGGCTTATTACGAAGCGATTCCATTCGGCAGATTTCACGCAAGAACTCTTCAGTGGGATCTGCTGGACAAATGGTCCGGATCGCATCTTCAGATGCATCAGGGGATAACCCTATATCCAAGGACAAGGGTGTCTCTCCTGTGGTGATTACAGAGTGCTCATCTTCTAGAGGGCCGCAGATTCGGCATTCAGGATTGGATGCTGGTGACCACGGAGGCTAGCCTGAGAGGCTGGGGAGCAGTCACACAGGGAAAAAATTTCCAGGGAGTGTGATCAAGTCTGGAGAATTCTCTCCACATAAATATACTGGAGCTAAGAGCAAATTTATAATGCTCTAAACTTAGCAAGACCTCTGCTTCAAGGTCAGCCGGTATTGATCCAGTGGGATAACATCACGGCAGTCGCCCACGTAAACAGAAAGGGCGGCACAAGAAGCAGGAGGGCAGTGGCAAAACTGCAAGGATTTTTGGCTAGGCGGAAAATCATGTGATAGCACTGTCAGCAGTGTTCATTCCGGGAGTGGACGACTGGGAAGCAGACTTCCTCAGCAGGCACGACCTCCACCCGGGAGAGTGGGAACTTCATCGGGAAGTTTTCCGCATGATTGTGAACCGTTGGGAAAGATCAAAGGTGGACATGATGGCGTCCCGCCCGAACAAAAAACGGGACAGGTATTGCGCCAGGTCACGAGACCTTCAGGCGATAGCTGTGGATGTCCTGGTAACACCGTGGGTGTAACAGTCGGTGTATGTGTTCCCTCCTCTGCTTCTCATAACCAAGGTATTGAGAATTATAAGACGTAGAGGAGTAAGAACTATACTCGTGGCTCCGGATTGGCCAAGAGGGACTTGGTACCCGGAATTTCAAGAGATGCTCACAGAGGACTAATGGCCTCGGGAGCTAAGAAGGGACTTGCTTCAGCAAGTACCATGTCTGTTCCAAGACTTACCGCGGCTGCGTTTGACGGCATGGCGGTTGAACGCCGGATCCTAAGGGAAAAGGCATTCCGGAAGAGGTCATACCTACCCTGGTCAAAGCCAGGAAGGAGGTGACCGCACAACGTTATCACCACATGTGGTGAAAATATGTTGCGTGGGTGAGGCCAGGAAGGCCCCACGAAGAAATTTCAACTAGGTCGATTTCTGCACTTCCTGCAAACAGGAGTGTCTATGAGCCTCAAATTGGGGTCCATTAAGGTTCAAGTTTCGGCCCTGTAGATTTTCTTCCAGAAAGAATTGGCTTCAGTTCCTGAAGTCCAGACATTTGTCAAGGGAGTATTGCATATACAGCCCCTTTTGTGCCTCCAGTGGCACCGTGGGATCTCAACGTAGTGTTGGGATTCCTCAAATCATATTGGTTTGAACCGCTCAAATCTGTGGATTTGAAATATCTCACTTGGAAAGTGACCATGCTGTTGGCCCTGGCCTCGGCCAGGCAATTGTCAGAATTGGCGGCTTTGTCTTACAAAAGCCCATATTTGATTTTCCATTCGGACAGGGCAGAACTGCGGACTCGTCCCCAGTTTCTTCCTAAGGTGGTGTCAGCGTTTCACCTGAAACAACCTATTGTGGTGCCTGCGGCCACTAGGGACTTGGAGGACTCCAAGTTGCTAGACGTTGTCAGGGCCCTGAAAATATATATATATATATATATATATATATATATATATATATATATATATATATATATATATATATATAATTATATATATATGTGTATATATATATATATATATATATATATATATATATATATATGTATATATATGTATATATATATATATATATATATATATATATATATATATATATATATATATATATATATATATATATATAATTATAATTCCCGGACGGCTGGAGTCAGAAAGTCTGACTTGCTGTTTATATTGTATGCACCCAAAAAGCTGGGTGCTCCTGCTTCTAAGCAGACTATTGCTCGTTGGATTTGTAGTACAATTCAGCTTGCACATTCTGTGGCAGGCCTGCCACAGCCAAAATCTGTAAATGCCCATTCCACAAGGAAGGTGGGCTCATCTTGGGCGGCTGCCCGAGGGGTCTCGGCTTTACAACTTTGCCGAGCAGCTACGTAGTCAGGGGGGAACACATTTGTACAATTCTACAAATTTGATACCCTGGCTGAGGAGGACCTGGAGTTCTCTCATTCGGTGCTGCAGAGTCATCCGCACTCTCCCGCCCGTTTGGGAGCTTTGGTATAATCCCCATGGTCCTGACGGAGTCCCCAGCATCCACTAGGACGTTAGAGAAAATAAGATTTTACTTACCGATAAATCTATTTCTCATAGTCCGTAGTGGATGCTGGGCGCCCATCCCAAGTGCGGATTGTCTGCATTACTTGTACATAATTATTGTTACAAAAATCGGGTTATTATTATTGTTGTGGGCCATCTTTTCAGAGGCTCCTTCGTTGTTATCATACTGTTAACTGGGTTCAAATCACAAGTTGTACGGTGTGATTGGTGTGGCTGGTATGAGTCTTACCCGGGATTCAAGATCCTTCCTTATTGTGTACGCTCGTCCGGGCACAGTACCTAACTGAGGCTTGGAGGAGGGTCATGGGGGGAGGAGCCAGTACACACCATGTGATCCTAAAAGCTTACTTTTTGTGCCCTGTCTCCTGCGGAGCCGCTAATCCCCATGGTCCTGACGGAGTCCCCAGCATCCACTACGGACTATGAGAAATAGATTTATCGGTAAGTAAAATCTTATTATTTTATTTTTATAGTCTTACTATTTTTTTGAGCGATCTTTCTAAAAAGCGTCTTATACATAACTTAGAGTCGCTCCAACAACTCCGTGCCGGGTCGCGACAACGCTTACCCATGTGTACAGTGCTGTTTCGGCTGGCATCTGTGTAGGATGTACTAGCAAGTCCAGCATACGTTACCAGGCTGTGGCCGGAGCACGGGAAGAAGGTAAGGCATCTGTTCCGCTTACTAGGGGAAATGCGAGACACAGCCGCACTGTTTTGGAATAGAGACTACAGAACAGTAGCTGACACAGCTGCCACCTCGGGTGCACCAGCGCTAGGCCTTAGGGATCACAGGATCCAGGGGTAATATGAGGCTGCGATCTCTAGGGTTGATGTCAGTAGTGGGGAGTCAGATGCTCCCTTGATCACCCCTCCCCCCGGTTCATGACCAGTTTCCTTTGAGTTTCCCACCATGAACTGAGTTCCCGCTTCCATCTGAGATGACGTGTATCTAAAAGGACCCAGTCGCAGCATAGGTGGCTGTATGACTGGTGCGTCGGTGTTCACTTGGATGTCTGTGTTCAATCTAGGTTCAAGGGGTGGTTGTGTACACTAAAAGTGTCCAGATCAGGCATGTCCAATCTGTGGCCACATCCCAGAATGCCCTGGCACAGCTTTAGCATTCTCTGACTGCAAAACTGTCAGGACATGCTAGGATATGTAGTTTCACAACAGCTGGAGGGCCGCAGTTTGGACATGCCTGGTCTAGATCCACTCAACATTCACCAAAATTGATTGATCCTGGAAGCGGGTTGAAGTCTCCCTGTATAACAGTCTCCGGAGCCAGGTGATACAGCTCTAAGGGGTCTATTTACTAAGTCTTGGATGGAGATAAAGTTGCTGGAGATAAAGTGCCAGCCAATCTGCTCCTGTCATTTTTAAAATGCCGCCTGTGGCATAGCAGTTAGGAGCCGATTTGCTGGGACTTTATCTCCAGCGACTTTATCTCCATCCAAGGCTTAGTAAATAAACCCCATAGTCTCTATCTACCTTTGAGCATAAATAGTTGGTTAAGTGCCTCGTGCATATGAGTCTGTAAAAGCCATTCTATCCTTAGAGGAAGCAGCAGAGCTTTTGTTAAAATCTAAGGCACCTGTGTTTAAACGTCCCAAAACAGTTGGGACTCCGTTTCAGAACAGCTAACGGAAATTATGCAAGAGGCTTGGGTTACACCAAGTAAGAAGTTTAGAATTCCAAAGAAATGGAATTCCAATTATCCTCTTCTGGCTGGGACTGTTAAAAAAAGGGAGGTGGCTCCCAAAGTAGATACCCATGTCATTCGATTGGTGCGAAAATCTACATTACCTTTGCCTTCAATATCAATAAATGATGTCACGGATAGGAAAATGTGTTTTAAAAACCATATTCTTGTCTGGAGCAATCGTAAGTTCAGCCTGGATGGTAAAAGCAGTGGCAGCCTGAGCTGATGCATTGGAGGATGATCTTTCATTGGCATCTAGAGAGCAAAAATCCCATATAGCACATATTAAACAGGTGGCTATTTTTATGGAAGAAGCAGCCTTGGATAGGGATATAATTGCATGTCAAGCTTCAGCAGTAGCAGCTCGCAGAGCAACTTGGCCACATATATGGAAAGCTAACTCTAATCTAAGAAGGTTCTAGGGTTTTTGCCTTTTACTGGAGATATTCTTTTTGGTAAAGAAATAAACAGTATTTTGGAATCAGAAGCAGACTCCACGAAAGTGAAGTTTCTTTCCACATTCAAATCCAAGCCTAAATTTCTAGCTTTTCGGCCCTTTCGAACTCAAGGAAAAGTATAGGAAAGGGTTATTGCAAACAGTCTCAATCTGACAAGTCTGGTAAGATTAAAAAGCATTGGGCTACCAAAGGACCGGCTTCCCAGTCAGGAGATAAGCCGTCAGCCTGATGGTGTGGCCTCCACCTGGGGGATCCCAGGGCGGGCGGGAGGCCAACTTCTTCATTTTGCACAGGTCTGGCAGCAGTTCACCATGTATGCCTGGGTACAAGAAGCGATATCTCATGGTAATGCGTTTGCCTTCAAGAAACACCCTCCTCAAAGGTTTTTTTGTACCAAACTGTCTACAGTGGAAACGAAGGCCAGGGCTTTGCAAAAGGCAATTCAGAAGTTTCAGTCAGGATTGATAATTCCATCCCCTCCTGCACAATGAGGACAAGGTTTTTATTGCAACCTGTTTTTGGTTCAGAAGCCAAATGGGTCATTCTGGCCCATACTCAATTGTAAGTTGCTAAACAAGTTCATTTGGGTGCCCCGGTTTCATATGGAAACTTTACGTTCCATTATTTTGGCCATGGAGTCGGAGGATTTTATGGTATCCCTAGATATCCAGGATGCTTAACTGCATCTTCCTATAGCACTGTCCCATCAGTGCTATCTCAGGTTTGGTATCCTCCACTAACAGTGTGTTTCAGGCCCTACCATTTGTACTGAACACTGCTCCCAGAGTGTTCTCCGAAATTATGGTGGTTATGACTGTTTATCTCTGTCGGCAGGGGATAAGAATTTCTCCATACCTCGACGACTTATAAATTCTGACCCAGTCTCAGGAATTGCTTCACCTGCAACCAACAATAGCTTCTTTGGAGAGACACGGTTGGTTAATAAATTGGGCAAAGTTGTCCCTGGTTCCGTCACAATGGATGACTCACTTGGGGGCTGTCTTGGATTCGAGTCTTCAGAGTAATTTTTCCTCTGAACAAAATATCCAAAATTCAGTCAAGGATTCAGGAGCTGCTACACAGTCAAAGGGTATCCATTCATGCAGTAATGCGTATGATGGGATCTATGGGGTCAACATTTGACATGGTGGAATATGCTCCATTCCATTCAAGGCCTCTACAACGTAACCCATTCCATCAGACAATGAAAACAGACTATGGTCCTTCCTTTGGAAGTAAGGAGGTCATTAGCCTGGTGGCTATAGACATTCCATCTGGACAAAGGGAGACCCTTTTGGATATCGAATTGGGAGGTTCTGACAACGGATGCCAGTCTTCAGGGCTGGGGGCAGTGTCAGGAAGAAGTTGCTACCAGGGACAGTAGCCTGAGGAAGGACGTTGCCTGCCAATAAATATATTGGAACTTCGGGCTCTATGTATATGGCACTCATTCAGGCAAAAAACATCTTCCATGGGAAACCAGTTCAAATTCGCTCGGACAATGCAACGGCAGTAGCGTACCTCAATCATCAGCCAAAAAGCAATGAAGGATGTAAGCTGCACGTTAACGTGGGCAGAGCTTAATCATCCAGCCTTGTCCGCAGTTTGCATTCCTAAACTGGGAAGCAGATTTTTTCAGTCGACACGCCAACTATGCAAACAAATGGGCTTTACACCCCAAGGTCTTCCAGCCTCTGGTAGACAAGTGGGGGTTACTGGAGATAGATCTCATGGCGTCCCGTCAGAAAAACAAAGTTCCTGCATACAGGTCATGAACAAAGGAGTCCCGGAGCGACCTTTCTGGATGCCCTGTCAGTGAGATGGGACTTTCGTCTGGCGATGTTTTTCCACCGAACACCCTGTTACCCAGGGTGATGCGAAAGGTAAAACAAGGAAAGGGTGCTGTGATACTAATAGCTCCGGCTTGGCCCAGAAAACATTGGTACACAGATCTGCAGAGGCTGTCGATGGATGCTCCATTTCTACTCCCTCAACGTCTAGATCTACTGTCCCAGGGTCCTTGCTATTACAAGCATCTGGAGTGACTGTCTTTGATGGCGTGGCTCTAGAGACTTCCATTCTGAAAGCAAGAGGATTCTTACAACAGGTAATTCAAACAATGCGCAGAGCAAGGAAACTATCCTCAGCTCTCATTTATCACCGAATATGGCAAGCCTATATTCAATGGTGTGGTGACCGTAAATTGGACTCTAGGTCTTTGAGTTTCCAGAGTCTTCGCATTCCTTCAGGCAGGAATGGACAAAGGTCTACGTGTGGCTTCCTTGAGTGCAGGTGTCCGCATTAACTATATGGTTCCAAAAGAAAATTGCAAACCTACAGGATGGTCGCACTTTTTTGTCCAGGGAATGCTTCACATCCAACCTCCTTTTGTTCCTCCTACAGTGCCTTTAGATTTAAGTTTAGTCCTAAAGGTGCTTCAAGTTGCTCCCTTTGAATCATTGAAGCAAGTGGAACTGAAGTGGCTTACAGCTAAAGTTCTCTTTCTACTGGCTATTGCTTCAGCTAGAAGAGTTTCAGATTTAGAGGCATTATGTCGCCCTCCTTTTCAGAATTTTTTATTTTTTTTATCCAGACAGAGCAGTTCTCAGAACCAAATCTGGTTATCTTCCTAAAGTGGTGTCTAAATTCCACCTTAACAAAGAAATTGTAGGTCTGTCTTTCCAAGGGCCGGATCTTTTTGCGGGAGATGCATCATTGGACAGGGTCCGTGCCTTAAGGATCTACGTGAATCGTACCAGTGCCATCAGAAAGACAGACCTTCGTTCTCAATTGATTTAACAAGAGAGGATGGCCTGCTGACAAGCAGACACTGGTGAGGTGGTTTCGGATGACTATTTCAGAAGCATATTCTCAAGCTGATCTCCCTGTTCCGGCTAATGTCTCTTCTCACTCTACTCGTAAGGTAGGTCCATCATGGGCAGCACAACGTGGTGCTTCAGCTGAACAGATATGTAAGGCACCCACATGGTCTTCCATTAACACATTCATTAGACATGCCTTTGATACCTTTGCCTATCAGGATGTTGAATTTGGGCGAAGGATACTCCTGTCCAATCAGGAGTGTCCCCACCACTAAACTTGCTTTGGAACATACCAATGTTTATCCTTTGGATAACATGTGGACCCTGCAGGAGATATAATAGTTATGGTAGACTTGCTGTTGATAAAGGTAATTCTCCTGACGCACCTGATTTGAGGATCCTTTAACCTACGAACCTCTTCTTGTACGGAAGGGTGTGTGTGTTCTTCTCTCCTGATTTAGGGCTCTCTATGATTCTTCTGCCTTGAGCTTTGGAAAACATCTGAGCCAGGAGGCAGGGATATAGGGGACTGGCCCGGTGCATTCTGGGAGGCCGAAAGCTTTGATCGTTGGTGCCAATCAGCTGTCGCTACCAAATATCCCAATGTTTATCCTGGAGATTCTGAATTTAAGAGAGTTATTGATGGTAAGTCTACCATAACTATTAATCGTGCTGTTAAGGTGCTTCCTGCTTTGCCTCTTTACTGAGGCGAAGCAGTAACAATGAGACGTGTTAACAACTCATTTGTCAGATTGGGGGAGTGAAAACTCCCCCCTCCGGCGATCCCCGCCAGTGTCTGATGCACTGTGTTTCACTGCCTGGCTGGCTCCACTGGGCATTTGAGATTTCTTCCCATTCAGCCCAGGCAAGTGGCTTGTTTTTAGAGGTGGGAGGCATCTCTATACTTCCCACACTACTCACTCATTATCTATAAGTCTCACCTAGTTTTAATGTATTAAATAAAAGTAATATTTTAATTTTACTAACATTTTTAAGTGTGCCCCCACTTTGCCTATAGGAAGGAATGGAGTGTTGCATAACTTCGGGGGAGCACCACCAACAAATCTGATACTATAGTGGCAAAAACTTCTTCTAAAAATGTAACCCATACATATTCACTTTTTTCTTTTTATGTTTATTGAACAATATACAACATTGTTTTAATATAAAGCAATCTTTTGATATAGGCATGCTTGAAGGGACAATCGTTTGATATTGCCAGGTTAGCTTCCAGCAGCTGAAATAAAATGTTGGGCAGATTTATCAAGTGTGTGTCTGATTACGAACAGCTGTACTTTGTAGTAGGTATTTATTTCTATGTTAAAGGAAAAAATACGCTAGCAGAAGCTAGTCATTTGTTTTGCCGATGGGTGTCTGTGTTCCCCTTTATTTATGTTCACACCCTCCTGAGGTAGTGAGAAGAAATACCACCCAAAGTTGGCTTTTCGGGGGCCTAGACTGGCAGTGCACCCAGTATGTGCACGGGTATAGCCGATTTATGCAACCAAACACTACATTTGGGGCGCACCATGCTTGATAAGGAATGTGTGGCCGCAGCAATTGTACCCATCAAAACAATTGTTTATCACCCATTACTTACGGGTGCCTAAAAACAATTTAATTCGCCCCAATAAGGCAAGTCTGAAACCTGAGTCGTATAGCTTGCTCATACCTCCCAACATGGCCCTCTCCAGAAGGGAGAGAATGCGCTGCTCCTGGATTTCCCTCTATATTTGTGATTGCCATCACCTGTGCTGAATCACCTTTACTATCCATTACCCTGTTCAACACAGGTGCCACCAATCATACATTAAGATGGAAGTCCAGGAGCAGAGCATTATGGCCCTCCTGGAGAGGGTAATGTTGGGAGGTATGGTTTGCTTAATGATCTGGTAATCAATCAAGTAATCAAACTACAATCTTATTTATAACCTTTAAATGACAATATTCAAGTTGTAGATGGGAAAAAATAGGCTAAAGTTCTGCACTTGAAGTATCTGCAAGAAATGACAGCAGCTCCATAGAATGCTACTGCAAATAAGCCGCACACCACACCTATGTTTAGAATGAGGCAGCTGGCTGAGTGCTCCTTAATTAGGATTTGTCTGTGCAGGTATCTTGTAACCATGTGAGCTGTATGTTATGTTCTATTTAGAGTAAATTAACAACCATTGATCCCTGCCATGCAGGTAACACAGGTGTGCCTACAACATATTAAATAAACATTTACACAGCATTTTTGTCGTCCCTCCACCCCCTCCCCTTCCCCTCTCAAGAAATCTGGTGGTATGTGAATATTTAAGTATGGCACCTTTAATTCTTGCTGCTGCTCCCTCTTATGCTTGGTGATTGCAGTGTTAACAACATTAAGGTCCGTACACATTAGACTATGTCGCTCTGTGAGCACCGTCTAATGTTTCCCCTCCCCGGCCGGTCGGCGGGCGACTGTACACACTGAGCGATATAACCGCTCATATCGCTGAGTGACGTCACGCCTCCGCCAGCCCTGCATGCAGGTCGTGGACGACAGTCTAGATCCTGCATGCATGCACCGGCGACGATCGTTGCAGACCCGCGGGGCCGCGCATCGGTCGTCGCTGGTGGCATAC
Source organism: Pseudophryne corroboree (assembly GCF_028390025.1). Lineage (NCBI taxonomy): Eukaryota > Metazoa > Chordata > Amphibia > Anura > Myobatrachidae > Pseudophryne > Pseudophryne corroboree. Next base: position 203,180,259 of record NC_086449.1, read on the forward strand.
ACACTTGCCGATAAAATGAGCGACGTCGCTCAGGGAGGGGGAAATGAGCGACGTCGCTCATTTTATCGGCAAGTGTGTATGGACCTTTAATGGAGTAAATCTGATCTTGTAGCGCATGGAAATAAGCATCAGGGATCACCTGCACACCCATTTTTGTGTTGCACCCAATAGATGTGGGTGCAAATTTAGAGTGATTTAAACAGCCAAGTCTCTAACAATATGCTCACACTAAGTAAGAGCTGCTACAGGAGACGGCATAGAAAGTACTTGAGTAAAAACGGAAGCATATTTTCATGAAATATATTGAAGCTTATAATGTAAGAATTGTTTTAAGATAGACGTATGAGAATTAGTTTTTGTGCCGCAGGACCTATATATGGCATTTCTCCGTTTGCATCAAACAACTGCACTTAGATTCCCTGTGGTGAAAATAAAACCATGCGATTAACACAGCAAGATATGCTGTACTGAAGTGAATGGTATTTAAATTGTTAGAGACATTTTCTCTGGGCACTCAAGATAACATCACATTAACTTTCTACTTTTACCAACTGATGGGTGAGCGGAGAGCTTGATGCAGATGTGCTTCATGCACCTAGCCTTAATACGCCACGCTGCTGCGAGAGAGCCATGGCGGTTGTGCATTTTAGGTGCAAGCGGATGTGACAAAACCGCTTCACAAGACTGCTTTGATTGATATGCGACACTGTGACAGTCTGTATATGAAGTGCAGCTGTGAAACAAATCTGTGTCTGCTTTGTAGCACTTTGTATACAGATTCAGAAGATGTCTCGTGCTGCATGGCGTATTGAGGCTTGATGCATATTCGAGCGAAAGACACAAGCAGGGACGCACGGGACCTGGAGCGCTGTTGAGGGATGTTTAGTGCGACTGCAGAAATAATGTGAGGACACATCTGTACTAGTTTCATTGACTTGTGCAAATGTCTAAATTGTTAGAGTATCTTGTTCTTTTCTAATGTTTACGGTTTTGGGGCAAAGTGGAATGTAGTGCACATTGAAATGAGCTTGACAATGAGACCGTAAAAAAGGTGCTTGTTTAAAATGGTGATTGATGCTAGGGGACCTGGGGTACATCCTGTCTTACGTGCCCCAGGTCCCCAAAGCTATATTCCAGCTCTGCCTACCAATTTATGAGGAACCAGTACCTCACACACATGGCAAGCCTGATGTGCATTAGCCAATTCCCTCAGATTTTAACAGATTAATGTTGTGGATCCAAAGTGGCATGGTTCTGCTGGCACCTGTTACAATGATACCAATTACTTTTTTTTCTTTATAGTCTGCAGTCAGTATGGGCTGACCCTCAGGCAACAACTACATGTATGTAATGGGCTGCAAACACTGTGGGGAATGGGTGGTCTTCAGTATGCCCACTGTCGGGATCCCGGCGCACAATATACCGGTGCCGGAATCCCGACAGCCAGCATACCGACACTTTTTCTCCCTCGTGGGGGTCCATGACCCCCATGGAGGGAGAATAAAATAGCGTTGCGCCACCATGCCCGCAGCGTGGCGAGCGCAGCAAGCCCGCAAGGGGCTCATTTGCGCTCGCCACGCATGTCGGTATGCCGGCAGTCGTGCTTCCGGCGCCGGTATGCTGGTCGACGGGAGCCCGGCCGCCGGCATACCATACTACACCCGTGGGGAATATGTACTAAGCCTTGGAGAGTAATAGTGGACAGAAAGTACCAGCCAATCTGCTACTAACTGCCATGTTATAGGCTGTGTTTGAAAAATGAATTATGCAGGGTATACACTGGCCGATATACTGTGGGCACGTTGGCGAGTATGTCTGCAGATATATTGGTGCATTGAGCTGTGTGTATGAGCAGACGTCGGACTGCCCGTACACTTGCTGCAGACGCTGCCGTTGTCCGACACCACAACTGGGCGAGAACATGTAAACATGCCTTCCCAGTTGTGATGTCCAGTACAACATATGGGGCCAACAATCTGTAAAGGCTCATACACACAAAACGAGCCCACACCGATATTTGCAACGGCGGAGACCTGGCAGTGTGCCGGCATCAGCAAGTGTTGATGCCAGCAGGGAAGCGATCGACGGCGGTGGGGTGGCGGGGGGGGACGGGACGGGCTGTCGTTAATGAGTACCTCCCTCGTGTGTACATGTTCAGACGTGGTAGGATGGTGTTAAATGCATGGGAGCGCGCATTGTTAACGACATTGAGTGTACACATTAGACGAGATTGTAAAAGATCTTGCTCAGAATGGCCCTTCTGAGAGAGATCTTTTATTTTCTCATATAGTATGCACGGGCCTTTAGTGTGTACGCGCTTACCGATCGTCAGATAAGTCGGTGGACTGGCCTGACAACCGATCCGTTGGCCTAGTGTGTACCCAGGTTTAGGAGCTGGTTGGTAGTTTATCACTCTCCAAGGCTTAGTACATCTGTCCCTGTATGATTGAAATGGCAGAATTTTGACTTGCCAAAACTTGAGATGGTTACAGCTCGGGACACTGCTCTGGATTAAGGTGTGTACACACGGTGCAAAATTTCTTACTTTATTGACTATATAGTTTAAAATCGTAAGAAAATCTAGTGCATATCGCGCAGTGGGTGGGATGTACTAATGTACATCGCCGCCCTGCGCCACGATGCTGATCGCATATGTACTAACATATGCGATCAGCATTGCGGAGGACAGCTCTTCCGATAAGAGCTGTCCTCCGCGATGCACAGCGACAGCCTGACTTCCGGGATTCGGCCCCAGGAGTCGGTCTGCGCATGCGCAGGGTGACGGGGGTGGCCGCAAGGCATGCTGGGAGGGATCCGATCGGATCCCTCACACAGTGCCACGGAGAGAAGCCCATAGGCTTCTATGGACTATCGCCAGCTAAAGCTGACGAACCCCGCCGCTGCGCTGACCTGCCGGACGGGGGTTAGTACATCAGGAAAATGCGGTAAACGGGGTTTACCGCATTTTCCGCTTAGTACATCCCGCCCAGTGTGTATAGTCCTTGTGATCCCAATGCGCAGTCTCGCGGGTTCGGCATCGCAAGGAAAAATAGACTGTGCAGGCAGCCCAACATTAACTATATCGGCGGGGCCCGTCTCCAGCCCTGTCGAATAGTCCATGTCGGGCTGTGCGGCGCATCGCCCCGTGTATACGTAGCCTTACTCCTGAATTGTTTTACGTTTTCCATGGTTTCAAAACAAAAACTAAGGCAAGTGTACAATGATAAAACAAATAGATGTTAACCAGTACGTTGTGGCAGTTGTCTTGATATAGCTGCAAAGTCTTTGGCTGGCTTTGAAAGCCTTTTTTTTATAAGGCCTTCATGGTGGATGTAATTGAAATTATGTTATTGGGCTGGCAAGACACGCAGGGACACTAGGCTACAGCATCTGAAAGCCCGTATGTGCCTGACCTGCCGCTAACTCCAGCTAAGTCAGATGGACCATCTGTGTTTGATTCCTATATCCAGGTGTTCCCAATACCTAGTTATTTTTGTTTCTAGATTGGAATGCTGTTAAATCTAAATATAAATGTGGTATTTATAGCTTTGTTCTGCATATAACTTTATATTGTCTCTACACCAGTTTTATGCAGCTTTCAGATACTTATCCCAATCACCATAAAGCTCATGGTTAAAATACTCATAATATATGTTTAAAACTTGGGGTAATAAAAATTTGAATAGCTAAATGGGTAAATGTACAAATTAAAAAGTTGCAAGGTGAGCAGAGTCCCTGTGTTGGCTGGAGGAATGCGGCCTCTTCAGATTCAGGCCTAGTTTTTCAATACAGATTTCTCTTCAATTGTATGGCAAACCAATTTGCGTTTTACTTCTTTCTATTTTACCTGCTAGGTGACTTAGGGGGGTATCAAATTAGCCAAATCGCTGGAAACATCCCCGTTTTTACCCGAAAATGGGGCTGTCTATACCGGAAACACAGGTTTGACTAAACCTGTGTGTTTTTGGGAGACAATGTGTGGATGTTTTTTTGGGGTTTTTTTTTTTTTTAAAAAGGCGACCAAATTGGATAGCCTGTATAAAAAATAAAATTAAAAAAAGCCTAAAAACTGGTGAAACATTGGTAAAAATTGATGCCCAATGTATTTTCACCTTTAATTAAATACTCATCTTGGTTGTAAACTTGTAGGGTGCAAATTTACTGAAATATAGTAATTCACAGAAAAGGCTGATCAAATGGGACCATTCTATGGGTTTCCTACCCAGCTCTGTGAATGAATTATGCAGCTAAATATCTCATTTGCAGAATTTCTGGAAGATGGAGTAAAGATTGTATCTGTGTCTCACCCATGTGACTGCCATTTTCCTTGGGAAAATATATGAAGACATGGTAATAAACATTGTCCGATGTCTACGAAGATGATGAATGAAGGTGTAGAACAGGGCCTCGCAGCTGTTAACTGTTAACACCATTCCAAAGCAAATTGGCTGGTACTTGTTACCATGGCAACGGGCCCATCATTGCCTTTTTGCAAAGTGACAATGGCATTTAACATGCGGATAAAAGGCTTCCTCATTGTCTTTCATATCCTGTGCTTTATTGGAGGCTCAAGAGGAAAAGTTTCTAAAAATTTTTTTTTTTTTTTTGGTAGTCTAAATGATTTTGTATTTTTGTATATATGATATTTGGCTAAAAAAAATTGTGAAACATTTACCAGAAAACTGCATTTCAAAGTTTTATGGCACTTATGCCCCTATTTATCAATGAGTGATAAATTTCACTATGAGTGATAAATTGCACCAGCCAATCGGCTCCTAAGTTCCATGTCACAGGCTGTATTTGAAAAATGACAGTTCGGAGCAGGTTGGCTGGTGCAATTTCTCACTCATTGATAAATAAGGGCATAAGGATCCTTTGAAAGGAAAGTTTTTACATAGTTTCTCTTACATCCTAGAGGATGCTGGGGTCCACATTAGTACCATGGGGTATAGACGGGTCCACTAGGAGCCATTGGCACTTTAAGAGTTTGTGTGTGTGGGCTGGCTCCTCCCTCTATACCCCTCCTACCAGACTCAGTTTATAAAATGTGCCCGGAGGAGCCGGTAACAGCTAGGGGAGCTCTACAGAGCTTCTCTGGAAACGTTTATTTTTAGAGTTTATTTTACAGGGAGGCTGCTGGCAACAGCCTCCCTGCTTCGTGGGACTAAGGGGAGGAGTAGTGGCTCAGACCCCGCAGGGCGAACACTATCTCTGCTGACAGGACACTGAGCTCCTGAGGGGATCGAAGGTTCCCTGCTACAGGGGATCGCTAACCCCGGCAGCATGCCGCCACCCCCTTACAGAGCCAGAAGATCAGTGGTGAGTCAGTCACCAGCCCTCCTAGCAAGCGGGGAGCCGGTGTGAAGATGGTGGCAACAGGGTATGATGGAGTGCAGTACTAACTGCGTCCGGGGCTCAGCTGTACATAGTGTGAGTCAGCGCCTACACCCTACACTGACCTCCAAGCCTGTCAGGGTCCCAGGATCGCTGCCAGCACAATTCCTCAGGCCAGTATAATCTCCAGAAGAGCGGGAAGACCACGCCATTAAGGGGGTGGTTTCTCCTCAGAGCGGACCCAGCAGCGTTCAGCGCCATTTTCCTGCCTGCAGAAATGCTGTCAGTGAAGAGCAGTCCCTCCATATCAACTCCAGCTATCTCTTACGGTACCGGGGGTTGTAGAGGGGGGGGGGGGGGGGGGGAGGCTGTGTAACCTATTAAGGTACACAGTCAGCACTGGTTGGGGTCTCCCTATACCTTGAAAGCGCTGTGTGTGGGTTGGCTCCAATCTCTGTGTCTCTCTTGCCATTCTTGGGGGTGAAACTCTGTCTAGCCTCCCCTTTTGTGTGTGTGTGTGTGTGTGTGTGTGTGTGTGTGTGTGTGTGGATTGTTTGGGGTCTCCATTTAGCTATGTCCAGGGACTCTGTGTCGTATGCTGCAGAGGATATGTCCTCTCAGGATTGATCTCATTCCATGTAATCAGGATTGCACTGTTTTAGCGCAGATACCAGCAAGGGATCCTGAATGGTTATCTATCAAATCTATGATTTCTCTACTAGGGTTTTACAGAATGAATCTGCAACTCGGGTTTTACAGAACTCTATGGCAGTTTTGTCCGGTTCTGTTACCTCAGGGCCCCCCTCTGTAGGTTCCCACAAACGTGCTCTTGCCCAGATTATGCAAGATGGCACGGATACAGATTCTAACACGGCAGACGGGGATGGGGAGGTGCTCAGGGGTGCTGCATCTCTTGCTAAAGGGTTGCAGTTGATGATGGAGGCTATTAGGGATGTGTTGAATATTGCTGATACAACACCTAAGCAGGTTGAGGAGGCTTACTTCACTGACAATAAGAAAGCCTCGCTAACCTTCCCTGCGTCCAAAGAATTAAATGCTATTTTTGAAAAAGCCTGGGAAAACCTGGAGAAAAAAATCCCGACCCCTAGAAGGGTTCTGGTTGCTTTCCCCTTCCCTGAGGAGGATAGGAAAAAATGGGAAAACCCACCCATAGTGGACGCGTCTGTATCTATTCTGGATTCTTGAAAAAGGTGATTTTACTTGTTCCAGGATCTACTGCCTTAAAGGAGCCGGCTGATCGCAAAATTGATACTATGCTCAAATCCATATACACGGCTTCAGGGGCGATACTACGTCCGACTATTGCCTGTGCATGGATTTCAAAGCTATAGTAAAGTGGTCAGGCACATTACTTGAGGATTTGGATACAATGGATAAAAGTGAAATTGAATTGTTTTTATGTAACATTCAGGATTCTGCAGGATTTATGGTGGAATCCATGAAGGACCTGGGTTCAATGGCTGCAGGAATATCTTCCATGTCTGTCTCAGCTAGTCGGGGACTGTGGCTGTGCCAGTAGTCTGCTGACGCGGAATCCAGGAGAGGTGTGGAGACTCTACCATACACAGGTCAGGCTCTCTTTGGGGAAGCGTTGGATGCGTGGTTCTCCACGGCTACAGCGGGTAAGTCACCTTTTCTTCCCTCAGGTGCACCTGCTACGAAGAGACCTTTTTCTTCAGCTACATCACAGACCTTTCGGGTTGCTAAAACAAGAAAGGCCAAGCCGTCCAACACCACCTTTAGAGGAGGTCAACCAAAATACAAGAAACCTGCTGCTGCCAGTTCCCAGGAACAGAAACCTGCTTCAGGTACGCCAAAGTCCTCAGCATGACGGTGGACAGCGCGGCCTGGAGGTAGGGCCGGTGAGGACGAGACTCAGACATTTCAGTCACGTCTGGGTGTCGTCCGGCCTGGATCCCTGGGTGCAAGATATTGTGTCCCAGGGGTACGGACTGGAATTTCAAGATCTCCCTCCTCACCAGTTCTTCAAATCAGGTTTGCCAGCTTTGCTGGCAGAAAGGGCTATCCTACAGGGAGCCATCCAGAAGTTGTTGGAGTCTCAGGTTATTGTACCAGTTCCTCCCCAGATGTAAAACAAGGGTTACTATTAGAACCTTTTCGTGGTACCGAAACCGGATGGTTCAGTCAGGCCCATTCTGAACTTAAAATCACTAAACCTGTTTCTGAGGGAGTTCAAGTTCAAAATGGAGTCTCTAAGAGTGGTGATATCAGGTCTAGAGGAGGGGGAATTCCTGGTATCCCTGGATTTCAAGGATGCGTACCTCCACATTCCGATATGGCTGCCGCATCAGGCTTATCTCCGATTCGCACTGTTGGACTGTCATTTTCATTTCCAGGCCTCTACACAACACCGAGGGTATTCACCATGGTGGAAATTATGTTGCTCCTCCGCAGACGGGGGGTTAACATTATTCCATATCTGGACGATCTGCTGATAAAGGCATCGTCCAAGGAGAAGCTGTTACAGTCCATTGTTCTCACGACCCATCTACTCAGGGAACACAGTTGGATCCTGAATCTTCCAAAATCTCATTTGGAACCAACCAGGCAGTTGTCTTTTCTGGGAATGATCCTCGACACAGAAGTGCAGAGGGTGTTTCTTCCAGAGGAGGAAGCGTTGGTGATACAAATAATGGTCCGGGATGTCCTGAAGCCAGCCCGGGTGTCGGTTCATCAGTGCATTGGCCGCCTGGGGAAGATGGTAGCCTCTTACAAGGCTTTGCAATACGGGAGGTTTCATACTCGGTCCTTCCAACTGGACCAGTGGTCTGGATCCCATCTACACATGCACCAGAGAATACGTCTGTCGCCAAAGGCCAGGATTTCACTCCTCTGGTGGCTACAATTACCTCACCTTCTGGAGGGCCGTAGGTTCGGGATTCAGGACTGGATCCTTCTAACCACGGATGCAAGTCTCCGGGACTGGGGCGCAGTCATTCAAGGCGAAACCTTCCAAGGAAGGTGGTCAAGTCTGAAAGCCGGCCTACCGATAAACATTCTGGAATGAAGAGCAGTTTACACCGGTCTTCAAGCGGCCCATCTTCTGAGAGATTGGGCTATTCAAGTGCAGTCGGACATTGTAACGACAGTGGCTTACATAAACCGACAGGACAGAACGAAGAGCAGAGCTGCAATGTCAGAGGTAACAAGAATCATCCTCTGGGCAGAAAAACACGCGTTGGAGCTGTCAGCGATCTTCATTCCGGGAGTAGACAACTGGGAAGCGGACTTCCTCAGCAGGCACGATCTCCATCCAGGGGAGTGGGGTCTCCATCCGGAAGTGTTCAAGGAGGTAGCAGATCTTCGGGGCGTACCCCAAATTGATATGATGGCCTCTCGTCTCAACAACAGCGGTATTGTTCCAGGTCGAGGGACCCGCAAGCAGTGGCGGTGGACGCCCTAGTGACTCCGTGGGTGTTCCTTTCTGTGTACGTGTTTCCTCCACTTCCACTCATTCCAAGAGTTCTAAAACTATTAAGGAGAAAAAGAGTTCAGGCGATCTTCATTGCTCCGGACTGGCCAAGAAGGTCTTGGTTCGCGAATCTACTGCTAGAAGAGCAGAGGCCTCTTCCTCTTCAGGAGGACCTGCTGCAGCAGGGGCCGTTCGCCTATCAAGACTTACCACGGCTACGTTTGACGGCATGGAGGTTGAACGCCAGATACTAGCTTGGAAGGGTACTCCGAACAAGGTTATCCCTACCCTGATACAGGCTAGGAAAGGAGTAACGTCAAAACATTACCATCGTATTTGGAAAAGATATGTATCTTGGTGTGAGTCCAAGAAGTTTCCTACGGTGGAGTTTCAACTGGGACGTTTTCTTCTCTTCCCGCAAGCAGGTGTGAATACGGGCCTGAGGTTAGGATCCGTAAAGGTCCAGATTTCGGCCCTATCCATTTTCTTCCAGAAACAGTTGGCGGCCCTCCCTGAGTTTCAGACTTTTCTGAAGGGAGTTCTGCACATCCAGCCTCCCTTTGTGCCGCCTATGGCGCCCTGGGATCTTAACGTGGTGTTGCAGTTCCTCCAGTCGGACTGGATGGAACCTCTACAGGAGGTTGAGGTTAAGTTTCTCATGTGGAAGGCTGACACGTTGTTGGCCTTAGCTTCTGCTAGATGTGTGTCGGAGTTGGGGGCTTTGTCATGTAAAAGCCCATACTTGATCTTCCATGAAGATAGAGCGGAGCTCCGGACACGTCAGCAGTTTCTTCCGAAGGTTGTGTCGTCATTTCATATCAACCAACCTATTGTGGTGCCAGTTGCGACTGACTCCTCAATTTCGTCAAAGTCCTCAGATGTGGTAAGGGCTCTAAAAATCTATGTGAAGAGGACTGCAATCAGTTCTGCAGGAGCCTCCGCCTTGTCCCTCCCATTCTGGGAGCTTTGGTACATCCCCATGTTACTAATGTGGACCCCAGCATCCTCTAGGACGTAAGAAAAAATAGGATTTTAATTATCTACCGGTAAATCCTTTTCTCGAAGTCCGTTGAGAATGCTGCGCGCCCGCCCAGCGCTTCGTTATCCTGCAGTAGTTATTTAGTTCTGTACTGCTTAGTTCTAGGTTAAGTACTGTTTTGTTACTTTGCAAGTAATCTTGGTCAGCTGTTGCTGATGTTTCAAGCTAGTTAGCTTGGTTTGCCTTGTGTGTGTGACCTGGTGTGAATCTCGAAGATGTCCGTCTCCTCGGGCACAGTTTCTAGACTGAGTCTGGTAGGAGGGGCATAGAGGGAGGAGCTAGCCCACACTCTTAAAGTGCCTAGTGGACCCATCTATAGCCCATGGTATTAATGTGGACCCCAGCATCCTCTACGGACTATGAGAAAAGGATTTACCGGTAGGTAATTCACATCCTATTTACGAAAGGAAAGAACTGCTGCTTGAGTTTTTACTAGTTAACATGGTATAAATGTCAGGATGTCGGCAGTGAGGATCTCGACAGTCAAAGAAATCCTCATAGAATCCAGAACTACTGGGTTTAGAGTTAGGCATTAAGGGAAGGGTTAGGCTGCTGGGAGTAAGGAGCTCATTTTCCTCACCATACGCACTACGTTTACCTCTCCTCTCTCTTACAAGACCTTCACTGGGTCCCCTTCCCTTTCAGAATCCATTTCAAGCTTCTCACACTCTTACAAAGCCCTCACCCACTCCTCTCCCATCTACATCTCTGACCTTATATCCCTTTACACTCCCACCCGTCGTCTTTGCTCTGCTAATGCACGCCAACTCTCCTGCCTACGGATTACTTCCTCCCACTCCTACCTCCATGATTTTTCACGTGCTGCACCACTTCTCTGGAATTCCCTACCTCTCCCCCTCGGACTCTCCACCTCTCTACAAAACTTCGAACGGGCTCTCAAGACCCACTTCTTCACCAAACCCAGCCAAATCTCATCCTAACCTTCTGTTCCACGCTCTCTATGTACCCCATCTGTGTTACCCCGTCTGTCTATCCCTCCCCTTTTAGAATGTAAGCTCTCATGAGCAGTGCCCTCTTCCCTCATGTGCTTATCCTTTTTCTTACTTTAATAATCTTCAACTGCACCAAATCCAGCAGTCTTCTGCCACCTGATAGCTACATCAGCAGATGACACTGAAATAAGTATGTGTATTTACCCTGTACTTGTCCTATATTGTCGTCAACTGTAAGTTGTTGTTTTCCTGTTTGATCATTTGTTTATGTACTCTGTAATTGGGCGCTGTGGAACCCCTGTGGCGCCATATAAATAAAGGATGATGATAATAATAAAAGGAGGGAAGTTAAGCTACAGGAGGGGTGAGGTAGGGTTATCTAAAATAGATTCCGATATCTGTCAGGATGACTGCCAGGATTTCAATACCATCTCATGTACAAGTAGCCAGAGCATTACTCTTCCTAATCAGGTTGTTCACAGCAGCACAGAGGGACCAACGTTTCATTTCACATTACAGGAGGGGGGTGAGTCTATAATTTACTACAATCAAGTAATGGAACCATAACTGACATTTTGTTAATAATTAAAGCGCCTTACACGTTCACTATACCCAGCAATGGGAGCCAGTAAAACCAGAAAAAAAATTGCTGGATCCCATAAAAACAAAAAAAATGCGCATAGGTGGACGACTCGCTGCTAGAGAGAATACAGGGGTTTATTTACTAAGCTGTGGAATGAGATAAAGGGGCCCATTTATCAACACGTTGTAGCTATTTAAAATTCATTGCGTAAATGGTATTCCAGCCAATCTACTCCTAACTTGTGTTTGAAAAATGATAGGAGCTAATTGGCTGGAGCACCATTTATGATACGCAACAAGTTTTCATTGGCTAAAACTCGTTGATAAATTAGCCCTAAATTACCAGCCAATCAGCTCCTGCCATGTTACAGGCTGTGGTTGAAAAATGATAGAAGCTGGTTGGTTGGTACTTTGTCTTAGTAAGTAGGCCTACAGTCACTGATACCTCTTTCACATCGCAAAAATAACCCGGTATCATCCCGGCATATTGCTGGGTCGACACGGGTCGCTGTGTGATGTGAAAGGGAGCATAGAGAATTCCTGGGTTGCCTGACCCGGGTAATAAGGATGGTTATTCCTGGGTTGAATACTGGGTCAGTGGCAGTGTGAATGGGTTGCCGGGTTGATGCGACCTGGTACCCATTCACAGCATAGGGGGAGGTGGCTTGGAGATGACCTCAACTTCCAGTTCCACCCCGCCGCTATGGCAACCTGTCTTGGCATATGACCGGGTCGGGAGGCTAGCTGTTAGGGTCCAATCCCGGATCCCACCCGAGAAGGACCAGTTTCCAGTTGGTATCCGGCATTGGAGATGTGAACGTGGTATGAGTAGTGGGGGTTATCACTAGGGTTCCAGTGTAGAGACCGGATCTGGGACTGAGGGTCGACAGCACAAAGATCGACACACCTTAGGTCGACGCCAATTGGTCGACACACCTTAGGTCGACATGTACAAAATGTCGACAGGAATAAGGTCGACATGGAAAAAGGTCGACATGAGTTTTTTATGTTTTTTTGGTGTCGATTTCTTCGTAGAGTGACCGGGAACCCCAATTAGTGCACCGCGTCCCCTCGCATGACTCGCTTCGCTCGCCATGCTTCGGCAATGGTGCCTTCGCTCCGCTACCGCTTCGCTCGGCACATTTCACCGTTCCAATTGTAGTCCACGTGGATCGTTAAGTATGAAAAGGTTCAAAAAAAGAAAAAAATCGTGAGAAACTCATGTCGACCTTTTTCCATGTCGACCTTGTTCCTGTCGATCTTTTGTCCATGTAGTCCTAAGGTGTGTCGACCTTTGTGCTGTCGGATATCCTCGAGACCCACGTGTTAAATCGACGCAGTACAACACTATGTACTTATGTAGTATGAAGTGATACATAGGGGTATATGCAATTGCCGGCGAATTGCGGCAATTTTTCGCCCGTTTTTTAATTCAACACAATTCGACCGTCGAATTCCGGCAAGTGGGTGCCGAAATTCAACATATTCAATAAAAAACGGATTCAACAGTCCCGCTGTCGAAAAACGGCCGATTTGACGGATTTTGATCCGATTTTTAAAAAACGGGGGAAAACGGTAAAAAACCCGAAAAAATTTGCGTGGGGTCCCCCCTCCAAAGCATAACCAGCCTCGGGCTCTTCGAGCCGGTCCTGGTTCTAAAAATCCGGGGGGAAAACTGACAGGGGATCCCCCGTATTTTTAAAACCAGCACCGGGCTCTGCGCCTGGTGCAAAAAATACGGGGGACAAAAAGCGTAGGGGTCCCCCGTATTTTTTACACCAGCATCGGGCTCCACTAGCTGGACAGATAATGCCACAGCCGGTGGTCACTTTTATACAGCGCCCTGCGGCCGTGGCATTAAATATCCAACTAGTCACCCCTGGCCGGGGTACCCTGGGGGAGTGGGGACCCCTTCAATCAAGGGGTCCCCCCCCCCAGCCACCCAAGGGCCAGGGGTGAAGCCCGAGGCTGTCTCTCCCCCCCCCCCCCCCCATCCAAGGGCTGCGGATGGGGGGCTGATAGCCTTGAGAAAAATGAAAGAATATTGTTTTTTCCAGTAGTACTACAAGTCCCAGCAAGGCTCCCCAACCACAAGTACCAGCATGCGGGAGAAAAACGGGCCCGCTGGTACCTGTAGTTCTACTGAAAAAAAAAAAAACCCAAATAAAAACAGGAGACACACACCGTGAAAGTAAAACTTTATTTCACACCTGCCGACACATGCTTTTACCTATGTTGACCCGCCGACTGCCACGCCTCCCTCGTCACTGAAGAATCCGGGGTACCTGTGAATAAAATTATACTCACCTGATCCAGTGTCCAGATTATAATCCACGTACTTGGCAAAAAAAAAACCACGAACACCCGGACCAGGCGGACTGAAAGGGGTCCCATGTTTACACATGGGACCCCTTTCCCCGAATACAGAGACCCCCCCCGTGACTCCTGTCACAGAAAGGTCCCTTCAGCCAATCAGGAAGCGCCACTTCGTGGCACTCACCTGATTGGCTCTGCGCGTCTAAGCTCAGACGCGCATTGCACAGCTCCCTCCATTACTTTGAATGGTGGAAACTTTGCAGTCAGCGGTGAGGTCAGCCGCTGACCGCGGGTAACCCCACCGCTGACCGCAAAGTTCCCACCATTGAAACTAATGGAGGGAGCTGTGCGATGCGCTGTCTGAGCTCAGACGCGCATACAGCCAATCAGGAGAGTGCCACAAAGTGGCGCTTCCTGATTGGCTGAAGAGACCTTTCTGTGACAGGAGTCACGGGGGGGGTCTCTGTATTCGGGTAAAGGGGTCCCATGTGTAAACATGGGACCCCTTTCAGTCCGCCTGGTCCGGGTGTTCGTTTTTTTTTTTTTGCCAAGTACGTGGATTATAATCTGGACACTGGATCAGGTGAGTATAATTTTTTTCACAGGTACCCCGGATTCTTCAGTGACGAGGGGGACGTGGCAGTCGGCGGGTCAACATAGGTAAGTATGTGTGTGTCGGCAGGTGTGAAATAAAGTTTTACTATCACGGTGTGTGTCTCCTGTTTTTATTTGGGTATTTTTTTTCCAGTAGAACTACAGGTACCAGCGGGCCCGTTTTTCCACCCGCATGCTGGTACTTGTGGTTCTCCAAGTACCAGCTTGCGGGGGAGGCTTGCTGGGACTTGTAGTACTACTGGAAAAAACAATATTCTTTCAATTTTCTCAAGGCTATCAGCCCCCCATCCGCAGCCCTTGGATGGGGGGGACAGCCTCGGGCTTCACCCCTGGCCCTTGGTTGGCTGGGGGGGGGGCCCTTGATTGAAGGGGTCCCCACTCCCCCAGGGTACCCCGGCCAGGGGTGACTAGTTGGATATTTAATGCCACGGCCGCAGGGCACTGTATAAAAGTGACCCCCGGCTGTGGCATTATCTGTCCAGCTAGTGGAGCCCGATGCTGGTTTAAAAAATACGGGGGACCCCTACGCTTTTTGTCCCCCGTATTTTTTGCACCAGGCGCAGAGCCCGGTGCTGGTTTTAAAAATACGGGGGATCCCCTGTCAGTTTTCCCCCCGGATTTTTAGAACCAGGACCGGCTCGAAGAGCCCGAGGCTGGTTATGCTTTGGACCCCACGCAATTTTTTTTCTGATTTTTACCATTCCATTTAAAAAATAATAATATTTTTAAAAATATATAAATAATACTTGTGCCTCCAAAATAGACAAACCAAGTACCTAATCCCTTCTAATATAAATAGATATGCTATTACCAATAAAAAAAAACACCAAAAAAACATGTTTTTTAACATTTTTTATTAGATTCCGCCACCAAAGTGTGGCGGATTGAAAATGACGAATTTACTGTCTAAAAGCACTGTTGTCGAATTTACAAACTTCAATTGAATATACTTTTGTCGAATTGCCGCATTTGTACCATTGCAGAAATGGCGAATTTGACAAATGTCGAATTTCAAAAAGTCGAATTTGTAAAGTCCGTTTTTTTTGGCGAAAAGTACTGAATTGCATTGTCGAATTTTTTTTTTTTGGTGAAAATGTCCCGTTTTTCGACATTTTCGGGAATTCGACCGCAATTGCATATACCCCATAATGATTTAGATCGCAGGGTACTGTTAAAAAAAAAAAAAAAACTTAACAGTTTGTTTTCAGAGTGAGGGAGGAAACGTCTACCTGTTTCCTCCCTCACAGAACATGTAACTGTGGTGAATGCATACATGTGTCCTCTCACATCCTTGTTGCAGTCACTCTAAACATCCCTTCAAGTCACGCCATGACGTGGCGTGCCTCTCTAACGCAGTGTCTTTTTTTTTTTCCACATTTTTTTTTTTAGTTTGTTTCAGCGACGATGCATCTTCGATGTAATGCAATAGCCGCTTCTGCTGATTAAAATGATATGCAGCATGCTTATATTCTGTGTAATTGCGGCTGTATATGCCCTGGAAAACACTGTAGCATAGCATTTTGTATGCAAATACCATCGCAGTCGTACACAGAATATAGATCATGCTGCATATCATTTTGCTTGTGTGTCCTATTGCATTACATTGCGTCTAAGCTGCATTGCTGCAAAAAAAGATGGCCAGTGCTAGTCATATGGCACTCATGCGTTTTGTAATGCGAGTTATAGTGCACAGAGCAAAGATGTAAGAAGACACATCTGTACAAACCTTCCACAGACCGCTGACTTGATTATAACCCATGGCCCCAGCACTGTGTGACAGCTATGTTACCTACTGTGCCAAAATACTGTGCTCTGTTGAAATGGGAAGTTCTCTGTTGAATTTACTTGGTGTGTCAGGCCAGTAGTGAGACGTTTAGTGTATTTTACAGTATCACCTAGCTATACACATGTTAATTGTTTAAAAAGGTTTTTGATGCAAGTTAAGCAGATGTAGAATACTTATGAAAATAACCATTATTCTTTATCGCACACTACATAGTTGTGTATTATTTACATGTTCCCCAACGGTGCAGTCACTTTCCGTAATCTCAATGCAGCATGTTTTGGTGAATATAGTACACCTATGCTTAAATGCATCTCAACGGGAACATACTGTAAATATGAGATGAGGTTAGCAAGCATTTACATGTGTTTGCACATTCTTTTATATACAACAGAAGCATGTCTTATTTTGTAATACATCGTGTTTTCTTTTTGTTTGTTTTTTACGTATACAGAAACGCGTTCTGGTTTGTACTTGCAGTTTAATGTGTGAGACGCTCTTGCTAATCATAAGACGCTGACCTCTCTATACCCACTTGACAGTGTACTAAGGATCAAACGGAACTTTAAATGGAACAAGTTTGTGTAGCACTGTATTCAGGAAACTATTGCTCCAGTGTTTCCAGTTTGCAGATTTTTTCTACAGATGCTGATCTTTGTGGAAAGGTGAAATGGGTACACCTCTGTCTAGATAAAGCAGATAGTGTTTGATTCATTAGTCATGGCGACCTCCACTGCACTCTTGCTATTTTTATTTTGTTGCACTGATATAGTACTTTATGGTGTCACGTGATATGTTGTATGTATAATTCTGTTTTCCGTAATCCCTGAAGGCTCTGGACAGATTGCTCTTGTATTTATGGTCATTACTTCTCAGTGCAGTGTATGATTTAGTAAGGTCCATTGTTAAAAAAATAAACCTCTGGAGGTTTTAGCTCCCATGGTCTGTATTTAAAGCGTTTTGCTTTGACATAATGGTGAAGAACTGATGTTGCTGTGGTTTGTTTTGCAGTATCAACGTGTGTTTTTTTGGGGCCCACCCTTCAATTGTAAGATGAGTTCATTGCATCTTACATTATTGTAATGTACCCTAAAACATCCCATTGCATTTTTGGGGATCAGTTTAGTTATTGCGAGCGGCGTGAGATGCCGTAATACAGCCCTAATTGCAAGTCTAGAGATACTGTAAGTACAACACAAAGTTGCACTTAGGTGTGGAAATGCTGCTTACGGCACTGCAACCTCGCACCCCAAGCACATTATTTTTTTTTATTTTTTTTTACGCGGCCCTATGGGACTGCAAAAGAAAATCCATGAGTCTGGATATACCAGTCTCCGAGAAAGCCGCACTTACTCGTGCTTATAGTAACTTGTATCTAAATTAATTGACCCCTTAGAGTCCACCGCACTCTTCCACACAATGGCTTATGAAAGTGATGATTTATTTATTAAGTTACTTCTAAAGCACCAGCATATTCTGTTGTGCTTTACAATTGGAACGAAACAGTAATAAATCAAGACCTGGGTAATAGACAAAGAAGTAAGAGGGCCCACTCACAAGCTTGCAATTTCTAGATTGTACATATGTTTGACCTTCTGGGGTGGCCTGGAACACTGGTACTTGGTACCAAGTGAAAATAGTTAAGTAGATTACAGTGATTTATAATACCCTTTCATAAAGCTCCTGTTTTTGGCAGTATATGTTCCTCACTGTGATTCAGTAATCTCCATATCCCCTTAAATTGTTTTTTTTGTTGTTGCATACTGTGCAGTGGTTATAAATGCCTATTCCCATGAGTTCTTAGAATATTAAACATAAGTATTAAAACAATCAGTAGAAAAACATAAGGACTTTCCCTCCAGAACTTTAAGCACAGAGAGGCCTGTTTATCTAGAGCAGTGGTTCCTAATTTCTGGGGACTATTTACTAAAGGGGCATACACACTAGATTGTTTAAGTGAACGATATGCATGATAAAGATATTATCGTGTGTATGCAATATAACGATGCGCGCAAGGTCATTATTTTTATCTTTATCAACATGCAATCCAATTTAGGCTATATCTTTCATGACTGCATGTTCGGGGATGGGAGGGGTGACGTTACTGAACAAAATTAACTATTGTTTAGTGTGTATGCTCTTTATATTTAATTCTTCTATTGGTTCAAAATTGTCTAGTGTGCCTTTAGCCTTGGATGGCGATAAAGTGGACGGAAATAAAGTACCAACCAACCAGCTCCTGTCATTTTTCAAACCTAGCCTGTGACATGGCAGTTAGGAGCTGATTGTCTGGTACTTTGTCTCCGTCCACTTTATATCCATCTAATGGGCCCTACAGACTGGATGACCCGCCGCCGAGCTGTCCGACTGCCGATACGGCTGACGGGCGACTCGGCGGCGGGGGGGAAATGACGGGGGGAGTGCAGTTTCTTCACTCCTCCCGTCACCCGACTCCATAGCCGTGCATGCAAATATGGACAAGATCGTCCATATTGGCCTGCATGCACAAGCGACTGGGCACCAACGATGAACAAGCGCGGGGCCGCATCGTTCATTGTTGGTGCCTACACACTGCACGATATGAACGAGAACGTTTATATCGTGCAGTATTATCTACCAGTGTGTAGGGCCCTGAAGGCTTAATAAATAGACCCCTCTGTCGACCAGGAGCACTAACTGTTCTCATTTTCCATGTAGCAGGTGCGCTGTGTATTACCAACTGTCACATTTTGAAAATCCACGGATAACCTGCATAGGCAAATGTAGGGGGATTTCAGATTGCCCGGAAACCCCCTTCCCCACAGCGTGGCTCCCAGCCACTACGTGCAATATAAAGGGTGGAATTAAGTTGCTGCATATTCCCAGTGGCAACAGATTTTCCAACTTAGGGGTGTATTCTATAACTGTCGGAAAGACGGCAGCTTCCGACTGAAATAGGTAGGAAGGGGTTCCGACCTATTCAATAGGTGCTGATTTTTTCTGACAAGTCGGGAATTCCCAACTTGTTGGAAAACATGTGGATCGGCGGAATAGCCGCCAATCCACATGCTGTTGGAATTGGGGCCAAATCCGACAGGTTTTGGCCCCTTTTCCGACCAACTCAATCCGACTTGAAAACAAGTCGGATTGAGTTGAGAAGACAAGCGGTGCTGCGGGCGGCTGGGGGAGCTGAGATCGACGGCCGGCGGGAGGAGCTGGTTGCGGGGGGACATGTCTGCCGGTGGGGGGAGGCACTGCAGGGAGAGAGGTGCCTGGCCGTCCCCCGACCAGGCACCTCTCTCCTTGCAGCGCCTCCCCCCACCACCGCAGACATGTTCCCCCACAGCCAGCTCCTCCCACTGGCCGCCGATCTGTGCTCTCCCCACCGCCCGCAGGCACATCTCTTCCTGCAGCCAGCTCCTCCTGCTGCCGCCGATATCTGCTCACCCCCCCCTCCCCCCGCCCCCCGCCGCCCAGCTTACCCCCACCGCCGTCCTGCTCTCGCCCACCGCCATCTGTGCACCTGGCCGCTGCTGTCAGCGCATCTGCAGCCACCGATAGCAGCGGCAGGACGGGTCCCTGTGTATGGCCAAATCCGACAGTCTGATTTGGCCGCCCATTGTATTGGGGTTGTCTGATCCATTCCGACAACTGCTTGTCTGAATGGTTCCGACTCTTATTGAATATACCCCTAAGGGGGAATATCTTGTTAGCAGCTGTACTTTACCGCTACCAATAGGTTTGCCGGAGTATCCTATTAGCCCGGATGCCAGCATTCTTATCCCTCCGATACAGACACCTAGCTGGTATTATGCTGTGCGTGCCTCGTGCAGCATAATCCTTGATAAGCAGCTGCCGGAGCGACAACACATGAACTTATTTGTTTTCATGCGATCGCGGGTCTATTTTCAGCCGTTTAAAACTGCATCTAATTGGATACCATGGTAATGCACATCGGTCATAAATCACAATATCAGGCCATTTGTATTGGCCGAAAATGCATCAGGGCTAATTTGATAACCCGCTAAGTCTGCTGTGTGTCTGTGAATCTGAATGCTTAATCATGGCACCAGAGAGCGAATCTGGTATGTGGCTTACAGTGATCATTGGACCTGCATATGTCCGAAGTAAGGTATTACATTAACTGCACTTAGTTTGAGGCAGGCTATATCTTGTTACATGCTAATTATGCATCCTTCATGGGCTGGTGATAATCATTCTAAAATCTCAAACATTCGGAAACCCCTCTCCAGAAATCCTGCATTTGCCACTGAGCTGGAAAACATGAATGGTTAGTGCTCATGAACTGTAAATGTGCGTACACACTAGACGATATCGTGTACGATGTGCCCGATTCAGAGACATCGTTCATGATATCTTCCAGTGTGTATGCCCTATGTTGCTGAGGATGCTTACTCCTGCCAGCGAGGCACTTGCTGCTGAATGCAGCATGGCTCCCGCCTGCACTGTTGCTCGTTGCTGCTGGCATCTGCAAGTGTGTATGCACTTGCCGATGCTGGGTTTTGTTGCTGATGACATTGCATCGTTTGCGATGTTGTCCTAATGTGTACATAGCCTTAGTGTTAGGGAACCACTCCTCTAGAGCAGTGGTTCTTAACCTCGGTCCTCAAGTACCCCCAGCAGTTCATGTTTTCCAGGTCACCTAGCAGTTGAACAGGTGTATTCATTACTGACACATTCTAAAAGACCCACAGGTGGAGCAAATTATTTCACTTGCAATCCTGTGAGGAGACCTGGAAAATATGAACTGTTGGTTGTACTTGAGGACCGAGGTTGAGAACCACTGCTCTAGAGCATTTATCTAGTTCTCTGGTTCTTAACTCCAGTCCCCAAGTACCACCAACAGGTTATGTTTTGTGCATTTCGTTAATCATGCACAAGAGAGTTAATCTATCTTGCTGGATTAGTAATTATCCCACCTGCTTCACAGACAGAAATCTTCTAAACATGACCTGATGAGGATACTTAAGGCTTGAAGATTAGAACCACTAATTTAGTTATACATCACATACATTATGCAGTGCATTGCATAGAATATTCCATCATTCACCTCAGTCCCTGCTTCAGTGAATGTTACACTCTTTCCTACCACATGTACACTATGTAGACAAGTGATTGGACACTGACCGCAAATAGATGGAGATTATATTGATGTCATTACTTTGTAGGTCCACCACGTGCAGTGAGTACTGCAGACACCCTTCTCGGCAAACTGTCCACAAGTTCCTGGATAACAGCAGGCGGTGTGTTTTGCCTTTCTGCCTTAAGTACAGTGACCAACTGCAGCACTGAAGAAGGTTGAGTCAGCCTAGAACGCATCAGTGGCTCCAATTCGTACCAGAGGTTCTCAGTGGGGTTAAGATTTGGACTCTGAGCTGGCCAGTCCACCTGGGTTACAGAATCTTCTATATAGCAGTCCAGTGTCACCATGGAAACATGACATCGCACAGCCTGCGATGATTCCCTTTCAAACTGTTAGCTCCTTCCGGCAAGCCATATTGTTAGCAAATTATCTAATCCGTGCCCCTCTACCTGTTTTATACCTTCAGACAGTTGTCTGCTGCAGGAGCACGCCATTTCGCTTGGCGGGGGCGGGGCAATCCCTTTTCTCTACATAGAATACATACATATCATACTTGCCTACCTGACCCTCTCCATGAGGGAGAAAATGGTCTGTTCCTGGACTTTCCTGGTAATGTATGATTGCCATCACCTGTGGTGAGCTAGTTAATTGATAAGAAAGGCGTTTCACCACAGGTGATGGCAATCATACATTACCAGGAAAGTCCAGGAACAGACCATTTTCTCCCTCATGGAGAGGGTCAGGTAGGCAAGTATGATACACATGCTTTGTGGGACGAAAATGGAGCAGCCAGAATAAACCCAAGCAAACATGGTGAGTTTTTGCATACTCCACACAAATAGAGCCTTGGTTGCCCAAAACCTCAGTGCAGGGAGTCAGAAATGCTAACCACTGTGCCAATCGTGCCAACATACGTGATCACATAACCATTCCCTTTTTCTGAAATTTGTCTCTGAAACAAACTCTTATATGTACTTGTATATAGGAAGTATTAAGTACAGGTACTGGTAAAATTTATTTGCCCTGAACACAACTAATAAATTTAAATGATGTTGGGTCATGGAGCAATCTCTTGACAATGTCATCTTGGGTATTATAGTTCATAGTAAATATTCCACATAGATTTGTATTCCAGGGAGCTGTAAGCTCAGCCTTTTAATTTTTACTTTATTGCACCCTGCAGAAGGTCTAGCTAGAGGTTACTCAACCGTGTTTATTTTTTATTAAGTCTGCTGGTTTTAGCAGGGAAATGCCATAGATTATTAGACAAAAAAGGATTTAGGCTGGTGTTTTTATTTATTTCCATTAGGAGAGTAGAATTGCGTGTGTCACATCTCAAGATGAAGTGAGCTATTTAGCTCACCCAAGCAGCATAAAGAAATCATAGGAAGATGATCAAAGTGCGTCATTACTCTCACATAGGAAAGTAGAACTAAAAATATAGTGAGTTGTGGGCTGCGAGACATTCCTGCACCAACATCCTTAATAAGAACAAGATTATCCTGAGCAGTAAAACCTCCGAGCTATTGCTTTCACAAAATAAGTAGCTGATTATTCTGCATCGGCTGCGCTGCATCAAGGAGTATATGAAGTCACTAAAAGGTGATGGATACGGATTTATTAGTGAATTAACCTTACTCTGCATAGTCAGGTGGTTTCCAGATTGCACTCCTAATAGCTCATCATACCAGAAGATACAACAGGAGCCAGTGATTACATAAGCTAATTGGGCCGAACAGATTCTGTCTACTATCTAGTCTTTTAAAGGGCTTAAAACGTGTACATTGTAGGTACAGCTCACAAGAGCTGGAACACAGAATGTATTGTGTGAACATTAGTATGGACATAACTGTAGTATGCAGACAGCTATTGGACTATCAATGTGCATATGGACCTGTAGCGCATCCATGAGGGATAAATAGGTATGTCCAGTAGTCTATGCTACAGCAGCACTGTCCAGTTTATGGTGGCTGAGATCATGTGTGGGTAAAGTTGCTCTGTTAGGTTATATCTTGGCTAAAGGAACGGCAGAAAATGCGCGTGTGGCAACATCATAGATTTAAATGTTTTTGTGGCCACCTCCTGGAGGAAAGTTGCTTGTGGTTATACTTCTTGCTTGCAGCAATATCAATGGTGGGGGGGGATTCATTTTCATTGGTGAATCAGTTGAACCTGTGCTCACAGTTGAGTCACATAGCCTTGCTATAGGAATGATGTGAACACTTCAGAGAGCATTTCAAAGCTAAAATATGCTAGACTCTGGCCGCTGTTTCATCTTTGCTCTCAAAAGACTTTGAGAGGACTCTGTGCTGATGAAAGAGCAATCTTAGTATGTCTGAGGGGTTAAAATATTTCTAAGCACTATTCAACACAAGGTGTTGGCATGTAGAAGCTAGTGACCGTGCTACAGCTTGATGAAGACAGGTAACACTAGTGCAACATATCTGTTACCTAGATGTGTCATTTTGTGTCAAGAAGTAAAATGCTGAAATGTCACTTATCACACTGATTAGAGAGGAGTGCCGCCTCAGAGACCACTGGTAAAGATCCGTCCTGCCATGAAAAAGATGTATCATTTTATTTTTTGTCTGAACTATTTCCGCTAAGGAGTAGAATTAATTGGTTGTCGTCATAATGCTTGCTGTAATGTGTTTTCCGATGATGATTATCTGTCATTTGGTACCATTAGCTGCTTCCTTAAAGTCAAATGACTTTTGAAATGGAAAAATGTTAAAGATCCTCTTCCTTTAATGGATTGTTACTATTGTACCATGCTAACTGGTAATGACAGGACTGCAGACTGCATCTTGACACGTAACATATTAAGAATCACTGTGGCTTAGTCTTATGTGGTATAGCTCCCTTTTCTTTTTGAGGTTCTTAGTGGATTCATCCACATCAAGAGCTTAGATTTAGGGGCCATTCATCCCTTTGTAAATCACAGGGATAGTGCAATCTGTCCCCATGTGTACACACCTACAGCAAAAATGATGCATTCAGACTTTTATTATATTTATTTTCTTTATTTTTTGCAGATTGGGAGTCTTGAGAATTATTACCACTTCTATCACAGCAAGACTATTAAACGGTCAACGTTCAGCAGCCGTGGGATGCACAACTTCCTGCAGATGGATCCAAATGTAAGCGATGTATTCTTGGTAGCTGTGTGTTTTAATTTAATCAATTTGCATAAAATGATGGTAGCATCAGGTTTGTGCATTTTATCAATACGTGTACAACTCTAGAAGTATTCTGCTGCACATTGCTTTATTATGCCATCATTGTGTTTCTGAGCTGGTTGGATCCTACGTGCAGGCGGTCAAAAAACTGACTGCGGCATCCCGATGAGAATCCCAACAGGGGCAAGGTAAGTATAGCTACCTTTCCCCGATACCCCCCCCCCCCCCCCCTTCCCACAGCCTAAACATAATTCCCCTCTCCAGGGGTGCCTAAACCTAACAGCCCCCCTACCCGCACCCTTCCCTCCCGCAGCCTTAGCCTAACCTTCCCCCTCCCTCCACGTCTTACCTCTCAGACGGCCCAGCAAACACTGATTCGGGATTCCGGTGCCTGGTTTGTGATCCTAATCAGGATGCCAGCATCCGCATTCCAAATAGTGTCGGGATTCCGGCGTTAGTCCATTCCGAGCGGTGTCGGCATTTGTATTTGACTGCCGGTATGCTGACCAGATCCTGTTAAAATGGTAGTTTTGGCATGTTCTGAAATGGATGTTCTATAGAGAAAACTGTAGCAGGTCCCAGTCATGGTGATCATTGTTCTACATGTTTCATGCCACCATTTTCAGAATTAAAACAAGATATTTTGTTT
The DNA here is from genome assembly GCF_028390025.1 of Pseudophryne corroboree. Classification (NCBI taxonomy): domain Eukaryota; kingdom Metazoa; phylum Chordata; class Amphibia; order Anura; family Myobatrachidae; genus Pseudophryne; species Pseudophryne corroboree. The sequence goes on from NC_086449.1 coordinate 203,205,246, forward strand.
TAATATCGGATCTAGCAAATTCTGAAGCCCCATACTTGTGGCATTAGTTTGTAAATTTATCATTCAAACGACTACTTTTGATTTGTATTGCTGCCTATAAAACGTATCTGCATTAATATCGTGTTGCAAACTAGTTCATCTACACTTTCATGTACAGGTTTTTCAGTGCTCAATTGTTAATTTCTGTTAACAAAAAGGTCGTGTCTGGGATGTGTGTATGCAGCCTGTCTATATGTTGGGATCAAAAGAGGGGTCTCAATGTGGTTAAGACAGTCATCTGATAACAGAGTTTGGTAAGAAACTTCTTTCAGTATCCCAATGGCACACACCTGTGGGACCAAGGTCAAATTATTAAAACCTGTACAATTAGTGTTTAATATATCTAATGTGTCTAGAAAGCAGCATTGACTGACATCTGTACTAGACATACAGTATATCTGTTCTGTGATGGAAATATGTACGTGAAACATCGTAAAGGCCTCTTGGCGGGTTCCGGTATGAATGGTCGACCATGTTATGGTCGACGGTCATTAGGTCAACCACTATTGGTCGACATGGACAGGTGGTTGACACATGAAAATGGTTGACCCATAAAAGGTCGACATGAGGTTTTTTTGTTTTTTTTGGTGTCTTTTTCTGCGTAAAGTGACGGGGAACCCCAATTAGTGCACCGCGTCCCCTCGCATGGCTTGCTTCGGGCAAGGTGCCTCGCTCCGCTAGGCACAGATTACCGTTCCCAATCGTAGTCCACGTGGATCGTAAAGTATGGAAAAGTTCCCCAGAAGAGAAAAAAAAGTGAAAAATTCATGTCGACCTTTCATGTGTCAACCATGTGTCCATGTCGACCAATAGTGGTCGACCTAATGACTATCGACCATAACATGGTCGACCATCCAAATGGATACCCTCTTTGCGTAGGCCGCAAACTCACAGGAATCTTTAGGGAGAGTTGTTTATGGAAAGTGGATGGGAGCAGGGCTAACATAATGCATACCCATGAACACATGCTACGAATTGTCCCTACGCATGTGGGAGTGGAAAGTATAGTATAACCGATTACAAGTAGGACACTGTTATCTTTGGAGCGAGATACACTTGCTGCTCAGTCAGCTTTTTTTCTTTCTGGCAGTATAGTGGTTAAAGTCTTTCTTTCTCTGAGATGGAAGTGCGAGTTTGGAAGTGTTTGCAGAATTCTCTGCAGTTATTTTTGGATTAAGCACAGTCTCCCCAGACTTGTAATGGCACTTCTATTACCTAGCAGATTGGCATTTTCTACACCCTCACTCTGTTCACACGCACTGACTTCAAGTCATCTCTCATTCTTCTGCTCTGTGTAGAGTTGTGATATGTACTGGAAGTCCAGGGGCAAGAGAAATGCACATTAAGCAAACATCACTCCATTAGCAAGCCTAGATTTCTGGAACTACGTGCTCTTAGTGCTATTCTGTAATATATTTATCTGCAAGACCTGCTGTAAAATCCCCTAGCTGTTGACTGTCTCTTCCTGGAAATGTTTGTGTGACTTTGTCCATGTGGCACAAATGTTTCCTTTAATTGGGATTCCTTAAACTGTAAGCGCAGAGTAGTCCCAGCACTGCCGGGTTATGCAAGGTGGTAAATCTGTCGCAAACATTGTCCCTCATGGAAATAGCTCTGGGTGTGGTAGTGTTGGGTTACTCGGATTTAGTGGACACTAACATCTCTGGAAAGTTGGAAAATAGGTCGAGAGCAGGGCTTTAAGTAGTGTGAAATAAATTGGTAAGCGGTTTTATATACAAGTGATTTATTAAACCACAATGAAATAATGAACATAATGTTAGTCAGATGTATAGACAAATAACTAAAATAAATAATACAGGTTGAGTATCCCATATCCAAATATTCCGAAATACGGAATATTCCGAAATACGGAATATTCCGAAATACGGACGTTTTTGAGTGAGAGTGAGATAGTGAAACCTTTGTTTTTTTGTTGGCTCAATGTACACAAACTTTGTTTAATACACAATGTTATTAAAAATATTGTATTAAATGACCTTTAGGCTGTGTGTATAAGGTGTATATGAAACATAAATGAATAGTGTGAATGTAGACACACTTTGTTTAATGCACAAAGTTATAAAAAATATTGCATAAAATTACCTTCAGGCTGTGTGTATAAGGTGTATATGAAACATAAATGCATTCTGTGCTTAGATTTAGGTCCCATCACCATGATATCTCATTATGGTATGCAATTATTCCAAAATACGGAAAAATCCGATATCCAAAATACCTCTGGTCCCAAGCATTTTGGATAAGGGATACTCAACCTGTATATAATATGTTATAAAACATGTACGGCTGGGTACACACTTACCTAGTTGCCTGCCAGCCGAGCCGCTAACCGATTTATCGATTGGTAATGTTTATGCGTATACATATTTCTGCTGCGGGGTACACTGGTCTCCACAGGGAATTACATTGGGGTGTAGAGTAGGATCTTGATCCGAGGCACCAACAGGGTCAACGCTTTGACCTTCTTCCCAAGATGCATAGCGCCACCTCCTCTAAAACCCTGCCTCCGTGCACAGGAGCTCAGTTTTGTAGTTGGTGCCATGCAGTAAGCAGGCGTACAACAGGTGTGCTGCTACAGCAGCCCTGAGAAGAGCTTTTTAAGCGAAGATAGAAGACTTCAAGGGCTGCAGCAGTGATAGATGTCAGTCTGACATCTCCTGCTGCAGCTCCATCACCTCCCCCAGTGGTGCTGTATACTCCCGCGCCCTGGTTGCCAGGTACTTATAGCGGAGGCTCCGAAGTTCTCCTGGATCGCGTGGCTGCACTCAGGGAGGAGGTAAATGGGTCCCCTAGGCGGGTCCCGCTGAAATCTCGATCCGGCGCGGCCGGTGGGAGGCGGGCTGCGCGCGCTGGCGTGGACACTGTGGTCGAGTAGTGACTCCACTAAACCACCAGGGCAAGGGCACAGGTCGGTTTTTAACTCATAAAAACAGTTTTTATTACAGCCCATAGTACCAGTGGTGAGGTCCAGCAGGGGCATAAGGCTTGGACCTGTAGCCCTCCCAGCCCCAGGGCACCACTTACAGTAATGTTCCCGCCCTGGAGCTGCATATATCTCTCTCCCTCACTCCCAGTCAGTGTTTGGGTGCCATTACACAGAGCAGCACTGTTCCTGGGACTGTTTGGGCAAGTCCTCCTTTGTAAAGCCGCCTGCACGTCAGCGCTGTGAATTTACATGACACTTAAGTATTCTACATGTCTGTTGACCGTGTTAGTTAAGAAACAGTGCATTTGGTCAGGGTTACGTAGTACAAGTACCCTGTGATATATATCCAGTCTTTACTGTGCATTGATATATCTACTAATTATATAGCTATACTGAGTATTACTTTGTATTGCTAGTCCAGTGCAGTTTTATTGCATGTCATAATTTCTGCATTGTACATTGTGACTATATGTGTGCATGTAGCTGCTGTGTGACCTCTATTTCGTGTCTCTCACTCAGATTGCTATCCCTATATGCTATAACCTGAGGGTGCTAAGTGTGTCGGGTTTATCATTTTAATATAGGTAGTTCACAGGATATACTTGGTGTGTATTTTTCTCTGATTTTAGTCATGATATACTTCTTGAATTCCTTGTTTGTGCTGATACACTACACAGGGAGTTCTTGTCAGGTATTGTGCTGCTGATATTGTACTGTGTTGCCTTGCATTGAGCTTTCGGATATGTCAGCTACAAAGGGCAATGGTGCTTGGGCTGATCCCACATTGCGTGGTGGTGATGCTGCAGACACATTTGAGGAAAACATAGCAGCTGAGGGTTCATGTTCTGGGGGATCCTTACCCCCAAGTGGGACTGTAGCAACGGGGGTTCAAAATGACCCACCTTGGGCTACCTTCTCCACGCTATTGAATACGCTGGTAACTAGACTAACACCCACTATGGAACCTCCTATGCTGGTACAACCGCTTGTGGACCCCGCGGTTAACCCGCCATGGGCAGATCAACTGTCTGCTCAGTTACAACAATTGAACCTATCACTGACTACTCGGAAGTCTAACCCTCGCCCGTCTAAGACCAAGGGGTCCTCTAAGCAGGCCATTACTTCCTCACAATCCACCAACGTCCTAGACTCCTCATCTGATGAGGATGGCGTTTATACTGACCCCACAGATTCGGATCCCAATGCTTCTGATGGGGAATCTGTTTCACAGGTGGATGTTCCTGACTTGTTGGAGACAACCATTCTTCAAATTATTGATGACCCGGAGTCTGATGCTTCCCCTTAGAAACCAGACAGGTTTAAACGTTAGAAATTGGTTAAACAAGTTTTACCTCATTCTGACCATTTAGTTGACATACGTCAGGAGTCCTGGGAAAATCCAGGAAAGAAATTCACGCCTCACAAGAAGATGCTGTCTCGCTATCCACTCGCAGCAGAGCGAAGTAAAAATTGGTTAACACCAACGCCAGTGGATTCGCAGGTGGCGCGGCTGGTGGTATCCTCAGCTCTGCCGGTAACTACCGTCACGTCTCTGAAAGAAACGACGGATAAGCGCGTGGATGGTTGTTTAAAGGCAATTTACACCCTAACTGGTGCTGCGCATAGGCTCACCATTGCAGTGACATGGGCTGCTGAGGCTGTAGAAACGTGGGCTCAGGAGCTTGAGGCGGAGTTGCTTTCCAACGCTTCTGATCATGCTAGACAATGTTTATCTTATATTGTCACAGCTTCTTATTACATTAAGGAGGTGGCTTCTGATGCCGGTATTCTGTCGGCCAAGGCTTCTACTACGTCCATTTTGGCTTGCCGGATTCTTTGGTTAGGGTCCTGGTCTGTGGATCTGGACTCTAAGAAAACCCTGGAGGTACTCCCTTTTAAGGGAGACATTCTTTTCGGAGAAGACCTCAACAAGATAGTGGCTAACGTAGCTTCTGCTAAAACAGTATGTCTACCTAGTACTGCTCCTTCGGTTCCAAAGGCTAAGAGTACTCCATTTCGCTCCTTTTGTCCTTCAGGGAAAGCAAAAGTTTCGGGTACGCCTGACCAGGTTCGCACTTCCAAACCCAATAAGCCCAAACGGGCCTGGGCTGCCCATCAGCTTGCTTCCAAAACTGACAAGCCTGCCGCATAACGGGGCGGGCTTCTCTCTGGAGGATCCCAGGGTGGGGTGCCGACTTCTAGGGTATACCCAGGAATGGTTGAGGACCACTTCCGATGCCTGGGTACGGGAAGTCGTCACTCGAGGTTACGCCGTATCCTTCAAGAATCGTCCCCCTCATCGATTTTGCCTGACAGACGTCCCTTCGGATCAGGTGAAGGCAAAAACTTTTCATTTGGTGGTACAGTCCCTCCTGGACACAGGAGTGGGTAGTACAGGTGCCTCTGGCTCAGAGAGGCAAGGGTTACTATTCACCGCTGTTCCTAGTCCCGAAACTGAATGGGTCATCCCGGCCCATTCTCAACCTCAAGTCCTTTAACAAATTTGTGAGGGTTTCCAAATTTCATATGGAACCTCTTCACTCTATTGTTCCAGCCTTGGGACCTTGGGATTGTATGGTCTCCCTGGACATACAGGATGCTTACCTGCATATTCCCATTGCAGTGTCGCATCAGCAGTACCTGAGGGCAACCTCCATTAACAATTTCGGGCATTACATTTTGGTTTGACCACTGCTCCGCGAGTCTTCACCAAGGTCAGGGTGGTAATGACGGCTGTACTCCGCCGTCAAGGGGTCAGGATCCTACCGTACTTGGACGACTTGTTGATCCTGGCAAATTCCTCAAATTCTCCTATGCCATCTGGATCTGACTATCCAGTTTTTGCAAGCCCACGGGTGGCTCATCAACTGGAAGAAATCATCCCTGATCCCTGATCCCTGCTCATTGCATGGTGCACCTGGGGGCGTTGTTGGACACCCACAACCAGTGGTTGTTCTTGTCTCAGGAGAAAGTCCTGAAACTTCAGGACAGGATTTGATGCTTCCTATCTCGTCCGCAAGTGTCGATACATTCGGCAATTCAAGTGCTAGGTCTCATGGTGTTGGCTTTTGACGTGGTGGAGTACGCTCAATTCCATTCCCGTCCTCTGCAGAAACTGATTCTTGCCAAGTGGGTCGGCTTGCCTTACCGGATCAGGTCTCAAATGATCTCCTTGTCTCCGGAGGTCCGTCTGTCACTGAGCTGTTAGCTTCAGGACCAACGATTGAGCAGGGGCCGTTCTTTCTGGATCTCCAACTGGGTCCTTCTGATGACTGATGTCAGTCGGAGAGGTTGGGGCGCGGTGTTGGAGCAACACTCTCTTCAGGGTCGGTGGACCAAGGAGGAGTCTCTCCTCCCGATAAACATTCTGGAATTGCGGGCAGTGTTCAATTAATTGAACTTGGCTTAGCATTTAATACAGAACAGACCTGTTCAAGTACAGTCGGATAACGCAACCACGGTGGCGTACATTAATCAAGACGGCACTCAAAGCCGCATGGCATTTAGGGAAGTATCACAAATTCTTCAGTGGGCGGAACGCCATCTGCCAGCCATATCGGCAGTGTTCATTCCGTGGGGTCATAAACTGGGAAGCGGACTTTCTCAGTCGTCAGGACTTACACGCCGGAGAGTGGAGCCTCCATTCAGAAGTGTTTCAACTCCTCGTGGACAAGTAGGGCCTTCCAGATGTGGACCTGATGGCATCTCAGCACAATCACAAGGTTCCGGTCTTCGGAGCAAGGACAAGGGATCCTCAAGCAGTGTTCGTGGACGCACTGGCAATTCCATGGAACTTTTGGCTGCCATATGTGTTCCCTCCGGTGTCACTCCTGCCCAGAGTAACAAGGAAGTTCAAGCAAGAGGGGAGGAATCCTACTTCTGATCGCTCCAGCATGGCCCAGACGTCATTGGTTCCCAGACCTTAAGGGTCTCTCGATAGAGCGTCCCCATCCATCTACTTCCGCAGCGCCCGGATCTCCTCGTTCAGGGCCCTTGTGTATATCAGGATTTAGTCCGATTGGCTTTGACGGCGTGGCTCGTGAAGCTTCTGTCTTCAGGGCCAAAGGATTTTCTGAGGCGGTCATTCAAACCATGATGAAGGCCTGGAAACTGACTTCTGCTCGGATTTATCATAGGGTCTGGAATTCTTACTTTGCTTGGTGCGCATCTAACAATCATGACGCTTACAAGTTTAGTACGGCCAAACTTTTGGCCTTTCTACAACAGGGCCTAGACTTGGGCCTTCGTCTGGCCTCCATCAAGGTTCATATTTCTGCCTTGTCGGTTTGGTTCCAGAGAAAAATTGCAATTTTACCTGCTATTCATACATTTACTCAGGGTGTGTTGCGTATTCAGCCTCCTTACGTCCCACCTGTGGTTCCTTCGGATTTGTCGGTGCTTCTGGAGGCGTTGCAAAGGTTTCCGTTTGAGCCTCTTGAATCTGCAGACCTTAAGTGGCTTTCTCTTAAGGTGTTGTTTCTGCTGGCTATTGCCTCTGCTAGACGGGTGTCGTATTTCGGTGCCTTATCTTGTAGGTCACCATATCTGATTTTTCACCGTGATCGAGCGGTTCTTAGAACTCGTCCTGGGTATTTACCTAAGGTGGTGTCTTCTTTCCACCTTAATCAGGAGATTGTGGTTCTTGCCTTTGCCTCTCCTGAATTGTCTTCCAAAGAGCGGTCTTTGGATGTGGTATGGGTCTCTCCGTATCTACGTGAAGAGAACTGCCTCTATCAGGAAGTCGAATTCTCTTTGTTCGGTTTGGTTTTCACAAACGTGGCTGGCCTGCTCACTAGCAGACCCTGGCCAGATGGATTAGAATGGTGATTGTATATGCTTATGTACAGGCTGTCCTTCCAGCTCCTGCTAACATAAAGGCCCATTCTACTCGGTTGGTTGGACCTTCCTGGGCGGCCCGCCGTGGTGCGACCCTTGAACAATTGTGCAAGGCAGCTACGTGGTCCTCAGTGAACACGTTCATAAGGTTTTATGCCTTTGATACTTCCGCCTCCCAGGATGCTTCCTTTGGACGTCGGGTTCGTGTACCCGCTACAGTGCATTACCTCCCATAAGGAACTGCTTTAGGACATCCCCAATGTCATTCCCTGTGGAGCCCAGTGTACCCCACAGCAGAAAATGAGACTTACGGTAAGAACTTACCATTGTTAAATCTTTCTGCAAGGTACACTGGGCTCCACAGGGCACCCACCCTGACGCACTTAGCTTCTTTGGGTTGGTATGGCATTAGCTGCTGACACCCTCTCCTGTCGTGAGTGTGTGGTGTATGTGGCTACTAACGGTTGTCTTCTTTTACCTGCTACTGCATTGGACTGGTTAACAAAAACTGAGCTCCTGTGCACGGAGGCGGGGTTATAGAGGAGGCGGCGCTATGCATCTTGGGAAGAAGGTCAAAGCTTTGAGCCTCTTGTTGCCTCGGATCAAGATCCTACTCTACACCCCAATGTCATTACCTGTGGAGACCAGTTTATCTCGCAGAAAGAGATTTAACAACGGTAAGTTCTTACCATAAATCTTACTTACACGCCGCCTGAAATGTCTGGCAGATTCATTTGACTATGCTTGTCCCCTAGTGACGTCATATGCAATGTCTGCTATCTTTCTGACCTATCGCGCAGTTGGCGGATTGTCCGTACACATAGGCAGATGTTCTGATATAGGCGCATGATATATCTGTGTCTGCTGTGCTGCAGGGCCAACCTGACATGTCTGTGTGCACCATCGCTCACACATATTGGGTGCACACACATTGGTGCACCAGCAATATATTGTTCAATATTGAACAATGTATTGAAAAGTGTGTACCCAGCATTGAGTTGTAACACCATTTGAGGCTTTTGTATAAATTATTGTGCTCTTATTGAGGTGAGAAGACATGTAAAAATGCACACCTGAACAGCATGTTGCAAATGGGTGGTCTTCTGTTTGCCGGCGGTCGGGCTCCCGGCACTCAGTATACCGGCGCCGGGAGCCCGACAGCCGGCATACCGACACTTATTTTCCCTCGTGGGGGTCCACGACCCCCATAGAGGGAGAATAAAATAGTGTGGCGCGCGTAGCGCGCCACCGTGCCCGTAGCGTGGCGAGCGCAGCGAGCCCGCAAGGGGCTCATTTGCGCTCGCCAAGCTGTCGGTAAGCCGGCGGTCGGGCTCCCGGCGCCGGGATGCTGGTCGCCGGGAGCCCGACCGCCGGCCAGCCGTAGTGAACCCGTTGCAAATATGGCCATCCCAGCAATGTCCCCATTACTTTTCAAAGCTGCTGTACTGCAGCGGAGAAAGTACTCCTCCTCGTCAGATGGCCACTGTGCAGTTCAGGCATACACAGCGTATGTTGCAGAAGATCTGGAGCTCTGTGGACAGCAGTGGAGCAAGTGGAGAGGTTAAGGGGTATATTCACTTAGGGTCAGATCCATTCCGACATGCATTTGTCGAAGTGGATCCGACAACCCCTATTCAATCTCATCTCAATTCGACTTTTAAAAAGCCGAATTGAGATGAGGGACCCAGAGGAGGAGAGGGGGGGAGCCGTGGGGAGACCAGAGGGGACAGCCGCGGGAAGACGGAGGAGAGCAGCGTTACAGTAGCGCTGCAGGAGGTTGTCTCACAGCCGCCCGACATCACTTGCTGGAGCCAGCTGGACGCTACCGTGAGCGGCGCGGCTGTGAGACATCCTGCTGCAGCGCTGTGCTGTAGGGCTTCTCTCCCCTGTATGCCCGCGGCTGTCCCGCAGCCCCCCCCAATTCTCGTCTGGGTCCCACATCTTAGTCCGACATTTTTTTATGTCTGACTGAGATGGTCGAAAAGGGGGCCAAAACCTGTCTGTTTTGGCCCCGTTTTCGACACAAGCACGTGGATCGGCAGCTATTCCGCCGATCCACGTGCTTTTCGACAAGTCAAATTTGTCTAAAAATTTGGGGTTTGATTGAATAGCTCGAATCACAATTCCACCTTAAGTCGAAAACTGCCGTCTTTTTGACAGACCGCAGCTTTCGACTTCAATTAAATATACCATATATATAAGTGTCAAATAAACAAAAACATGCAGCTGATAATTTCAATTAGATAAAACAAAAAGTGTCTATGTTGCAGACAACTTGAGAAAACAGGGGGAAGGTGACAGACACTTGAAAGATCTGAAACAATACTCTCATGCTGGATTCTTAAAGATAAACTACAGCAGGTGAAGATGCTGTATTCCATTGCATGCAGATGCCAGAAAAAATATATTTTGGCATTTGATACATTTTAGTAATAGCGAAAAAAACATTCTGATTTATGGTTCTGAAGATATGACAATTTTCCAATATTAAGATACTGTGGGGCAGATGTACTAATCTGTGGCGAGAGAGAGAAACGAGCAACCATTTTGCTCCTAACTGTCATTTTTCAAACGGGTGGTCTTCAGTATGCCGACTGTCGGGATCCCGGCGCACAGTATACCGGTGCCGGAATCCCGTCAGCCGGCATACCGACACTTTTTCTCCCTCATGGTGGTCCACGACCCCCTGGAGGGAGAATAAAATAGCGTGGCGAGCGCAGCGAGCCCGCAAGGGGCTCATTGCGCTCGCCACGCTGTCGGTATGACGGCGGTCGGACTCCCGGCGCCGGTATGCTGGTCGCCGGGAGCCCGGCCGCCGGCATACCATACTACACCCTTTCAAACACAGCCTGTAATATTGCAGTCAGGAGCTGATTGGCTGGTACCACGCTTGGACTGGCCCACAGGGGTACAGGGGAAACCACCGGTGGGCCCCATTGCCTGGGGGCCCACCTCTTGCTCTAAGGATCAGGTTCCAGAGTGTGCACTTGAATTATACATCATACATATGTTACCTTATACTGGACTGTGGTGTATTTTCTGCAGTGCATTGCTGTTATTAATCTGGTACATTTTCATGCATGCAGCAGCTGAATTTACTGAATTTAATGAAGCGGCCCAGATGTTGCACTATCTAATGGTTAGTCAAACCATTGTGGTGGCAGGCCACACCCCCTCTGCAGTATTGCCACACCCCTAAACATGGGCCCCTACCACTGGCTAGTACTTTGGGGGAGATGTACTAAGCAGTGAAAAGAGTGGAGAAGTGAGCCAGTGGAGAAGTTGTCCATGGCAACCAATCAGCTGCCCTGAATAATTTTGTTGTATGCAAATTATAAATGTTGTGTCCGTGCTGATTGGTTGTCATGGGTAACTTCTCAACTGGCTCACTTCTCCACTCTTATCACTGCTTAGTACATCTCCCCCTTTTTCTCTCTCCAAGTTATCACTTACCAAGGCTTAGTACATATCCCCTGTAGGAGATACTTGCAATATCTCCTACATTTTGGCATTAATGCATGAAGCAGAATATAATGTAAAGAAAATGCAGAAAATTTATTTTGTACATTTTTTTTTTTTTTCAACAGAAACCGATTGATACATCTGCATTCAAATATCGGAATGTTTTTTTTAGGGTGATCTTTGGAACAAATTATTTTATAAAATACATATATTTTTGTAATTCCTTTTAAATAAGAGGGAATTGAGCTCATAATGTATTATGAACAGCCTCTTAACACTTAAAGTGCCAAATCACTGCTTATATTTAATAAAGGAAAATAGTCGTATCTGATACTTTCCAAGCTTCCAAATACAGGTATCAAACAAAATGGTGGTCACTGTAAGCATAGCATAACTACAAAAGAAATATATAAATGTGCTATGGTGCAATACCTTAAACAATATAATTTTATATACGAACGCAGAGGGACCGTTTTATTCAGACACACCGAGCCAGAAACAGTCCCGTGCACATTTCGGTCTGAGGTGGCACACTGCGAGCTATATGAATATTCATCCTGTTGTCTGTCACTAACATTAATGAAAATGCCTATTTTAGCAGCAGTATTCAATAGAGCAGAGCTTACATTTAGATACCACACTATGGCCCTCATTCCGAGTTGTTCGCTCGTTGCTGAGTTTCGCTATATTGCGATTAGTCGCTTACTGCGCATGCGCAAGGGTCGCAGAGCGCATGCGCTTAGTTATTTTACTCAAAAGTTAGGTATTTTACTCACGGCATAACGAGGATTTTTCATCGTTGTGGTGATCGGAGTGTGATTGACAGGAAGTGGGTGTTTCTGGGCGGAAACTGGCCGTTTTATGGGAGTGTGCGAAAAAACGCTGGCGTTTCTGGGAAAAACGCGGGAGTGTCTGAAGAAACGGGGGAGTGTCTGGGCGAACGCTGGGTGTGTTTGTGACGTCAAACCAGGAACGAAACTGACTGAACTGATCGCAATGGCTGAGTAAGTGTGGAGCTACTCAGAAACTGCTAAGAAATTTCTATTCGCGAATCTGCTAATCTTTCGTTCGCAATTCTGCTAAGCTAAGATTCACTCCCAGTAGGCGGCGGCTTAGCGTGTGCAATGCTGCTAAAAGCAGCTAGCGAGCGAACAACTCGGAATGAGGGCCTATGGGCGGGGATTCACTAATGGTGATCGCGGGCCATCGCCAGTCATCGCAATGATGCTAATTGCAGATGTACTAACATATGCGGTTAGTATCTAAATGCGATGCCAGAGGCCCCCTGTGCTCCCTGGTAGTCCGGAGTGGAGCGTGTGCGGCCAGTCCCGGGCTCCTCCTTCTCTTGTGTTCCTGGTTAAGGAGGAGGCTGGGATCCGGGACTGCGATTGGGAGGCTGCATGCAGGAGGCTGGGATCTCAAGTGTCCATGAACCTTTATTATGGCATCCCAAAAGGGGTACCCTCATTAATTTATATCTGAAAATCCTTAGGCCCTGACAACAAATTTGAGTACATGGCTTGGGACATGTAACCAATAGAGGAATGCAGGAAAATATACAATGTTGAACTACCATATACAAATCCTGTACCAGTCAAACTGATGAGTATACTATAAGCAGTAAGTGCACTCCCTGCACTTACTGCTTTATAGTATACTCATCAGTTTGACCGGTGGCAGATACAGCCACAAGTACACACTGAATAGAGGCATGCTGCATATAATTTTAGTCAGCAGGATCTGCTCGTGCATCCTACAGATGGAGCCACGCTAATCGTAGCTCAGTCTGTGCCTGGGTTCGCCCGGCGAGGTGGACCACCGGGAATGAACGGGGCGTGCGTGCGTCGTAGACGCGCCTGCGGCCCTTTCCCTTTGAAAGGGAGCGTCTGTGTACGCTCGGTGGCAGGCTGACGCGCAGGCGCGATTTCGCATGCCGTTTCATTTTCCCCTCCCCCATATGCCGAGCACAGCGGAGCGTGTGTTAGGGGAGACTAATTATATCAATTCCCATATGCTTCCTTGGCTGCTCCTGCTCTTTGCAGCACCAGGATACATACCCGGCACTGGCTTCATTGGCGGCAGCAGCTTTCTGCAGCCACCGGGTAGTAGTGGTGGGGTGCTGCGGGCTGCCTGATCACTGCTGGCCACAGTGATCAGGACAAATGGATTCACAGCCACAGGTGCAGAGGGACTGGGAGGTCCCTCTGAGATTGGCGGCTGCTCGATGATTATCTTCCCAAAGCTGGCCAGTGGGCATTTCTGACTGGTCGCTTCAGATCCGACCATATCAGGGAAAGCCCAGTCCTGTGTGGTTACATCTGATGCGACCATGCCTAGGTAAGTGGTTATGTCCTGTGCCCCACTCCCTTCTGCCCTGGTATTCCATCAATATATTTTTTCTTTTAGGGGAGTCCTTTCTCCATGTCTGCGTCCTCACCTATTTTGGAGTGGCTTAATTGGCAAGAATGCTACTGATATAGAGGGTTTTTCTCTAACGTTCTAGTGGACGCTGGGGACTCCGTAAGGACCATGGGGAATAAACGGGCTCCGCAGGAGACATGGGCACTTTAAGAAAGAATTTAGATTCTGGTGTGCTCTGGCTCCTCCCTCTATGTCCCTCCTCCAGACCTCAGTTTGAATCTGTGCCCGGACGAGCTGGGTGCTGTTCAGTGAGCTCTCCTGAGCTTGCTGTAAGAAAGCATTTTGTTAGGTTTTATTATTTTCAGGGAGCTCTGCTGGCAACAGACTCCCTGCATTGTGGGACTGAGGGGAGAGAAGCGGCCCTACTCTCTGCAGATAGGTCCTGCTTCTTAGGCTACTGGACACCATTAGCTCCAGAGGGATCGTACACAGGATCTCACCCTCGTCGTCCGATCCCGGAGCCGCGCCGCCGTCCCCCCTCGCAGAGCCGGAAGACAGAAGCCGGGTGAAAGAAGAAAGAAGACTTCGAAATCGGCGGCAGAAGACTCCAGTCTTCACTGAGGTAGCACACAGCACTGCAGCTGTGCGCCATTGCTCCCACACTACACCCACATACTCCGGTCACTGTAAGGGCGCAGGGTGGGGGGGGGGGGGCGCCCTGGGCAGCAATTAGAGACCTCTTTGGCAAAAGTTTGCATATATACAGTTGGGCACTGTATGTATGAGCCCCCGCCAAAAATTGTACATTAAAGCGGGACAGAAGCCCGCCGTCGAGGGGGCGGTGCTTCTTCCTCAGCACTCACCAGCGCCATGTTTTTTCTCCACAGCACCGCTGAGAGGAAGCTCCCCAGCCTCTCCCCTGCAGTTACACCGTAGAAGACGGTAAAAAGAGAGGGGGGGGGGCACATAATTAGGCGCAAAAATCAATATAAACAGCAGCTACTGGGTTAACATTAAGTTACTGTGTTATTCCTGGGTTAATAGCGCTGGGGTGTGTGCTGGCATACTCTCTCTCTGTCTCTCCAAAGGGCCTTATGGGGTAATTGTCTTCAGATGAGCATTCCCTGAGTGTGTGGTGTCGGTACGTGTGTGTCGACATGTTTGAGGTAAAAGGCTCCCCTAAGGAGGAGATGGAGCAAATGTGTGTGTGTGAGGGTGTCTCCGTCAACAACGCCGACACCTGTTTGGATATGTGTAATTAAGTGCTAAGGTGAATTTATTGCACAAAAGATTAGAGAACAGACAGGGAATCTACCCATGTCTGTCCCTATGTCGCGAAGACCTTCAGAGTCTCTCAATAATCACTATCCAAAATAATAGACACTGATATCGACACGGAGTCTGACTCCAGTGTCGACTACGATAATGTAAAGTTACAGCCAAAATGGCAGAAAAGTATTCAATATATGATTATTGTAATAAAAGATGATTTGCATATCACTGATGACTCATCTGTCCCTGACACAAGGGTACACATGTTTAAGGGGAAGAAAGCTGAGGTAAATTTCCCTCCTCTCATGATGAAAAAGAGCGGGAATCTCCAGACAAGAGACTGCAGTTTCACACACAGAATTCTCAGGGAGTATCCTTTCCATACTAGGGCCAGGATACGATGGGAATCTTCCCCTAGGGTGTCACATTTGCCCAAAAGGTAGCCCTGACATAACAACTATCCTCAGGGATCCTGCAGATAGCGTGCACATTCTGGTACTCTACTCAGACCGGCGATTGTGTCGGCATGGGTTTATAGCGCTGTAGCAGCGTGGACAGGTACCTTATCAGCAGAGATTGAGACCCTAGTATGTATATGTGTGTATATATATATATATATGTGTATATATATATATATATATATATATATATATATATATATATATAATATATAGAGAGAGAGAGAGATATATATATATATATATATATATATATATATATATATATAGAGAGAGAGAGAGATATATATATATATATATATATATATATATATATATATATAGAGAGATATATATATATTAAAGATGCTGTCTTAAGAGATATATATATATAAAACATGCCCAAAGAGGCATTAGTCTACTGGGTTCTAGAGTTAAAGCTATGTCGATTTCTGCTTGACGTGTCCTGTAGAATATGCAATGGACAGATGATGCCGGCTTTAGAGGCATATGGAAGGCTGAGGATTGTGTGGAGAAGGGTTCTCGGACCTGGTCTCCACAGCTATAGCTGGTAATTCTGATATTTTGCCTTATATTCCTGCACAGCCTAGGAAAGCACGACATTATCAAATGCAGCCTTTCGAACACAAAGAAACAAGAAAGTCCGAGGTGCGTCCTTTCTTGCCAGAGGCAGGGGCAGAGGAAAGAAGCTGCACAACACAGCTAGTTCCCAGGAACAGAAGTCCTCCCCGGCCTCTACAAAATCCACCGCATGTCGCTGGGGCTCCACAGGTGGAGCTAGGCCCGGTGGGGGCACGCCTTCGTAAGTTCAGCCACAAGTGGGTTCACTCCCTGTTGGATCCCTGGGCAATAGATATTGTGTCTCAGGGATACAAGCTGGACTTTGAGGAGATGCCCCCTCACCGACGGCCCTGCCGGCTTCCCCCCACGAGAAGGAAATAGTGTTAACTGCAATTCACAAATTGTATCTTCAACAGGTGGTGGTCAAGGTTCCCCTCCTTCAACAAGGAGGGGGTTATTATTCGACCATGTTGTAGTCCCGAAACCGGACGGTTCGGTCAGACCCATATTGAATTTAAAATCCCTCAACATATACCTGAAAAGGTTCAAGTTCAAGATGGAATCGCTAAGAGCGGTCATCGCAAGCCTGAAAGGGGGAGATTTTATGGTGTCTCTGGACATAAAGGATGCATACCTTCATGTCCCCATTTATCCACCTCATCAGGCGTACCTCAGAATTGCGGTACGGGATGGTCATTACCAATTTCAGACGTTGCCGTTTGGTCTCTCCACGGCCCCGAGAATATTCACCAAGGTAATGGCGGAAATGATGGTGCTCCTGCGGAAGCAAGGTGTCACTATTATCACATACTTGGACGATCTCCTCATAAAAGCGAGATCAAGAGAGCAGTTGCTGAACAGCGTATCACTTTCTCTGGAAGTGTAACGGCAACACGGCTGGATTCTATATATTCCAAAGTCGCAGTTGGTTCCTACAGCTCATCTGCCTCTCCTAGGCATGATCCTAGACACAGATCAGAAAAGGGTTTATCTCCCGATAGAGAGAGCTCAGGAGCTCATGACACTGGTCAGGAATCTATTAAAACCAAAACAGGTGTCAGTGCATCACTGCACTCGAGTCCTGGGAAGGATGGTGGCATCATACGAGGCCATTCCCTTCGGCAGGTTCCATGCGAGGACCTTCCAATGGGACTTACTGGACAAGTGGTCTGGATCACATCATCAGATGCATCGGTTAATCACCCTGTCCCCCAGGGCCAGGGTGTCACTCCTGTGGTGGCTGCAGAGTTCTCACCTTCTAGAGGGACGCAGATTCGGAATTCAGGACTGGGTCCTGGGGACCACGGACGCTAGCCTCCGAGGGTGGGGGAGCAGTCACACAGGGAAGAAATTTCCAAGGTCTGTGGTCAAGTCAAGAGACTTGCCTTCACGTCAACATCCTGGAACTAAGGGCCGTATACAGCGCCCTACGTCAAGCGGAGCACTTGGTTCGCGACCAGCCGGTTCTGATTCAGTCAGACATCACCGCAGTGGCTCATGTGAACCGCCAAGGCGGCACAAGGAGCAGAGTGGCGATGGCAGAAGCCACCAGACGACTTAGCTGGGCGGAGAATCACGTAAGCGCTCTGTCAGCAGTGTTCATCCCGGGAGTGGACAACTGGGAAGCAGACTTCCTCAGCAGACACGACCTCCACCCGGGAGAGTGGGGACTTCATCAGGAAGTCTTCACACAGATCACATATCGGTGGGAACTGCCACAGGTGGACATGATGGCATCCCACCTCAACAAAAAAACTACAGCGGTATTGCGCCAGGTCAAGAGACCATCAAGCAATAACGGTAGACGCCCTGGTGACACCGTGGGTGTTCCAGTCGGTCTATGTATTTCCTCCTCCTGCTCTCATACCAAGGTGCTGAGGCTAATAAGAAAAAGAGGAGTGAGAACAATCCTCATTGTTCCAGATTGGCCACGAAGGACCTGGTATCCAGATCTGCAAGAAATGCTCACAGAGGACCCGTGGCCTCTTCCTCTAAGACAGAACCTGTTGCAACAGGGGCCCTGTCTGTTCCAAGACTTACCGCGGCTGCGTTTGACGGCATGGTGGTTGAACGCCGGATCCTAGCAGAAAAGGGCATTCCGGACGAGGTCATTCCTACGCTGATAAAGGCTAGGAAGGACGTGACAGCTAAACATTATCACCGTATATGGCGAAAATAGGTTTCTTGGTGTGAGGCCAGGAATGCTCCTACAGAGGAATTCCAGCTGGGCCGTTTCCTCCACTTCCTACGGTCGGGAGTGAATTTGGGCCTGAAATTGGGCTCCATTAAGGTCCAGATTTTGGCCCTATCCATTTTCTTTCAAAAAGAGTTGGCTTCTCTACCAGAAGTTCAGACGTTTGTAAAGGGAGTGCTGCATATTCAGCCTCCTTTTGTGCCTCCAGTGGCACCTTGGGATCTTAACGTGGTGTTAAGTTTCCTGAAATCACACTGGTTTGAACCACTTAAAACGGTGGAGTTAAAATATCTCACCTCTATTAGCCTTGGCTTCGGCTAGGCGTGGGTCAGAATTAGCGGCTTTGTCACATAAAAGCCCCTATCTGGTTTTCCATATGGATAGAGCAGAATTGCGGACCCGTCCACAATTTCTGCCAAAAGTGGTGTCATCGTTTCATATGAACCAACCTATTGTGGTGCCTGTGGCTACTCGTGACTTGGAGGATTCCGAGTTACTGGATGTGGTCAGGGCTTTGAAGGTTTATGTAGCCAGAACGGCTAGAGTCAGGAAAACGGAGTCGCTGTTTATCCTGTATGCATCCAACAAGCTGGGTGCTTCTGCTTCAAAGCAAACTATTGCTCGCTGGATCTGTAACACGATTCAGCAGGCTCATTCTGCGGCTGGATTGCCGCTGCCAAAATCAGTTAAAGCCCATTCCACTAGGAACGTGGGCTCTTCTTGGGCGGCTGCCCGAGGGGTCTCGGCATTACAACTATGCCGAGCTGATACTTGGTCAGGTTCAAACACTTTTGCAAAGTTCTACAAGTTTGATACCCTGGCTGATGAGGACCTATTGTTGCTCAATCGGTGCTGCAGAGTCATCCGCACTCTCCCGCCCGTTTTGGGAGCTTTGGTATAATCCCCATGGTCCTTACGGAGTCCCCAGCATCCACTAGGACGTTAGAGAAAATAAGATTTTACTTACCGGTAAATCTATTTCTCGTAGTCCGTAGTGGATGCTGGGCGCCCGTCCCAAGTGCGGACTTCTTCTGCAATACTTGTATATAGTTATTGCTGCAATAAGTGCTATGTTATTGTTGCATCAGGGTTGAACTGATGCTCTGTCGTTGTTCATACTGTTGACTGGGTAAGTTTATCACAAGTTATACGGTGTGATTGGTGTGGCTGGTATGTATCTTGCCCTGGATTACCAAAATCCTTTCCTTGTACGGTCAGCTCTTCCGGGCACAGTTTCTCTAACTGAGGTCTGGAGGAGGGACATAGAGGGAGGAGCCAGAGCACACCAGAATCTAAATTCTTTCTTAAAGTGCCCATGTCTCCTGCGGAGCCCGTCTATTCCCCATGGTCCTTACGGAGTCCCCAGCATCCACTACGGACTACGAGAAATAGATTTACCGGTAAGTAAAATCTTATTTTCTCTGGCAGGTTATCCACAGGATAACAATAGGAAATGATGAAGCGAGAGTGGATTTGCACCAATCGGTCAAAGCTTTTCGGCCTCCCAGCATTCAACGGGGCCCGTCCATATATCCCCGCCTCGTGGCTCAGGCAAATCAGTTTTTTGTTTGGTGCGGCAGGAGCCGGGCCATGGTCAGAGGGCTGCTTGTTTTTAGCAGCCCTAAGCTTTCTTATTTTATTTTTATAGTCTTACTTTTTTTTCTGAGCAATCTTTATAAACAGCGTCTTATACGTACCTTTAAAAAGAGTCGCTCCAACAACTCCGCCGGGTCGCGACAATGCTTTCCCACGATTACAGTGCTGTTTCAGCGGCGTCTGTGTCAGATATAATAGCAGGTCCAGCAGACGTTACCAGGCTGTGGCCGGAGCACGGGGAGAAGGTAAGGCAGCGGTTCCGCTTAGAAGGGGAATACGGACATAGCCGCACTGTTTTGGGAGGAGACTACCAAACAGTCGCTGATGCAGCTGCCACCTCGGGTGCACCAGCGCTAGGCCTTACGGATCAGCGGCTCCAGGAATAGTATGAGGCCGCGATCCCTAAGGTTGATGTCAGCAGTGGGGAGTCAGGTGCTCTCCTGGTTGCCCCTCCCCCTGGTTCATGACCAGTTTCCTCAGAGTCTCCTGCCATGAACTGTTTTCCGCTTCTGTCTCAGATGCTGTATTAAACAGTCTTAAACTGGGAAGCGGACTTTCTCAGTCGACCCGCCATTCAGGCAAGCGAATGAGCTGTACACCCGGAGGTCTTCCAGACTCTAGTAGACAAGTGGGGGTTGCCAGAGATAGATCTCATGGCATCCTGTTTGAACAACAAAGTGCTCGCATATGAGTCGAGAACAAAGGATCCCAGAGCGATCTTTGTGGATGCCCTGTCGGTGAGATAGGACTTTCATCTGGCTTATGTGCTACCTCCAATCACTCTATTACCCAGGGTGGTGGAAAAGATAAAGCAAGGAAAGGGTGCCGTGATACTAGTAGCTCCGGCTTGGCCACAGATCTGCAGAGAATGTCGATGGATGCTCCACTTCTGCTCCCTCAATGTCCAGATCTACTGACGCAGGGTCCTTGTTATAACAGACATCTGGATCGACTGTCTGACTGCGTGGCTCTTGAAACCTCTATCCTGAAGTCAAGAGAATTCTCACAACAGGTAATTCAAACAATGCTCAGAGCAAGGAAACCTTCCTCAGCTCACATTTATCACCGAATATGGAAACCTAAATTCATTGGTGCAGTGAACGGATAATGGACCCAAAGTCTTTCAGAGTTTCCAGGGTCTTGGCATTCCTTCAGGCAGGAATGGATAAAGGTTTGAAGGTGGCTCCCTTGAGAGTGCAAGTGTCTGCATTGACTGTATGGTTCCAAAAGAAAATTGCCAACTTACAGGATGTGCATACTTTTTTCTCTGACGTCCTAGTGGATGCTGGGTACTCCGTAAGGACCATGGGGTATAGACGGGCTCCGCAGGAGACTGGGCACTCTTAAAAGAAAGATTAGGTACTATATCTGGTGTGCACTGGCTCCTCCCTCTATGCCCCTCCTCCAGACCTCAGTTAGTATCTGTGCCCGGCCAGAGCTGGATGCACCCTAGGGGCTCTCCTGAGCTTCCTAGAAAAGAAAGTATTTGTTAGGTTTTTTATTTTCAGTGAGATCTGCTGGCAACAGACTCACTGCTACGTGGGACTGAGGGGAGAGAAGCGAACCTACCTACTTGCAGCTAGCTTGGGCTTCTAAGGCTACTGGACACCATTAGCTCCAGAGGAATCGAACACAGGCCCAGTCCTCGGTCGTCCGGTCCCGGAGCCGCGCCGCCGTCCCCCTTGCAGAGCCAGAAGAACGAAGAGAAGTTGAAAAATCGGCGGCTGAAGACTCCGGTCTTCATTAAGGTAGCGCACAGCACTGTAGCTGTGCGCCATTGCTCCCTTAGCACACCACATACTCCGGTCACTGATGGGTGCAGGGCGCTGGGGGGAGGCGCCCTGGGCAGCAATTAGATTACCTTACTTGGCGAAAAGCACATAATACAGTCTGATAAACTGTATATGTGCATTAACCCCCGCCATTAAAGTACATAAAAGGACAGAAGCCCGCCGCTGAGGGGGCCGGGCCTTCTTCCTCAGCACACCGGCGCCATTTTCTCTTCACAGCTCAGGTGGAAGAAAGCTCCCCAGGCTCTCCCCTGCAGTATCCTGGTACACAAAGGGTAAAAAAGAGAGGGGGGGCACATAAATTTAGGCTCAAAAACTGTGTATATAAGCTGCTATAGGGGAAAAAAATCACTCAGTATAGTGTACATCCCTGTATTATATAGCGCTGTGGTGTGTGCTGGCATACTCTCTCTCTGTCTCTCCAAAGGGCCTGGTGGGGGAACTGTCTTCAAATAGAGCATTCCCTGTGTGTGTGGTGTGTCGGTACGCGTGTGTCGACATGTCTGAGGTAAAAGGCTCCTCTAAGGAGGTGATAGAGCGGATATGTGTGGGGGAGGGTGTCTCCGTCGACAACGCCGACACCTGTTTGGATATGTGTAAGTGCTGAGGTAAAATTATTGCACAAAATGTTAGGGAACAGAAAGGAAATCTACCCTGGTCTGTCCCTATGTCACAGAGTTTGCTATCCAAAATAACAAAGTATCGACACGGAGTTTAACTCCACTGTCGACTACGATAATGCAAAGTTACAGCCAAGAGGGCTAAAAGATATTCAATATATGATTATTGGAATAAAAGATGATTTGCATATCACTGATGACTCATCTGTCCCTGACACGAGAGTACACATGTTAAGGGGAAGAATGCGGAGGTAAATTTCCCTCCTCTCATGAGGAAAAAGAGCGGGAATCTCCAGACAAGAGACGGCAGCTTCCCACAAGAGAATTCTCAGGCTGTATCCTTTCCCCACTAGGGCCAGGATGTGTTGAGAATCTTCCCCTTGGGTGTCCTGTTTGCACTAGCTATTCTCAGGGATCCTGCAGATAGTGTGTACATTCTAGTATACTACCCAGACCGGCGATTGTGTCGGCATGGGTTTATAGCGCTGTGGCAGCGTGGACAGGTACCTTATCAGCAGAGATTGAGACCCTAGTATGCATATAAATATTTTAAGATGCTGTCTTAAGTGATAGATATATAATTATAAAGCATGCCCAAAGGGACATGAGTATACTGGGTCCTAGAGACAAAAGCTATGTCGATTTCTGCTTGACGTGTCCTGTAGAATATACATTGGACAGATGATGCCGACTTAAGAGGCATATGGAAGGCTGAGGATTGTGTGGAGAAAGGTTCTCGGGCCTGGTCTCCACAACTATAGCTGGTATTTCTGATATTTTGCCTTATATTCCTGCACAGCCTAGGCAAGCACGACATTATTAAATGCAGCTTTTCGAATAAATAAACAAAGTCTGAGGTGCGTCCTTTCTTGTCAGAGCCGGGGGCAGAGGAAAGAAGCTGTACAACACAGCTAGTCCCCAGGAACAGAAGTCCTCCCCGGCCTCTACAAAAATCCACCGCATGTCGCTGGGGCTCCACAGGCGGAGCTAGGCCCGGTGGGGACACGCCTTCGTAAGTTCAGCCACAAGTGGGTTCACTCCCTGTTAGATCCCTGGGCAATAGAAATTGTATCGCAGGGATACAGGCTGAACTGTGAGAAGATGCCCCCTCACCGAGGACCCGGCGGGCTTCCCCCCAAGAGAGGGAGCCAGTGTTAACTGCAATTCGTAAATTGTATCTTCAACAGGTGGTGGTCAAGGGTCCCCTCCTTCAACAAGAGGGTGTTATTATTCGACCATGTTATAATCCCGAAACCAGACGGTTCGGTTAGACCCATATTGTATTAAAATCCCTGAACATATACCTGAAAAGGTTCAGGTTCAAGATGGAATCGCTAAGAGCGGTCATTGCAAGCCTGAAATTAATCTGGACATAAGGGATGCATACCTTCGTGTCCCCATTTATCCACCTCATCAGGCGTACCTCAGAATTGCGGTACGGGATTGTCATTACCAATTTCACCAAGGTAATGGCGGATATGATGGTGCTCCTGCGGAAGCAAGGTGTCACTATTATCACATACTTGGGTGATCTCCTCATAAAAGCGAGATCAAGAGAGCAGTTGCTGGACAGCGTATCACCTTCTCTGGAAGTGAAACGGCAACACGTCTGGATTCTATATATTCCGAGGTCGCAGTTGGTTCCTACAGCTCATCTGCCTCGCCTAGGCATGATCCTAGACACAGACCAGAAGAGGGTTTATCTCCCGATAGAGAGAGCTCAGGAGCTCATGACACTGGTCAGGAATCCATTGAAAACCAAAACAGGTGCCAGTGCATCACTGCACTCGAGTCCTGGGAAGGATGATGGCATCATACGAGGCCATCCCCTTCGGCTGGTTCCATGCAAGGACAATGGAACTTACTGGACAAGTGGTCCGGATCACATCTTCAGATGCATCGGTTAATCACCCTATCCCCCAGGGCCAGGGTGTCTCTCCTGTGGTGGCTGCGGAGTGCTCACATTCTCGAGGGCCGCAGATTCGGCATACAGGACTGGGTCCTGGTGACCACGGATGCAAGCCTCCGAGGGTGGGGGGCAGTTACACAGGGAAGAAAATTCCAAGGTTTGTGGTCAAGCTAACAGACTTGCCTTCACATCAATATCCTGGAACTAAGGGCCATATACAACGCCCTAAGTCAAGCGGAGTTCCTGCTTCGCGACCAACCGGTTCTGATCCAGTCAGACCGCAGGGGCTCATGTAAACCGCCAGGGCGGCACAAGGAGCAGGGTGGCGAGGGTAGAAGCCACCAGAATTCTTCGCTGGGCGGAGAATCAAGTAAGCGCACTGTCAGCAGTGTTCATTCCGGGAGTGGACACGACCTCCACCCGGGAAAGTGGTGACTTCATCAGGAAGTCTTCACGCAGTTGCAAATTGATGGAAACTGCCTCAGGTGGACTACATGGCGTCCCACCTCAATAAAAAGATAAAAAAGGTTTTACGCTGGGTCAAGGGACTCTCAGGCGATAGCTGTGGTCGCACTAGTAACACCGGGGGTGTTCCAGTCGGTCTATATATTCCCTCTTCCTCTCAGACCCAAGGGCTGAGAATTGTAATAAACGGAGGAGTGTGAACAATATTCTTTGCTCCGGATTGGCCAAGAAGGACTCGTTACCCGGAACTGCAAGAAATGCTCTCAGAGGACCCATGGCCTCTGCCTCTCAGTCAGGACATGTTGCAACAGGGACCCTGTCTGATCCAAGACTAACCGCGGCTGCGTTGGACGGCATGGCGGTTGAATGCCGGATCCTAGCGGAAAAGGGCATTCCGGATGCAGTTATTCCTACGCTGATAAAGGCTAGGAAAGACGTGACAGCAAGACTTTTTCACTGTATATGGCAAAAATAGGTTGCTTGGTGTGTGGCCGGGAAGGCCCTACAGAGGAATTCCAGGGGGGTCGATTCCTGCACTTCCTACAGTCAGGAGTGACTATGGGCCTAAAATTAGGATCCATAAAGGCCAAGATTTCGGCCCTATCCCTTTTTCTCTCAAAAAGAACTGGCTTCACTGCCTGAAGTTCGGACGTTGTTACAGGGGTGCTGCATATTCAGCCCCTTTTGTGCCTCCAGTGGCACCTTGGGATCTTAACGTGTGTTGGATTCCTAAAATCCCACTGGTTTGAGCCACTTAAGGCCGTGGAGCTAAAATATCTCACGTGGAAAGTGGTCATGCTTTTGGCCTTAGCTTGGACTAGGCGTGTGTCAGAATTGGCGGCTTTGTCATGTAAAAGCCCATATCTGATCTTCCATATGGAAAGGGCAGAATGGAGGACTCGTCCCCAATTTCTCCCTAAGGTGGTATCATCGTTTCATTTGAACCAACCTATTGTGGTGCCTGCGGCTACTAGGGACTTGGAGGATTCCAAGTTGCTGGACGTAGTCCGGGCCCTGAAACTTTGTTTCCAGGACGGCTAGAGTCAAAAAAACTGACTCGCTATTTATACTGCATGCACCCAACAAGCTGGGTGCTCCTGCTTCAAAGCAGACTATTGCTCGCTGGATCTGTAGCACGATTCAGCTTGCACATTCTGCGGCTGGACTGCCGCATCCTAAATTAGTAAAAGCCCATTCCACGAGGAAGGTGGGCTCTTCTTGGGCGGCTGCCCGAGGGGTCTCGGCTTTACAACTTGCCGAGCTGCTACTTGGTCGGGTTCAAACACTTTTGCAAATTCTACAAGTTTGATACCCTGGCTGAGGAGGACCTTGAGTTTGCTCATTCGGTGCTGCAGAGTCATCCGCCCTCTCCCGCCCGTTTGGGAGCTTTGGTATAATCCCCATGGTCCTTACGGAGTACCCAGCATCCACTAGGACGTCAGAGAAAATAAGAATTTACTCACCGGTAATTCTATTTCTCGTAGTCCGTAGTGGATGCTGGGAGCCCGTCCCAAGTGCGGACTCTCTGCAATACATGTATATAGTTATTGCTTAACTAAAGGGTTATTGTATGAGCCATCTGTTGAGAGAGGCTCAGTTATTGTTCATACTGTTAACTGGGTATAGTTATCACGAGTTGTACGGTGTGATTGGTGTGGCTGGTATGAGTCTTACCCTGGATTCCAAATCCTTTCCTTGTAATGTCAGCTCTTCCGGGCACAGTTTCCCTAACTGAGGTCTGGAGGAGGGGCATAGAGGGAGGAGCCAGTGCACACCAGATATAGTACCTAATCTTTCTTTTAAGAGTGCCCAGTCTCCTGCGGAGCCCGTCTATACCCCATGGTCCTTACGGAGTACCCAGCATCCACTACGGACTACAAGAAATAGAATTACCGGTGAGTAAATTCTTATTTTTTCCAGGGAATGCTGCGCATTCAACAGCCTTTTGTTCCTCCTACAGAGCCTTGGGACTTAAGTTTAGTCTTAAAAGCCCTTCAAGTTGCTCCATTTGAACCACTTAATAAAGTGGATCTTAAATTGTTGACAACTAAAGTTCTCTTTCTACTGGCTATGGGGTCAGCTAGAAGAGTATCATATTTAGGGGCATTGTCATGTCGCGTTTTTTTTTTTTTTTTTAAACCAGATAAAGCAGTTCTCAGAACTAGAGCTGGGTATTTTCCTAAGGTGGTGTCTAAATTCCACCTTAATGAAGAAATTGTAGTCCTGGCTTTCCAGGTACCGGGCCTTTCTGCTGGAGATGCATCGCTGGACCTGGTCCGTGCCTTAAGGATCTACATGGATCGTACCAGTGCCATCAGCAAGACAGATTCTCTCTTCATTCTCTACTGATTTCACAAGAGAGGATGGCCTGCTGATAAGCAGACACTGGCAAGATGGCTTCGGATGACTATTTCATAAGCATATTCTCAAGCTGATCTCCCTGTACCGGCTAATGTCTCTGCTCACTCTACTCGTAAGGTAGGTCGTTCATGGGCAGCACAACGTGGTGCTTCAGCAGAACAGATATGTGAGGCAGCCACATGGTCTTCCATTAACACATTCATTAGACATTCTAAGAGAGAGAATTCAGAAGTTCCTTGAAGTCAATAAGGTAATTAAAAGGAATCAACTTGGGTTTATGAAGGACAGATCCTGTCAAACCAACTTACTTGGCTTTTATGAAACAGTAAGCGCAAACCTAGATCAGGGTAAAGAGGTGGATGTAATCTTTTTAGATTTTGCCAAAGCATTCGACACTGTACCACACATGAGACTTATCTACAAGCTACAAGAATCAGGGCTAGGAAGCACAATATGCACTTGGGTCAAAAACTGGTTAAATAATAGGGAGCAGCGCGTTGTGGTTAATGGATCTTTTTCAACTTGGACTGAAGTGCTAAGTGGTGTGCCGCAAGGCTCAGTATTAGGACCGCTATTGTTCAATATTTTCATTAACGACCTAACAGAAGGTCTAGAGAGCTAGGTGTCATTTTTTGCAGATGATACCAAATTGTGTAAAGTTATAAATGCGGAGGGGGATGCTGAGTCGCTTCAGAACGACTTAGTTAAACTAGAAGCTTGGGCAGCGAAATGGAGAATGCGCTTCCATACAGACAAGTGTAAGGTAATGCACTGTGGTAACAAAAATAACACCTACCTACTAAATGGGGTAAAATTAGGGGATTCTGTACTGGAAAAGGACTTAGGTGTCCTCGTAGATAGCAAACTAAGCAGTAGTACCCAAAGTAGGACTGCAGCAAAGAAGGCTAATAAGATATTAGCATGCATAAAACGGGGAATTGATGCTAGGGACGAGAGTGTTATACTCCCATTATATAAATCACTTGTGAGGCCACACCTTGAATACTGTGTACAATTCTGGGCACCTTACTACAAAAAGGATATCCTGGAGCTAGAAAAGTTTCAAAGGCGGGCGACCAAACTAATTAAGGGTATGGAGACGCTGGAATACGAGGAAAGGCTTGCTAGACTAGGCATGTTTACACTGGAAAAGAGGAGATTAAGAGGGGACATGATCAACATTTACAAATATATAAGGGGACAATATACAGATCTTCGCAGGACCTGTATTTGGTTAGATCAACACAGAGAACTCGTGGACACTCGCTCAAGTTAGAGGAGAGGAGATTCCGCACAATACGGCGTAAAGACTTTTTTACGGTAAGGACGATACATGTTTGGAATTCCCTGCCTGAGGGAGTTGTAATGGCTGACTCAGTCAACACCTTTAAGAATGGGTTAGATTAATTCCTAATGGATAAGGATATCCAGGGTTACGGGGCATAGTCACGCACTATGGTTATTATAAAAAAGAGGGGTAAAACGTAACGGCAGTCAACTTCAGTCAAAATTTTATACAAAATAATCGTGCATAGGAGACTACAAATAGGTTGAACTCGATGGACAATTGTCTTTTTTCAACCTTAGATACTATGTTACTATGTTTACATTATGCCATGAATACCTTAGCCTCTCATGACGCTGAATTCCGGCAAAGGATTCTCCTGTCCAATCAGGAGCATCCCCAACACCACTAAATGGCTTTGGGAAATCCCATTGTTATCCTGTGGATAACCTGTAAACCCTGCCAGAAAAATATACGTTATGGTAAGAACTTACCGTTGATAACGGTATTTCTCCTAAGTCCACAGGGATCCCACCCTGACGCACCTGATTTAAGGATCCTGTTACTCACTAACCTCTTCCTCCTTGTACTGAAGGGTGTGCATTTGTGTTCTTCTCGCCTGATTATGGCTATCTATGATGCTCCAGCTTTGACCTTTCAAATACAACTGATTTGCCTGAGCCAGGAGGCGGGGATATATGGACGGGCCCATTGCATGTTGGGAGGCCGAAAAGCTTTGACCGATTGGTGCAAATCTACTGTCACGTCATCATATATACCATTGTTATCCTGTGGATACTGTG
Source organism: Pseudophryne corroboree (assembly GCF_028390025.1). Lineage (NCBI taxonomy): Eukaryota > Metazoa > Chordata > Amphibia > Anura > Myobatrachidae > Pseudophryne > Pseudophryne corroboree. Next base: position 203,234,202 of record NC_086449.1, read on the forward strand.
GACTTAGGAGAAATATTGCTATCAACGGGGGATCCGGTCTGAAGATCGACAGTGTCTAGGTCGACAATGTTTAGGTCAACCACTATAGGTCGACAGTCACTAGGTCGACATGGATGGAAGGTCAACAGGGTTTCTAGGTCGACATGTGCTAGGTCGACAGGTCTAAAGGTCGACATGAGTTTTTCACATTTTTTTTTTTTTTTTTTAATTTTTTCATACTTAACGATCCACGTGGACTACGATTGGAATGGTAAAGTGTGCCGAGCGAAGCGAAGGCACCATGCCCGAAACATGGCGAGCGAACGCTGTGCACTAATTTGGGATCCCGGTCACTTTACGAAGAAAACGACACACACAAAAAAAAATCTTCATGTCGACCTTTAGACCTGTCGACCTAGCACATGTCGACCTAGAAACCCTGTCGACCTTCCATCCATGTCGACCTAGTGACTGTCGACCTATAGTGGTCGACCTAGACACTGTCGATAAAACGAACCACACCCATCAACTGTAAGTTCTTACCATAACGTGTATTTTTCATTATTAATACTAATATATCTGACCAGTGTCCTTTTTATCTAGACGTGCCTTCACAAACTTACAATCATACGGCTTTATATTTGTGTTTGTACATAATAGGCTTCTTGCATCAATGTGCTCTATGTATTCTACTCAATTTAACTGTTTATACCATACTATACCTCTGTTGTCCTGACCCTTGCCAAACCCCCCCACCACCCCCGCATCCCCCATTCCTTTTCAGTCACTGTTTAAAGATTGTTCCAATGAAAAACAGTGATACATTTTTTTTATCTTTTTCATGTTTCTCTGTTATTGTCCAAAGAGGTAGTTCCCCACTCCGATCCTTAAGTACTCCACACAGGTCATGTTTTCAGGAGTTCTTTGATTGTGCTAAAATGAGTTAAGGTGGGTACACACTTAGCGATATAGTGAACTATATCGCTCAATTTCCGCTTCCTGAGCGATATAGTTAACTGGATCGTCCAGTGTGTATGCCGCCGAGCGATGCACAGCACTGCGGGTCGTTAACGACCCTTGGTCTCGGCCATGCCTGCAGCTCAATTTGGACTCCTCATTCAAAGCTGCTTGCTTCGGTCGGCCGTGATATTGCACAGTGTGTATGCTCGCCGTCGGGCAGCCTGACCCAGGAGGGGTAACACTAGGCGATATCGCTCACCGAGCACATCGCCTAGTGTGTACCCACCTGTAATCTCTCAGATCATCCCCCTGTTTCCACAGGCAGAAATTCTGAAAACATGACCTGTTTGTAAACTCTTAGCACAGCACTGTCAGTATGCCTGCTTTGAAATAATGTTCTTTTTAGGTATATACAGATCTGCTTATAATCTGCCTTGTACGAAGTAGTGACCCTCCTCACCTTTAGCCACAGTGCTGTGCAGCAATTCATGTTCTGTCAAGGTATTCACATTCAATAATGGAAGACCTCTGGGCCATCTGTCATTTCCCTCTTGTCCTTGCATGTCACAGTAGGCTCAGCGGCTCCAGGCTTTCTTATGTTCACCTTCCCATTCCCCTGGAGACTCGATCAGGAGATGAGCAAGAATAGGCTCAAGGCTCCGACAAGCTCTTAGGGTCTTGTTGCTTGTGAGGCATTAAATGACTATTAATAATTGATGGGGATGAGTAGAGACATGGAATGCAATAATCTGTAAGCGTCAGGGGGTGGAAGGGGTAAATGGCAAAACATAGATTTTGACATAAGATAGAACCTGCCAACATTGTTGTTTCCCGGATCCGAACACATTTTCAACCGCAGGCTGCTTTGCCTGTATGTATGAGATTTTTTTTTTAACCACCTCTGTGCCATGAGTATTTTTGATTTATGCTTCAGAAAACGAGATTTATGGTAAGAACTTACCGTTGTTAAATCTTTCTGCGAGGTACACTGGGCTCCACAGGGAATGACATTGGGGTGTAGAGTAGGATCTTGATCCGAGGCAACAGGCTCAAAGCTTTGACCTTCTTCCCAGAATTCCTAGCGCCACCTCCTCTATAACCCCGCCTCCGTGCGTAGGAGCTCAGGTTTTGTTAACCAGTCCAATGCAGTAGCAGGCAAAAGAGACAACAACTGTTAGTAGCCACATACACCACATTCTCACGACAGGAGAAAGTGTCAGCGGCTAATGCCATACCAGCCCAAAGAAGCTAAGTTCCCTGTGGGGCCCAGTGTACTTCGCAGAAAGATTTAATGACGGTAAGTTCTTACCATAAATCTCGTTTTCTGCTGCAGGGTACACTGGGCTTCACAGGGAATGACATTGGGGATGTCCTAAAGCAGTTCCTTATGGGAGGGGACGCACTGTAGCGGGCACAAGAACTTGGCGTCCAACGGAAGCATCCTGGGAGGCGGAAGTATCGAAGGCATAGAACCTTATGAACGTGTTCACTGAGAACCACGTAGCCGCCTTGCACAATTGTTCAAGGGTCGCACCACGGCGGGCCGCCCAGGAAGGTCCAACTAACCGAGTAGAATGGTAGCAGGCGCTTGAAGGACAGCCTGTACATAAGCATATGCAATCACCATTCTAATCCATCTGGCCAGGGTCTGCGTGTGAGCAGGCCAGCCATGTTTGTGAAAACCAAACAGAACAAAGAGAGAATCCAACTACCTGATGGAGGCAGTTCTCTTCACGTAGATACGGAGAGCCCCTACCACATCCAAAGACCGCTCTTTGGAAGACAAATCAGGAGAGGCAAAAGCCGGAACCACAATCTCCTGATTAAGGTGGAAAGAAGACACCACCTTAGGTAAATACCCGGGACGTGTTCTAAGAACTGCCCGATCACAGTGAAAAATCAGATATGGTGACCTACAAGACAATGCTCCCAAATCTGACACCCTTCTAGCAGAGGCAATAGCCATCAGTAATAATACCTTAAGAGAAAGCCACTTAAGGTATGCAGATTCAAGAGGCTGAAACGGAGACCCTTGCAACACCTCCAAAACCACGACAAGTCCCAAGGGGCCACAGGCGGGATATAGAGAGGTTGAATCTGCAACACACCCTGAGTGAACGTATGTACATCAGGTAAAGTCGCAATTTTTCTCTGGAACCAAACAGACAAGGCGGAAATATGAACCTTGATGGAGGCCAGACGAAGGCCTAAGTCTAGCCCCTGTTGTAGAAAGGCCAAAAGTTTGGCCATACTAAACTTGTAAGCGTCATGATTGTTAGATGCGCACCAAGCAAAGTAATAATTCCAGAGCCTATGGTAAATCCGAGCAGAAGCCGGTTTCCGGGCCTTCAACATGGTTTGAATGACCGCCTCAGAAAATCGTTTGGCCTTCAAGACGGAAGCTTCAAGAGCAACGCCGTCAAAGCCAGTCTGGCTAAATCCTGATATACGCAGGGGCCCTGAACAAGGAGATCTGGGCGCTGTGGAAGTAGAAGAAGACGCTCTATCGAGAGACCCTGAAGGTCTGAGAAACCATGCCGTCTGGGCCATGCAGGACCGATCAGAAGTAGGATTCCTCCTCCTTGCTTGAACTTCCTTATTACTCTGGGCAGGAGTGACACTGGAGGGAACATGTATGACAGCTGAAAGTTCCATGGAATTGCCAGTGCGTCCCGAACGCTGCTTGAGGATCCCTTGTCCTTGCTCCGAAGACCGGAACCTTGTGATTGTGTCGAGACGCCGTCAGGTCCCCATCTGGAAGGCCCCACCTGTCCACGAGGAGTTGAAACACTTCTGGATGGAGGCTCCATTCTCCGCATGTACGTCCTGACTGAGAAAGTCCGCTTCCCAGTTTAGGACCCCTAGAATGAACACTGCCGATATGGCTGGCAGATGGCGTTCCACCCACTGAAGAATCCATGATACTTCCCTCATTGCCATGCGGCTTCGAGTGGCGCCTTAATGATTGATGTATGCCACCGTGGTGGCGTTGTCCGACTGTACTTGAACAGTTCTGTTCTATATTAAATGCTGGGCCAAGTTCAATGAATTGAACACTGCCCGCAATTCCAGAATGTTTATCGGGAGGAGAGGCTGGGCCAAGTTCAATGAATTGAACACTGCCCGCAATTCCAGAATGTTTATCGGGAGGAGAGACTCCTCCTTGGTCCACCGACCCTTAAGGGAGTGTTGCTTCAACACCACTCCCCAACCTCTCAGACTGGCATCCGTCGTCAGAAGGACCCAGTTGGAGATCCAAAAGGGACAGCCCCTGCTCAATCGTTGGTCCTGAAGCCACCAGGTCAGTGACAGACGGACCTCCGGAGACAAGGAGATCATTTGAGACTGATCCGGTAAGGCAGGCCGTCCCACTTGGCAAGAATTAGCTTCTGCAGAGGGAGGGAATGGAATTGAGCGAACTCCACCATGTCGAAAGCCGACACCATGAGACCTAGCACTTGAATTGCCGAATGTATCGACACTTGCGGACGAGATAGGAAGCATCGAAACCTGTCCTGTATCTTCAGGACTTTCTCCTGAGACAAGAACAACCACTGGTTGTGAGTGTCCAACAACGCCTCCAGGTGCACCATGCTCTGAGCAGGGACCAGGGAAGATATCTTCCAGTTGATGAGCCACCCGTGGGCTTGCAGACCCTGGATAGTCATATCCAGATGGCGTAGTAGAATTTCTGGGGAATTTGCCAGGATCAACAAGTCGTCCAGGTACGGTAGGATACTGACCCCTTGACGGCGGAGTACAGCCGTCATTACCGCCATGACCTTTGGTAAAAACTTGCGGAGCAGTGGTCAAACCAAAAGGTAACGACCGAAATTGTTAATGGAGGTTGCCAACCGCAAACCTCAGGTATTGCTGATGCGACACTGCAGGTAAGCATCCTGTATGTCCAGGGAGACCATATAATCCCCAGGTTCCAATGCCAGAACAATAGAGCGAAGAGTTTCCATATGAAACTTGGAGACCCTCACAAATTTGTTCAAGGACTTCAGATTGAGATTGGGCTGTGAGGAACCGTTTGGTTTCGGGACTAGGAACAGCAGTGAATAGTACCCCTTGCTTCTCTGAGCCAGAGGCACCTGTACTACCACTCCTGTGTCCAGGAGGGACTGTACCACCGAGGGAAGAGTTTTTGCCTTCACCTGATCCAAAGGTACGTCTGTCAGGCAAAATCGATAAAGGAGACAATTCTTGAAGGATACGGCGTAACTTCGAGTGACGACTTCCCATACCCAGGCATCGGAAGTGGTCCTCAACCCTTCCTGGGTATACCTTAGAAGTCGTCCCCCCACCCTGGGATCCTCCAGAGGGAGGCCCGCCCCGTCATGCGGCAGGTTTGTCAGTTTTGGAAGCAGGCTGACTGGCAGCCCAGGCCCGTTTGGGTTTGGAAGTGCGAACCTGTTTCGAGTACGCCTGACCTTTTGCTTTCCCTGAAGGACGAAAGGAGCGAAATGGAGTACTCTTAGCCTTCGTCACCGAAGGAGCAGTACTAGGTAGACATGCTGTTTTTGCAGAAGTTAAGTCAGCCACTATCTTGTTTAGGTCTTCTCCGAAAAGAATGTCTCCCGTAAAAGGGAGTACCTCCAGGGTTTTCTTAGAGTCCATGTCCACAGACCAGGACCATAACCAGAGAATCCGGCAAGCCAAAATGGACGTGGTAGAAGCCTTGGCCGCCAGAATACCGACATCAGAAGCCGCCTATGAGAAGCTGTGACACTATAAGACAGACATTGTCTAGCATGATCAGAAGCGTTGGAAGGCAACTCCGCCTCCAGCTCCTGAGCCCATGCTTCAACAGCCTCTGCAGCCCATGTCGCTGCAATGGTGGGCCTATGCGCAGCACCAGTTAGGGTGTAAATTGCCCTTAAACAACCCTCCACACGCTTATCCGTCAGTTCTTTCAGAGAAGTGACGGTAGTTACCGGCAGAGCTGAGGATACCACCAGCAGCGCCACCTGTGAATCCACTGGCGTGGGGTGTTTCCCAATTTTTACTTAGCTCCGCTGCTAGGGTGTAGCGAGCCAGCATCTTCTTGTGAGGCATGAATTTCTTTCCTGGATTTTTCCGGGATTCCTGACTTATTTCAACTAAATGGTCAGAATGAGGTAAAACTTGTTTAACCACTTTCTAATGTTTAAACCTGTCCGGTTTCTTTGGGGCAGCATCAGGCTCCGGGTCATCAGTAATTTGAAAAATGGTCCTGATAGCCTCCAACAAGTCAGGAGCCTCCACCTGTGAAACAGATTCCCCATCAGAAGCGTCGGGATCAGAATCTGTGGGGTCCGTATAAACACCATCCTCATCAGATGAGGAGTCTGGGACGTTGGTTGATTGTGAGGAAGTAATGGCCCACTTAGAGGACCCCTTGGTCTTAGGCAGGCGAGGGTTAGACTTCTGAGTAATCAGTGATTGGTTCAATTGCTGTATCTGAGCAGACAGTTGATCTGCACATGGCAGGTTAACCGCGGGGACCATAAGCGGTTGTACTGGCACAGGAGGTCCCATAGGGGGTGTTAGTCTAGTTACCACCGAATTCAATAGCGTGGAGAAGGTAGCCCAAGGTGGGTCATTTTGAACCCCTGTTGCTACAGTCCCACTTGGGGGTAAGGATCCCCCAGAACCTGAACCCTCAGCTGCTATGTTTTCCTCAAATATGTCTGCAGCGTCGTCACCACCACGCAATGTGGGATCAGCTCCAGCACCATTGCCCTTTGTAGCTAACATATCCGAAAGCTCAATGCAGGGCAACCCAGTACAATATCAGCAGCACAATACCTGACAAGAACCCCCTGTGCAGTGTAACCTCACAAACAGAGAATTCAAGAGGTATATAGTGACTAAAAATCAGAGAAAAATACACACTGAGTATATCCTGTGAACAACCTATATTAAATGATGAACGTGGCGCACTTAGCCCTCTCAGGTTATAGAATATAGGGATAGCAATCTGAGTGAGATACACGAAATGGAGGTCACACAGCAGCTATATGCACACACACACATAGTCACATTGTATAATGCAGAAATTGACATGCAATAAAACTGCACTGGACTAGCGGGTCTGGGACTCCAGGTCGACAACAAAAAGGTCGACACCAATTGGTCGACACACCTTAGGTCGCCATGGGCAAAAGGTCGACCGGAACAAGGTCGACATGGAAAAAGGTCAACATGAGTTTTTTGTTTTTTTGGTATCGTTTTCTTCGTAGAGTGACCGGCTCTTCGCTCGCCATGAGTTATTTATGTTTTTTTGGTGTCGTTTTCTTCGTAGAGTGACCGGCTCTTCGCTCGCCATGCTTCGGGCATGGTGCCTTCGCTCGGCACAGATTACCGTTCCAATCGTAGTCCACGTGGATCGTTAAGTATGAAAAGGTTCCAAAAAAGAAAAAAATTGTGAAACTCATGTCGACCTTGTTCCTGTCGACCTTTTGTCCATGTCGACCTAAGGTGTGTCGACCAATTGGCGTCGACCTAAGGTGTTTCGACCTTTTTGTTGTCGACCTGGGGTCCGGATACCGGACTAGCAATACAGAGTAGTACTATGTATAGCTATACACTCAATAGATATAACAATGCACAGTAAAGACTGGATGTATATCACAGGGTACTTGTACTACTATATAACCCTGACTAAATGCACTCTTTCTTAACTAACACTGTCAGCAGACATGTAGAATACTGAAGTGTCCTGTAAAATGCACAGTGCTAATGTGCAGGCGGCTTTACAGAGGAGGATTTGCCCAAACAGTCCCAGGATCAGCTCAGCTTGTCCTAATGGCGCCCAAACGCTGACAGGGAGTGAGGGAGGGAGAGAGAGATGCAGCTCCAGAGTGGGAACATTTACTCTAAATGGCGCCCTGGGGCTGGGGGAGGGACTACAGGTCAAAGCCTTATCCCCCTGCTGGACTTCACCACCGGGTACTGTGAACTTATATAAACGGTTAATGAGAGAAAACCGACCTGTGCCCTTGTCCTGCTGGTCTAGTGGGGTCGCTGTACTACCACAGTGTCCACGCCAGCGGTGGGAGGCGGGCCGCGCGGGATCGCGATTTATAGCGGGTCTCGCCTAGGGGATCCACTTACCTCCTGCCTGAGTGCGGCCACGCAATCCAGGAGGACAGCGGTCGTATGTGTGACTATCAGGAAGAAAACCGGAGCCTCTGCTGTAAGTACCCGGCAACCAGGGCGCTGGAGTATACAGCGCCGCTGGGGGAGGTGATGGAGCTGCAGCTGGAGATATCTGACTGACATCTAACACAGACAGTGTCTCTACTGCAGCCCTTGAAGTCTTCATTTTTCTTAAAAGCTTCTCAGGGCTGCTGGAGCAGCCCCCCTGTTGTACGCCTGCTTACTGCATGGCACCAACTACAAAACTGAGCTCCTGTGCACGAAGGCGGGGTTATAGAGGAGCCGGCGCTAGGCATTCTGGGAAGGAGGTCAAAGCTTTGAGCCTGTTGGTGCCTCGGATCAAGATCCTACTCTATACTCCAATGTCATTCCCTGTGGAGCCCAGTGTACGCCGCAGCAGAAACCCAATTTTAAGAATTGAGAGTAATTGACACTCCCATACTTTGGAGGGTAACATGGGGACCGTGGAAGCACTGATGGCAGTTTACATTGACTGCGATGATGGTTAATGTGAGCCAGATGCCATTTGGCTATTGCTGATCTAACGTGTCGTTTTCATTTCTGTGCCGAGTATTAATTTTATTAAATGTTTCTCTGGAAAATCTATGCCAGGTTATGAAGATGCAGAGTTCTTTAAATGTCTTGTGAAATGTCATTGACTTCCTTTCCATGTTTTAAGACCATTTCAGAACTTGAAATATGCAACAGTTAATAGTGGTAATTGTTACATATAGTGGGCAAAAACACCAGTGTAGCCACTTATGTTACTGTTGTGCTGTATGCTCCATAGCACAGTCAACCAGGGTGTGAAAAGATGCAGTTGGGATTTGATCTTCCACAAGTAACTCAGCTGATGCCTGATGGACTAAGGCAGTGCTTCTCAAGCTGTGTGTCCTGACACCTTGTGTCATGAGTTGGTGCCTGGTGTGTCACATAGAACAGCTTGGTGCAAAGCCGGTATGTGTACGAGGATGGGCTCTAGCCAATCAATAGCGCAAGGGGAGTAGAGAGTGCTTTCCCACTCTCTCCCCCCTGATTCAATGGATACTGCATTGGCATCTAGGAAATGCATTACTGTCGGGTGCTGCATCCTGACTCTGGGCTTATCAGAAACGTTCCATCCAGCCGGCAGCCAAGGACTCAGTATAACTAAAAGGAAATTAAATCTAATGTAAACTACAATGGCTAAAAACAGTTGTGGCCGTGAGCGTTTAGGGTAGGTATGTGGAGATAATTTGCCATGACGTGAGAATCTTCTAGAGTCGGGCGTCTTTCTTGCCAAAAATGCATCTTAGTCATAATGCAGTGAGACTAGGGCGTACGAGGATACGGACTAATTTTACAGGACACTTTATATATCTGTGTGCGACTGGGTCTCTGAATCTGTATATGATGTGCAATGTATGGGGGGGGGGGGGGGCTAGTAGTGTATGTCCATGGGCCCAATAGTCTATAGGTAGAGTGGGGAGTGTTTGTCCCATGGGCCCAGTGTCCTGGCTGCCCAATCCACCCCTGGGCTATGCTATAGAGAATATTTGTCATTCTCATAAGTCCCTGCCCCAGTGCATCTTAAAATATTAACGTAAAAATAACTTCTATTCATTGTAACGTGAACACTTACACACTGCAGCTTCTTGTTTTGACAGTAGCGAATTAACCTACCAGTATGTTTTTGTAGTGTGGGAGGAAGTGATTCTAACCACTATGCTAACAGTGCTGCCATACATTTTCAGTTGCTTTCAAGTCTGCCTGGCAAAGCCATGGTTATGATCAGGTGGCTAATGGGTGCAGTCTTGTATGTGGTGAATATGATCACTCTGTACAATTTAAGTAGTATTCATAGCATGGATTGCCTTATTATGGATAGCTGTTACTAAACTATGCCAGGAAAATCTGCACTATAATATTATGGAACCGCCAGATCTGTTCATGAAGAAGTGAAAAGAATGGAGTAGTGAGCCAGTGGAGCTAATCAGTGTTGAGGTAACCTTTCTAAAGTGCATTCTATAAAATGATATGTACAGTAGCAGCTGATTGGTTGCTGTGGGCAACTTCTACACTGGCTCATTTCTCCACACTTTTCACTGCTTCATGAATAGACCCCATGAATCAAGCTCTCCAGACTGTTGTGTTCTTTAGGTTGGCTGCACGCTTTCTTCTGATCTTATCACCTACCTCCACTGCTTTGTAGTAATAAGTGCCATGTGCCTTACATTCATTTGATTTGACAGGTGTAGTGAGCAGCTTATATACTACAACCTGAGTATGTCCTGCTCTGTACAGTTACCACTGGATCTTGTATTATAAATCTGGCTGCTTGTCATACAGTAGGTTGCAGTTTGTAGTAAATTGATCTGCAGTTACTTATCTTTTGCCTTGCATTTCAAGTTGTTGCAAGGGGATGTGGTTACAATCCCAATGGTTGGGATCCCAGTGCACGAGATACTGGCACTGGATTCCCGACACACGATGGAATGCCAGTGACAGAATCCTGAAAGGGGACTGGACACAGATGTTGGAATTGAGGCATCAGGATCTTGATCGTTCAGACAGTGCGGCATGTAAGTACTACGGCGGGGGGGGGGGGTTATATTTAGGGCGTGGGGAGGTGGTGGGTATGGGTTGGGCTCCACCCGGGGAGGATAAGGTTAGGCACCTAAATGGGGCGGGGTAGGCTAGTGGCAGGGTTAGACTACTTACCGCCCCTTGTCGGGATTTTGACTTTCGGAATGCCACTGTTGGTCTCCTGATCGCCGGCATTTCATACCCAACCCGTTGCATGTATAGCCGAATGCTTGAGCATTACCTTCCACCCAGTTTCCCATGGTTTTTCCCCTCAGGATTACATGCTTGCACCACCAGTCGTCAGCAAGTTTTGCGGTGTTGGACACAAAGGACCTGATTCATAGTCTGACACAAAGCGGATGCATCTGCAGTTTCATACTGTACATGCGCCTGAGGGGAGCATGCGCATCTCTTTGAATTTGACTCCTTAGAGTTTTGCGTAACTGAGCCGTATCTCAGCTTGTGGCTAAATAAGTGAGGGATATGGCCATCGGTATATTTGCTATCGATGGTCATTGGCAATATGACAAGTAACCATCGATGGCTGCCAACTGTGCAGTGGATAACAATCGATTGTTTTCACATGGTCATCCCTGTTCTTTCACTGACTGGCCCGTCTTCCAATCAGAAGATGGGGCGGGGATTCACAGGTGTTGTGGCGGAGCCGACACCTCGTTAAAAAAATAAAAATAAAATATGATTATTACTTGCCATCGATGGAGGGAAACCATCTGGGTGTCCCACATCAATGGCAACAGTATTCTACATTGGCCATAAACCATCAATGATTTTGAATCATTGATGGCCATCCGTAGCTTTTCCACGAAGTAGAAGTACACTGTGGAGACCTGACTGCATCCCATTCAGAAGTGATCGTACATAGAGGTCAAGCTTATTTTGTATGGCTCTTTTCCACTAAAGATAGACCTGGCAGAAATGCACGTGGATGGTTACTTTCACAAGAGAATGTAAGGGCGGTATGTGGCCGACTGAATATAGACAGAGCAAGGACGGGGGACCACAGAAGAATAAACATTACTCACGTAGGCTTGAGTAGTGCAGAATTCAGGACAGACTTGCACAGCAGTTTCCTAGATGGGAGAGCTGTGCTATGGTTGTACCAGTATTCTAAGGAGCATGCAGTGTTTCTAGACTTGGATGGCCAGCATACACCATTTTATGGTCTGGCTATCATAGGATCTTTCAGCTCAACAGCGATACTATCAAATTGTATATCCAACCCATTGTGTAGCTTATGGGAAGTCCTGGTTGGGTAAGTAAGTGCCCTTACATTAAGAAATTACAGACCTATGGGAAACACCAGTTGCCACAATGGGAGGCAATCACAAGAACGCCTGTCGGGATTCCGGCGGTCACAATGCCGCCAGCGGAATCCCGACAGGCGGTGAAATGCCAGCGCCGCAATACTGGTGCAACAGTCTTTTCTCCCTCTATGGGGGTCCACGAGAATATAACCTGTGGCGAGCACAGTGAACCACCGAGCCTGCAAGGGGCTTTATAGCGCTCGCCCCGCTGCTAGGATACTGGTGGCCGGGATCAAGACAGCCGAAATCATGGCTGCCGGTAAAACTTATGTATTCCGCCACAATAGTAAAGACCCTGGAACACTTGGTGATTAGAGAACTGTTAAAGTCTGAATCCGTTTATTTGAGGCATTGGAATATGATCTGACCTGTGAATTCATTAAAAACACAGATTAATGGAGTTTAATATGGAAAGACAGGGGAATATTCAATTGAAGTCTGATCCATTCCGACATTCATTTGTCGGAATGGATCCGACCTGGGCTATTCAAATGACATCTCAATTCGACTTTTAAAAAAAAAGTCTAATTCAGATTGGGGGGGGGGGGGGGTGATGGTATCGGCTATCCGTGGTCCTCCCCCCCCCCCCCCCCCTAGTCTCTTTGCCTCTCCCGTCCCTCTTCTCTGTCCCTGCATAACAGCCGCCACTCACGGCAGCGTCCACCCGGCTCCAGCAAGCGAGGTCTCGCTTGCTGGAGCCGGGTGGACGCTACTGTGAGCGGCGGCTGTGACATCCTCCAGCGCTGCTCTGCCCGTCCTCGGCGCTGCTCTCCCCATCTCACTTGGACTTTTTTTTAAGGTCGAAGTGAGATGGTCGGAAAGGGGGCTAAAACCTGTTGGTTTTGGCCCCGTTTTCGACACAAGCACGTGGATCGGCAGCTATTGGGGTTTGATTGAATAGGTCGAATCACGATTCGACCTTAAAAAAGTCGAAAACTGCCGTCTTTTCGACAGACGGCAGCTTTCGACTTCAAATTGAATATACCCCACAATGATTATTGTATAAATAACGCAACAAATTGATGTACAGAAATACCAACACAACAACGTTTCCTTAAAGAAAAAAAATGAATAAAACAAACAACTTCTGTACTAGCTTAATACTGCTGCTTGAGGAAAGCTAGAAGTTGGGCGCAGCAGTACTTCAGTAGCAAACAGACATCCAAAAACGGACTTAAAAATAAATAATTGTTAGCACTTTTAATCATTCCCTTACTTACAAAGAAAAGAGTAGTATTTGAATGGTGCGCAATAAATGGAATACAGGCAGCTGTCACATATACAAAAGGGAACAACACATCACTTAGAGTCATGGATTGCAAAAAAAGATTAAAATCTGCTAAATGTAATAGCCTCTGAGTTGCAGAACTGCGGGAATTTTCTGCGTTTTTTTTTTTTTTTTTTTTTAAAGCAGCCATCATTTACAAGGCAAAACCAGTGAGTGAAAAAAGTTCAAGGTCTCTCACCCTTTAAAGATGCTGCTGTGGGCAAGTGTTTCAGTAGCAATAGGGCCCCGAGATTAGCACCTCGGCACCGCCACAGTAGGCTTATTAGGAAGTGGAGTCTAGGTAATCAGATGTAGTCCTCAAAAGAAAACGTCCAATCATGCCGTCCAAATGACGCGTTTCGGAGATGTGCTCCTTTATCAAGCTTGGATGACATGAATGATTCAGGATCTGATATTTATACGGTAACCTCTCCAAATTGTCTTAATTTGAACGATTAATTCATTTCCATATTCTGCAGCTGGAAGTGACTCTTGTGGTTCAACGTTTTTTTTTTTTTTGTTTTTTTCTTTGCGGAAAATTACTTACATTTTGTCACTTTCTGTGGCGGCGGCCATTTCCACAAAATTCATATAACTATAAATTTGGTGACAATAGACATCAAACAGTTTGTAATTAAAGCCAATTATAATGGATTTCACAAATGACAATTTATTAAAATATAAACATACAATTATAAACAGTTTTAAAAGTCAATAAATTAAAAATTTATATTAAGTGTTCATACAGTATATAGCATCTCCCTTTTAAGGATTCCTCTGCTGTCAGCCACGCCAGGCTGTATGTAAGTTTTAAATGTTAATTTCAGCCCTTTTTAATAAGTAACTAACTTGGTGTCTGTTATATTAAATTACCCAATTGGACACTTGCTGATATTGTGCAGTCTCTTCAACAGAATTATGTGCTAATTCAATAGTTCAGATGTATTGCAGGGTGTCTTGTGGTCTAACATATTACACACAGGGAAGAGCACAGAATGAATGTTGATGGTAGATGTGGCTTTCATTAAAGGGTCTATTCATGAAGCAGTGAAAAGAGTGGAGAAGTTGTCTATGGCAACCAATCAGGTGCTACAGTGTGTATAATTTTATAGACTGCACTTGATAAATGTTACTTCAAAGCTGATTGGCTGCTATGGGCACAGTGCCCAGAAGTATGGCTATGGAAGTAGTTAGTATCTCGTACCCCAGCTGATCTCTGGTTTCTGGAAACACAACAGCCTCCGGGCCTATTGAAGGATATCTATCCATCTATCTAGTTACTCAATGAGAGTGTTGCTGATATCATTTCCACTGTTTTTTTTTTTTCTATGTAAGGGACGGACTGTCCCTACCCCGTACAGCCGCTTGGTTGAAGCAACACCTGAACAAATACTTTTTATTTTATTATTTTTTTTACCTTCACATGGCCCAGCTGTTCTGGTTACACTATAATGCGGAGAGTTGTCAGTCCTTTGTCTTGAAGTAAAACCAGACCCAACCTGTTCATCTCAGGGCTGAAATCCTAGTGAAATGGCGCCTGTAATGAAAAAAAAGGCCAGCTTGTCAGTACCCAGGTGTATGGGTTGCAGTGCAAGTTATTCTAAATGTGACCACGGCTTACTGTGCATGTGCAATATGGAAAAGCAGGATTTTACGGGCTGCAGTTGGCTATCAAGTCTAAATCAGACCCGAGACACCAACATACATCTGCCAACTATTATGGTCTGACATAGAGGGGTGGTCTCTAGTTTGCCGGCAGCCGGGCTCCCGACGACCAGCATACCGGCGCCGGAATCCCGACCGCTGGAATCCTGACCGCCGGCATACCGACAGCTTTCTCCCTCTTGGAGGTCCACGACCCCCCTAGACGGAGAATAGATAGCGTGGCACGCGTAGCGCGCCACCGTGCCCGCAAGGGGCTCATTTGTGCACGCCCAGCTGTTTGTATGGCGGCGGTCGGGATTCCGGCGACGGTATGCTGGCCGCCGTGAGCCCGACCGCCAGCATAACATAGTACAACCACATAGAAACGTTACTCTGAGACAGTGAAGGCAGAATATTGTACGATTTGTTTTTCTTTCCAGCTAGCAGACAATGGGGGACACTTATCACTGGAGAGAGATAACGTACCAACCAATCGGCTCCTGTCATATTTCAAACATAGCCTGTAACGTGGCAGGAGCTAAATGGTTAGTACTTTATTTTTCTCCAAGCTTTGATAAATCTCCCCCAGTATTCTAAACTGCAGTGAACTGTTTGAACCTAGCTTCCCATTCCATCCATTGATGATGATCAGTGATCGTTTTGTACTGGAGTATGTAATCAGGTGGGTCACCCACAAATTTGCAGCCTCCTGAGAAGACTACAATGCAGAGACATTTTAGTCACTGGGGGGCTGCATGTTCTGTAAATTCGATAATACAACAAAAAGATTGTCAGATCAGGTTAGTGTTGCGGTGCTGCTAACAGTAACTCCCTGCTAACGTTCAGGAAAGCTATTCCTCTGGCTTCTGTAAGCGGCAGTGCTATTATATATATTTACATGTTTACAGATTTGTAAATACTGATGTTGGCGTACTTATGTTTTCATCTAGCTTAGGTATTCAATTATTTATATGTAATTATGATAAAAAATCCTCCCGTCACACTGGCTGTTGGTAGAAGCGGAAGCTGACAGAAGCTGGATGCAGCTATTGCTTCTAGCGATTACATTCACTGATGAACAAAACTGTTTGGTTTCTGTGAGATGCAAGAATACCTGCATTGGCTATAAAACTAATTAAATCTATTCTGGATTGAAGGGTCCCTCTGACTTGCGCTTCCTCAGACTGTGACACACAAATGTTAATTGACAAAGCGTTGTTTTTTTGTTTTTGAACACCTAAAGGGAATTAAATGTAACCTAAACCATCATGATTTCAAATAGTTCATATACAGGACCCTATTCAGTAAGGATTGCGAATTCTGCTTTTTTTTTTTTTTTTAGCAGAATTTCAATCCTTCGTTTCACATGCAGGATTCCCCCCCCCACAACCACGCTGAAATTGCAGAAATTGTGGATGCCACCTGCCGGCGGAGCGTGGATGCCTCCTGCCTGATTGGAGCGGCTGCATGTGACGTCATGCAGCCATACCGATTAAGCCCACGCCATGCCCACAGTTAGCCCCACCACACCTCTGTTTCACTAACGCCGCTCCCACAACGCTCTGTCTCCACCTAGGAAACGGAGTATTGCTGCTCCCCTCCCGCCCTGAGAATGCCTATGCCTGATAGACGGGCATAGGTGTTCGCATTTACTGTAAATGCGGGTGCATGCGCAGGACGGGCACTGCGCATCATCAGAGCTGGCCCTAACCAATATGATGCCCTAGGCAAGTTTTTGGCTGGTGCCCCCTAGCACTGCCACTATAGCAGTCCTCATTTTAGTGATCCTATCACCTATATTTTAAAAAGGAACAGATACAGTGCACATTCAGCGCACAGGCCAAAAAGGGGCGTGTTCTTGCTGGGGGGGGGGGGCATGGCCACACAATAGTACCCCCAGTTCAAATTACGCCACACAGTACTGCAACTTTATTTGTATTTTATCATGCAATAGTGTCCTTTATTCAAATTACATCACACAGTAGTACCACTTTACTTTATATACGTTACTCCTCACAGTAGTGCCCTTTATATACACTTTACATCACACTGAATTGCTTCTTATTCATATTACACCAAACCATATTGCTCTTGATTCACATTAGACCACACAGTAGTACCCTTTCCATACTGTTACGCCACACAATAGAGGACCTTATACACATCATGCCATACAGTAAATACCCCTTACACATGACTCACATTATTGCTCCTTATTCATATTACACCAAACCATATTGCTCTTTGTTCACATTAGACCACACAGTAGTGCCCTTTCTATACAGTTACGCCACACAATAGAGGACATTATACACATCATGCCACACAGTTATACCCCTTACACATGACTCACATTATTAATGTCCTTATAAACATAATGTGAGTTACACATTATGCCAATCTTTATTAACGCCCTTATACACATAATGTCCCTTACACATATGCCGCACATTATTAATGCCCTTATACACATAGGGGGCTATTTAATTGATGTCTGATCCTTTCTGACTGAAAGGATCGGACATATCCGTATTCAATTTATGGCCAAATCAGACAGGTTTTGGCTTTTTCCGACAATGCCAATCCAACTTTTTTTAAAGTCGGAATGACATTGTCGGAAACAGGGGTTAAAACCTGTCGGATTTAGCGGATAATCCGACAAAACACGTGGATCCGCGGCTAATCCACCGATCCACGTGTTTTCCGACAAGTCAGAATCTGGATTGAGCCTTAAAATGTAGGAAACTGACGTTTTTCCGACAAGTCGGAAATTCCGACTTGAATTGAGTTCACACCATAATGACGCACATAATGTCCCTTACACATACTCTGCACATTATTAATGCCCTTATTCACATAATGACACACACACAATGTCCCTTACACATAACAATGTCCCTTACACATATGCAGCACATCATTAATGCATTTATACACATGACACACACAATGCCCCTTACACATATGCCGAGCTCTATTGCACAACCAACCCACCCGCACACAGCACTCACATGGCCGCTAATACTATGACCTCTGCCTCTGTTTGGATACAGATGTGTCCTCGTACATCTTGCCTCAATACACCATGCAGCAGGAGATGCCTTTTTTGATGAAAAGTTGGGAGCCTTTTTTGCCGAAAATGCATCTTATTTGCATTGCTATATGGCTAGGATGCTTCTGCTGGTTAAAATGTGACATGCCTATATTCTGTGTAACTGTGGTTGTATCTGCATAGGAAATGTTACGTTAGTGATTTACAGGATTGTAGCATTTTGTATGCAGGCACAGTCAGTCACGCAGAGAATATAGGCATGCTGCATATCATAATCCGCAGAAGCTGTGTTGTGCCTATGCCCAGGGTCGGCTCTGCGCATCATTGTAATTTTTGTGGTTGAATCACCAATTGTGATCCAACCTGAATGAGCTCCATAATATAGTTTTACTGCTGCTAGGCCAACTTGCCATTGTGATCCCTTATGTGCCCTGACACTAAATCTGGCTTTCATATCATTTTTATTAAAAAATATATTTATCTTCATTTCAAGTTTATTGTTTATCCCGTGGGTGACGGTCCCAAGATTCACATTATGTTCCCTTCCAGCTGCAGCCCCTCTGATCCTTATATCTTTACTGTAGGAAGATCATGCATAAATGGCAAATAAGGACACTTTGACCTGTTCCCATGTAGCGTGGGTTCCTGCATTAATACTGGTTGGGTAAACGTTTTTGTGGTCTCAGAGTAACGTGTAAAATGATTGGCTGTCTTTATGCTAACATGGCCATTTCTGCATGTGACCTATAACTTTATATTACAACTAAAGATGTGCTGTAAAATCACAAGAATTCATTTGATTCTTGATCAACCACAGGTTTTCCTGAACCTCTTTTCTCTACATTTTCTGGGAATCCTCAATTTTACTTCACTGCAGTGACTGTAGCAGAACGCCTTAAATATGACATTTTTAGGCTGGTTTTGTGAGCTAGGTCAGCATATAATTTTTATAGTTCATGATGACACTTGACGCCACCCTTGGCTGTAAAATGTTCTCTCTGAAACTAGCAAGCAACTTCATGCAGTAGTTGGTGCAGACAGCATGAGGCATGTGGGTGGACATTACAGTAACGTTTCAAAAAGCAGATTTATATCTTGCTATTTTAAGTCTGTTTTCATAGAGACTAATGGGGCTAGTAACAGCTCAGAGACGCTGCATTTAGTGAGTTTCAGACTGAATTTCACATTTCCTTAATTTTCAGTCTAGTCAAAGTCCTGTGATGTCAGGAAACCAGCTTTGTGGCCTGTCCTAGTTACTTTTTATCCCATTGCGCTGACAGTGATCATGTATCCCAACTAGTGCTAGTTTGAAATAGTTTTTGATTCAATGTTTGATGATCCACAGTGTTAATTATTGGTGCCCTTTCTTGTCTAACAGGTACATGATCAGATACTGTATTTCTGTATACACTGTTACTGCCTGTCTTATTCATCCCATAATTCTGATTTGTAATGTTTGAGATCTCTGGGTAGGTTTCTGTTCTATTATTACAGTATTAACAGTATTTAATTGATGCAGTATATTCTGCATATATTGTTTCCTTGGATATGTAACATGCTAGCTATTCTGTCTTTTCTCTTATAGGTAGAATGGCTGCAGCAGCAGCAAGTGAAGAAGAGGGTTAAGCGACAAATCCGAGCGGACCCCAACCTTATGTACTTTAATGACCCTATCTGGTCTAACATGTGGTATCTGGTAAGTATTGTACCCTGCGCAGTGGGAGCCAGATGAGTACACATCTATGTCCTAGAGTGCAGATACGTTGGCTGCCCATAATTAAGCATAATGCTAGCTTTTATGGATAGAACTTCAAACGAGAGGTAATATATAAAAGCGCTTTCTTTATTATGAGACAGAATGAGGTGGAATTTATAGTGGGACAGGTTTCGTGTAGTGTACTTACCCTGCACATGTACCCAGATGATATCTACAGTGTCCCTGTTTTGTAGACTCATCTGCTTTCAGACCTGAATTCCCGTTGTCCTTTTCCCAAGTAACTCTGAAACATTGCATCATGAATATTCTGGTTTACCACTAGCTACAGAATTCATAAACATTTAGTTTATGTAAAAGCCTGTACAAAAATCAGTGTACTTTACATACATGCATTTTCCTTATTGCACTTTATTTATGGAAGGCCTAGATCATGGGTCTTCAATCTGCGGCCCTCCAGCTGTTGTGGAACTATACAGCCCAGTATGCCCTGCCACAGTTTTGCTTTTAAGGCATGCTAAAACCGAGGCAGGGCATGCTGGGATGGTCTAGATCATCATACAATAAGTATTTGTACCTGACCCATGCAATATGGAGGGCTACAGCCGCCAACATAAAGCTTCATGTCAACATGATCAATATACTGTATATTTCTGTTGCATTGTATCATAGTCAGATGTGTGATACCTCTGATTGCAGTTATTACCCTAATGTAGGTATTCCAGCAGTTGCATGTCTGGTTTGGTCTGTCTTTCACTGTTTTGCAGCATTGTGGAGATAAGAGAAGTCGATGCCGATCGGAAATGAATGTCATGGCTGCTTGGCAGAGGGGTTACACTGGCAAGAACGTGGTGGTCAGTATATTGGATGATGGTGTGGAGAGAAATCACCCAGATCTCATTCACAACTATGTGAGTATGTGACCGTTCGGCAGTCTGTCCACAGACTGCTGCCCTCCAGAATTATATATATATATATATATATATATATATATAATTTATTTATTTATTTATTTTCTTTAACGTCCTAGTGGATGCTGGGGACTCCGTAAGGACCATGGGGAATAGACGGGCTCCGCAGGAGACTGGGCACTCTAAGAAAGAATTAGTACTACTGGTGTGCACTGGCTCCTCCCTCTATGCCCCTCCTCCAGACCTCAGTTAGAATCTGTGCCCGGAAGGAGCTGGGTGCATTTTAGTGAGCTCTCCTGAGCTTGCTATTAAGAAAGTATTTTAGTTAGGTTTTTTTATTTTCAGAGAGCTTCTGCTGGCAACAGACTCTCTGCTACGTGGGACTGAGGGGAGAGAAGCAGCCCTACTATCTGCGGCTAGGTTGCGCTTCTTAGGCTACTGGACACCATTAGCTCCAGAGGGTTCGAACACAGGAACTTAACCTTGGTCGGCCGTTCCCGGAGCCGCGCCGCCGTCCCCCTCGCAGAGCCAGAAGACAGAAGCCGGTGGATGAAGCAAGAAGACGTCAAAATCGGCAGCAGAAGATTCCTGTCTTCACATGAGGTAGCGCACAGCACTGCAGCTGTGCGCCGTTGCGCCCACACTAACCCACACACTCCGGTCACTGTAGGGTGCAGGGCGCAGGGGGAGGGCGCCCTGGGCAGCAATTGAGTACCTCCTGGCAAAAGCAGCATATATACAGCTGGGCACTGTATATATGCATGAGCCCCCGCCATTTTTTACACCAAATCGCGGGATAGAAGCCCGCCGCTGAGGGGGCGGGGCTTCTTCCTCAGCACTCACCAGCGCCATTTTCTCTCCACAGCTCCGCTGAGAGGAAGCTCCCCAGGCTCTCCCCTGCAGACTCACGGTAGAAAGAGAGTAAAAAGAGAGGGGGCACATAAATTTAGCGCAATAATCATATATACAGCAGCTACTGGGTAAACACTAAGTTACTGTGTGATTCCTGGGTCATATAGCGCTGGGGTGTGTGCTGGCATACTCTCTCTCTGTCTCTCCAAAAGGCCTTGTGGGGGGGGTCCTGTCCTCATATAGAGCATTCCCTGTGTGTGTGGTGTGTTGGTACGCTTGTGTCGACATGTTTGACGAGGAGTGCTATGTGGAGGCAGAGCAGGTGCAGATGAATGAGGTGTCCCCGCCGACGGCGCCGACACCTGATTGGATGGATATGTGGAAGGTGTTAAATGATAATGTAAACTCCTTGCATAAAAGGTTGGATAAAGCTGAAGCCTTGGGACAGTCGGGGTCTCAGCCCATGCCTGATCCTACAGCGCAGAGGCCGTCAGGGTCTCAGAAGCGCCCACTATCCCATATTGTTGACACAGATATCGACACGGATTCTGACTCCAGTGTCGATGGCGATGATGTAAAATTGCAGCCTAAAATGGCTAAAGCCATCCGCTACATGATTGTAGCTATGAAGGATGTATTGCACATATCAGAGGTAATCCCTGTCCCTGACAAGAGGGTTTATATGTTTGGGGAGAAAAAGCAAGAGGTGACTTTTCCCCCTTCACATGAGTTAAATGAGTTATGTGAAAAAGCTTGGGATTCTCCTGATAGGAAGTGCTGATTTCCAAAAGGTTACTTATGGCGTACCCCTTCCCGCCAACGGACAGGATGCGCTGGGAATCCTCCCCTAGGGTAGACAAAGCTCTGACACGCTTATCTAAGAAGGTAGCCCTGCCGTCACAGGATACGGCCTCCCTAAAGTATCCTGCGGATAGGAAGCAGGAAGGTATCCTGAAGTCTGTATATACACATTCAGGTACCATACTGCGGCCGGCAATTGCGTCGGCCTGGATGTGTAGTGCTGTAGTAGCATGGACAGATACACTGTCTGAGGAACTGGATACCTTGGACAAGGATACTATTTTACTGACCCTGGGGCATATAAAAGACGCTGTCCTATATATGAGGGATGCCCAGAGGTACATTTGCCTACTGGGCTCTAGAATAAATGCAATGTCGATTTCTGCCAGAAGGGTCCTGTGGACTCGGCAATGGACAGGCGATGCCGACTCTAAAAAGCAATGGAGGTTTTACCCTACAAGGGTGAGGAATTGTTTGGGGACGGTCTCTCGGACCTAGTTTCCACAGCTACAGCTGGGAAGTCAAATTTTTTGCGATATATTCACTCACAGCCTAAGAAAGCACCGTATTACCAAATGCAGTCCTTTCGATCACAAAAAGGCAAGAAAGTCAGAGGTGCGTCCTTTCTTGCCAGGGGCAGGGGTAGAGGAAAGAAGCTGCACCATACAGCTAGTTCCCAGGAACAAAAGTCCTCCCCGGCTTCCACTAAATCCACCGCATGACGCTGGGGCTCCACAGGTGGAGCCGGGAGCGGTGGGGGCGCGTCTCCGAAAATTCAACCACCAGTGGGTTCGCTCACAGGTGGATCCCTGGGCTATACAGATTGTGTCTCAGGAATACAAGCTGGAATTCGAAGTGATGCCCCCTCACCGTTACCTAAAATCAGCCCTGCCTGCTTCCCCCATAGAAAGGGAAGTAGTGTTAGCGGCAATTCACAAATTATATCTCCAGCAGGTGGTGGTACAGGTTCCCCTCCCTCAACAGGGAAGGGGTTACTATTCCACAATGTTTGTGGTTCCGAAACCGGACGGTTCGGTCAGACCCATATTGAATTTAAAATCCCTGAACATTTACCTGAAAAGGTTCAAGTTCAAGATGGAATCGCTCAGAGCGGTCATTGCAAGCCTGGAAGAGGGGGATTTTATGGTGTCTCTGGACATAAAGGATGCTTACCTGCATGTCCCCATTTATCCACCTCATCAGGAGTACCTCAGATTTGTGGTACAGGACTGTCATTACCAATTCCAGACGTTGCCGTTTGGTCTCTCCACGGCACCGAGAATATTTACCAAGGTAATGGCGGAAATGATGGTGCTCCTTCGAAAGCAGGGTGTCACAGTTATCCCATACTTGGACGATCTCCTCATAAAGGCGAGGTCCAGAGAGCAGTTGCTGATCAGCGTAGCACACTCTCAGGAAGTGTTGCAACAGCACGGCTGGATTTTGAATATTCCAAAGTCGCAGCTGATCCCTACGACTTGTCTGCCCTTCCTGGGCATGATTCTGGACACGGACCAGAAAAAGGTGTTTCTCCCAGCGGAGAAGGCTCAGGAGCTCGTGACTCTGGTCAGAGAACTCTTAAAACCAAAACAGGTGTCAGTGCATCACTGCACGCGAGTCCTGGGAAAGATGGTGGCGTCATACGAAGCCATTCCCTTCGGCAGGTTCCATGCGAGGACCTTTCAGTGGGATCTGTTGGACAAGTGGTCCGGATCGCATCTTCAGATGCATCGGCTGATCACCCTATCCCCCAGGGCCAGGGTGTCTCTTCTGTGGTGGGTGCAGAGTGCTCACCTTCTCGAGGGCCGCAGGTTCGTCATACAGGACTGGGTCCTGGTGACCACGGATGCAAGCCTCAGAGGATGGGGAGCAGTCACTCAGGGAAGAAACTTCCAAGGGCTGTGGTCGTCAGGAGGCTTGTCTGCACATCAATATCCTGGAACTAAGGGCCATATACAACGCCCTGAGTCAAGCGGAGCCTCTGCTTCGCAAACCAACCGGTGCTGATTCAGTCAGACAACATCACCGCAGTGGCTCATGTAAACCACCAGGGTGGCACAAGAAGCAGGGTAGCGATGGCGGAAGCC
This sequence comes from Pseudophryne corroboree, assembly GCF_028390025.1. NCBI lineage: Eukaryota > Metazoa > Chordata > Amphibia > Anura > Myobatrachidae > Pseudophryne > Pseudophryne corroboree. The sequence continues at coordinate 203,258,505 of NC_086449.1, forward strand.
ACCAGGATTCTTCGTTAGGCAGAGAATCGCGTGCAAGCACTGTCAGCAGTGTTAATTCCGGGAATGGACAACTGGGAAGCAGACATCCTCAGCAGGCACGACCTCCACCCGGGAGAGTGGAGACTTCATCAAGAAGTCTTCACACAGATTACAAATCGATGGGAACTGCCACAGGTGGACATGATGGCATCCCGCCTCAACAAAAAGCTACAAAGGTATTGCGCCAGGTCAAGAGACCCTCAGGCGATAGCTGTGGACGCACTAGTAACACCGTGGGTGTTCCAGTCGGTCTATGTGTTTCCTCCTCTTTCTCTCATACCCAAGGTGCTGAGAATCGTAAGAAAAAGAGGAGTGAGAACAATACTCATTGTTCTGGATTGGCCAAGAAGGACTTGGTACCCGGAACTGCAAGAAATGCTCACAGAGGACCCATGGCCTCTGCCTCTCAGACAGGATCTGTTGCAACAGGGGCCCTGTCTGTTCCAAGACTTACCGCGGCTGCGTTTGACGGCATGGCGGTTGAACGCCGGATCCTAGCGGAGAAAGGCATTCCGGATGAAGTTATTCCTACGCTGATAAAGGCTAGGAAGGACGTGACAGGAAAACATTATCACCGTATATGGCGAAAATATGTTGCTTGGTGTGAGGCCAGGAAGGCCCCTACAGAGGAATTCCAGCTGGGCCGGTTCCTGCACTTCCTACAGTCAGGAGTGACTATGGGCTTAAAATTAGGGTCCATAAAGGTCCAGATTTCGGCCCTATCCATTTTCTTTCAAAAGGAACTGGCTTCGCTTCCTGAAGTTCAGACGTTTGTAAAGGGAGTGCTGCATATTCAGCCCCCTTTTGTGCCACCAGTGGCACCTTGGAATCTTAACGTGGTGTTGAGTTTCCTGAAATCTCACTGGTTTGAGCCACTTAAGACAGTGGAGCTAAAATATCTCACGTGGAAAGTGGTCATGCTATTGGCCTTAGCTTCGGCTAGGCGTGTGTCAGAATTGGCGGCTTTGTCATGTAAAAGCCCCTATCTGGTTTTCCATATGGACAGGGCAGAATTACGGACTCGTCCGCAATTTCTGCCGAAGGTGGTGTCATCTTTTCATTTGAACCAACCTATTGTGGTGCCTGCGGCTACTCGTGACTTGGAGGACTCCAAGTTGCTTGATGTAGTCAGGGCTTTGAAGATTTATGTAGCCAGGACGGCTGGAGACAGGAAAACTGACTCGCTGTTTATCCTGTATGCATCCAACAAGCTGGGTGCTCCTGCTTCAAAGCAGACTATTGCTCGCTGGATCTGTAACACGATTCAGCAGGCTCATTCTGCGGCTGGTTTGCCGCATCCAAAATCAGTGAAAGCCCATTCCACAAGGAAAGTGGGCTCTTCTTGGGCGGCTGCCCGAGGGGTCTCGGCATTACAACTTTGCCGAGCAGCTACTTGGTCGGGTTCAAACACCTTTGCAAAGTTCTATAAGTTTGATACCCTGGCTGAGGAGGACCTTGTGTTTACCCATTCGGTGCTGCAGAGTCATCCGCACTCTCCCGCCCGTTTGGGAGCTTTGGTTTAATCCCCATGGTCCTTACGGAGTCCCCAGCATCCACTAGGACGTTAGAGAAAATAAGATTTTACTCACCGGTAAATCTATTTCTCGTAGTCCGTAGTGGATGCTGGGCGCCCGTCCCAAGTGCGGACTTTCTGCAATACGTGTATATAGTTATTGCTTAATAAAAGGGTTATGTTGGCATCTGTTGTTTGATGCTCTGTTGTTCATACTGTTAACTGGGTATGTTATCACGAGTTATACGGTGTGATTGGTGTGGCTGGTATGAGTCTTACCCTGGATTTCAAAATCCTTTCCTTGTAATGTCAGCTCTTCCGGGCACAGTTTCCTTAACTGAGGTCTGAAGGAGGGGCATAGAGGGAGGAGCCAGTGCACACCAGTAGTACTAATTCTTTCTTAGAGTGCCCAGTCTCCTGCGGAGCCCGTCTATTCCCCATGGTCCTTACGGAGTCCCCGGCATCCACTACGGACTACGAGAAATAGATTTACCGGTGAGTAAAATCTTATTTTCTCTAACGTCCTAGTGGATGCTGGGGACTCCGTAAGGACCATGGGGTATAGACGGGCTCCGCAGTAGACATGGGCACCTATAAAGAACTTTTAGTATGGGTGTGCACTGGCTCCTCCCTCTATGCCCCTCCTCCAGACCTCAGTTAAATCTTGTTCCCAGAGGAGATAGGGTGCATTACAGGGAGCTCTCCTGAGTTTTCTGTGTAAAAGAATTTTGTTAGGTTTTTTATTTTCAGGGAGCACTGCTGGCAACAGACTCCCTGCGTCGTGGGACTGAGGAGAGAGAAGCAGACCTACTTAAATGATAGGATCTGCTTCTTAGGCTACTGGACACCATCAGCTCCAGAGGGAGTCGGAACACAGGTCTCACCCTGGGGTTCGTCCTGGAGCCGCGCCGCCGTCCTCCTCGCAGAGCCGGAAGATAGAAGCCGGGTGAGTATGAGAAGAAAAGAAGACTTTGCGCGCCATTGCTCCCACACAACACACACAGGCACAGATGGGTGCAGGGCGCAGGGGGGGAGCCCTGGGCAGCAATAAACCTCGTTTTTGGCACAAATATATATATATTAGGCTGCGGAGGCAGCAAATAGACGATCCCCCGCCATTTTTATGATATTGATGCGTGACCGAAGCCCGCTGCTGGAGGGGGCGGAGCTTGATCCCTCAGCTCTAACCAGCGCCATTTTCTCCACAGAAGCTGCAGAGAACGCTGGCTCCCCGGACTCTCCCCTGCTGAATGCATCAGAGGGCTGAAAAAAAAGAGGGGGGCACATTTCAAGCGCAGTGAGTGGGAATAGCATTGGCATTATATATATAAGCGCTATCTGGGTTTTCTGGTGTCAGTTTGGTGCTGGGTGTGTGCTGGCATACTCTCTCTCTGTCTCTCCAAAGGGCCTGGTTGGGGAATTGTCCCCGTTTAGTTATATCCCTGTGTGTGTGGGGGGTCGGTACGTGCGTGTCGGCATGTCTGGAGCGTAAGGCTTATCAAAGGAGGAAGTGGAGGAGATGAGTGGTGTGTCCCCGTCGGTAGTGCCTACTCAGGAATGGATGGATATGTGGCATATGTTAAATGCAAGTGTGGCATCATTGCATAAGAGGCTAGACAAAGCAGAATCCAGGGAGACTTCAGGGGGTCAATCCACGGATTGGACCGACTCACAGGGCCCATCAGGGTCTCAAAAGCATCCCTGGTCACAAATTGTGGACACAGATACCGACACAGACTCTGATTCCAGTGTCGACTATGATGATGCTAGATTGCACCCTAGGGTGGCAAAAACTATTCAGTATATTATTATTGCAATTAAAGATGTTTTGCATATCACAGACGACCCCTCTGTTCCCGACACGAGCGTGCGCATGTATAAGGAAAAGAAACCTGTGGTAAACTTTCCTCCATCTCATGAACTTAATGAGTTATTTGAAAAAGCTTGGGAATCTCCAGATAAGAGACTGCAGATTCCCAAAAGGGTTCTTATGGCGTACCCTTTCCCTACACAGGACAGGGCACGTTGGGAATATTCTCCCATAGTGGACAAGGCTCTAACACGCCTGTCCAAGAAGGTGGCGCTGCTGTCTCCAGATACAGCGGCCCTCAAGGACCCTGCGGACCGCAGGCAGGAGACTACATTAAAGTCTATTTATACACATACTGGTACTTTACTTAGACCGGCAATTGCGTCGGCATGGGTATGTAGTGCAGTTGCAGCTTGGACAGATACCCTGTCAGCTGACCTTGATACCCTAGATAGGGATACTATTTTGCTAACTTTAGCACATATTAAAGACGCAGTCTTATATATGAGAGACGCTCAAAGAGACATTGGATTGTTGGGTTCCAGAGCCAATGCCATGGCTATTTCAGCGAGACGATCCTTATGGACCCGCCAATGGACGGGTGATGCGGATTCAAAAAAGCATATGGAGGTTTTACCCTATAAGGGTGATGTGGTGTTTGGGGATGGGCTCGCGGACCTGGTTTCCACAGCTACCGCAGGTAAATCTACCTTTTTACCTTTTGTCCCCCAACAGCAAAAGAAAACTCCACAGTATCAGATGCAGTCCTTTCGGTTGCAAAAGCACAGAAGAGGTCGGGCTCCTCCTTCCTTGCCAGAAGTAAGGGTAGAGGGAAAAGAACACCTGCCGCGGCGGGTTCCCGGGAACAGAAGTCCTCCCCGGCTTCTACAAAATCCACCGCATGACGTTGGGGCTCCCCTGCGGGAGTCCACACCAGTGGGGGCACGCCTTCGACTCTTCAGCCAGGTCTGGGTTCGGTCAAACGTAGATCCTTGGGCGATGGAGATAGTTTCCCAAGGCTACAAGCTGGAATTCGAAGAGGTGCCCCCACGCCGATTTTTCAAGTCGTCCTTACCAGCTTCTGCCCCAGAGCGGGAAGTAGTGTTAGCTGCAATTCAAACGCTGTGTCAACAGCAGGTGATTATAGGGGTTCCCCTGAGCCAACAGGGAAAAGGGTACTATTCAACCCTCTTTGTGGTCCCAAAGCCGGATGGTTCGGTCAGGCCCATTTTAAATCTAAAATCCCTAAATCTGTACTTGAAACGTTTCAAATTCAAGATGGAATCACTCCGAGCTGTAATATCCAGCCTGGAAGGGTTTTTTTTATGGTGTCGCTGGACATAAAGGATGCTTACCTTCATGTCCCCATATATCCCGCTCATTAGGAGTACCTGAGATTCGCGGTACAGGATTGTCATTTCCAGTTTCAGACGTTGCCGTTTGGGCTTTCAACGGCCCTGAGGATTTTCACCAAGATAATGGCGGAAATGATAGTGATCCTGCGCAGGCAAGGAGTCGCAATTATCCCATACTTGGACGATCTCCTGATAAAGTCGAGATCAAAAGATCGATTACTGAAGAACGTGTCACTCTGCTGAGAGTGCTCCAGCAACACGGTTGGATTCTCAATCTGCCAAAGTTACAGTTGGTTCCAACAACTCGACTATCGTTCCTAGGCATGATACTAGACACGGAGCGAAAGAAGGTTTTTCTCCCGTTGGAAAAAGCCCAGGACCTCCAGAACATGGTCAGAGACCTGCTAAAGCCAAAAAGAGTGTCAGTTCATCAATGCACTCGAGTTCTGGGGGAAATGGTGGCAGCCTACGAGGCCATTCCCTTCGGCAGGTTCCATGCGAGGACGTTTCAATGGGACCTTCTGGACAAGTGGTCCGGGTCCCATCTACAAATACATCAGAAAATAACACTGTCCCCCAGGGCCAGGGTGTTTCTCCTATGGTGGCTGCAGAGTGCTCACCTTCTAGAGGGTTGCAGGTTCGGCATTCAGGACTGGGTTCTGGTAACCACGGACGCGAGCCTCCGAGGATGGGGAGCAGTCACCCAAGGAAGAAACTTTCAAGGACTATGGTCAAGCCAGGAGTCCTGTCTGCACATCTACGTGCTGGAATTAAGGGCCATATACAACGGCCTTCGACAAGCGGAGGGTCTTCTTCGCGACCTACTGGTTCTGATTCAATCAGGCAATGTCACAGCCGTGGCTCATGTGAACCGCCAAGGCGGGACAAGGAGAAGAGTCGCGATGGCGGAAGCCACCAGGATTCTTCGCTGGGCGGAAAATCACGTAAGCGTTTTGTCAGCTGTCTTCATTCCGGGAGTGGACAACTGGGAAGCAGACTTCCTCAGCAGACACGATCTCCATCCAGGAGAGTGGGGACTTCATCAAGAAGTCTTTGCAGACATAACGGGTCTCTTGGGAGTTCCTCAAATAGACATGATGGCGTCACACCTCAACAAGAAGCTTCGGAGGTACTGTGCCAGGTCCCGGGACCCTCAGGCAATAGCAGTAGACGCTCTGGTGACGCCATGGGTGTTCCAGTCGGTCTGTGTGTTTCCTCCTCTGCCTCTCATCACAAAGGTGTTGAGGATCATAAGACGGAAAAGAGTACAGACAATACTCATTGTTCCAGACTGGCCTCGAAGGGCCTGGTACTCGGATCTTCAGGAGATGCTCGCAGAAGATCCTTGGCCTCTTCTGCTAAGGGAGGACCTGTTACAGCAGGGTCCCTGCACGTTCCAAGACTTACCGCGGTTACGTTTGACGGCATGGCGGTTGAATGCCGGATCCTAGCTGAGAAGGGTATTCTGGAGGAGGTCATACCTACTCTAATAAACGCTAGGAAGGAGGTGATGGCGAAACATTATCACCGTATCTGGAGGAAGTATGTATCTTGGTGTGAAGCCAAGAATGCTCCTACGGAAGATTTCCACCTGGGCCGTTTTCTCCACTTTCTACAGACAGGAGTGGATATGGACCTGAAGTTAGGCTCTGTTAAGGTACAGATTTCGGCCTTATCGATATTCTTTCAGAAGGAATTGGCTTCTCTTCCAGAAGTCCAGACTTTTGTGAAGGGAGTGCTACACATCCAGCCTTCTTTTGTGGCTCCAGTGGCGCCATGGGGCCTGAACGTGGTGTCACAGTTCCTAAAATCTCACTGGTTTGAACCCCTTAAATCGGTTGAGTTGAAATTTCTCACCTGGAAGGTGGTCATGTTATTGGCCTTAGCTTCGGCAAGGCGGGTGTCTGAATTGGCGGCATTGTCTCACAAGAGCCCCATGTGGATAGAGCAGAATTGAGGACTCGTCCTCAATTTTTACCTAAGGTGGTGTCTTCATTTCATATGAACCAACCTATCGTGGTGCCTGTGGCTACGAGTGACTTGGAGGATTCCATGTCCCTGGATGTAGTCAGGGCCTTAAAGATTTATGTAGCCAGGACGGCTACAATTGGGAAAACAGAGGCTCTGTTTGTCCTGTATGCAGCCAACAAGATTGGCGCGCCTGCTTCAAAGCAAACTATTGCTCGCTGGATCTGTAACACGATTCAGCAGGCTTATGTTACGGCTGGATTGCCGTTACCACATTCAGTAAAGGCCCATTCCACTAGGAAGGTGGGCTCTTCTTGGGCGGCTGCCCGAGGCGTCTCGGCATTACAGCTTTGCCGAGCGGCAACTTGGTCTGGTTCAAACACTTTTGCTAAATTCTACAAGTTTGATACCCTGGCTGAGGAGGACCTAGCATTTGCTCAGTCGGTGCTACAGAGTCATCCGCACTCTCCCGCCCGATTGGGAGCTTTGGTATAAACACCATGGTCCTTACGGAGTCCCCAGCATCCTCTAGGACGTAAGAGAAAATAAGATTTTAAACCTACCGGTAAATCTTTTTCTCCTAGTGCGTAGAGGATGCTGGGCGCCCGTCCCAGTGCGGAAGATCTGCAAGACTTGTATATACTAGTTATTGCTTACATAAGGGTTATGTTACAGTTGGAATCGGTGTTGGACCGGTGCTGTTGTTTGTTCATACTGTTAACTGGCTTTGGGTATTCCAGGTTATATGGTATGATTGGTGTGGGCTGGTATGAATCTTGCCCTTAGATTAACAAAATCCTTTCCTCGTATTGTCCATCTCCTCTGGGCACAGTTCTCTAACTGAGATCTGGAGGAGGGGCATAGAGGGAGGAGCCAGTGCACACCCATACTAAAAGTTCTTTATAGGTGCCCATGTCTCCTGCGGAGCCCGTCTATACCCCATGGTCCTTACGGAGTCCCCAGCATCCTCTACGGACTAGGAGAAAAAGATTTACTGGTAGGCTTAAAATCTTATTATATGTATATATATATATATATATATATATATATATATATATATATATATATACCTATTTTCTCTTGCGTCCTAGAGGTTGCTGGGGACTCCGTAAGGACCTTGGGGTATAGACGGGCTCCGCAGGAGACATGGATACTATAAAGAACTTTAGAATGGGTGTGCACTGGCTCCTCCCTCTATGCCCCTCCTCCAGACCTCAGTTAGATCCTGTGCCCAGAGGAGACTGGGTGCATTACAGGGGAGCTCTCCTGAGTTTCTCTGTAAAAAGAATTTTGTTAGGTTTTTTATTTTCAGGGAGCACTGCTGGCAACATGCTCCCTGCATCGTGGGACTGAGGGGAGAGAAGCAGACCTACTTAAGTGATAGGCTCTGCTTCTTAGGCTACTGGACACCATTAGCTCCAGAGGGTCGGAACGCAGGTCTCTCCCTCGCCGTTCATCCCAGAGCCGCGCCGCCGTCCTCCTCACAGAGCTGGAAGATAGAAACCGGGTGAGTAGAAGAAGAAAGAAGACTTCAAAGGCGGCAGAAGACTTCAGTTCTACAGTGAGGTAATGCGCAGCGGTAACGCGCCATTGCTCCCCCACACACACACACACACACACACACACACACACACACACACACACACACACACACACACACACACACAACAGCGGGCACTGTAAGGATGCAGGGGGGGGGGGGGGGGCGCCCTGGGCAGCAATTAATAGCCCCAAGGGACACTGGCAGATGTAATTATACTGCGGAGGCAGTATATTATGAACCCCCGCCAGTTTTTTGATTATTTGAGCGGGACCGAAGCCCGTCGCTGAGGGGGCGGGGCTTGATCCTCCAGCACTAACCAGCGCCATTTTCTCCACAGCACATGCAGAGAAGCTGGCTCCCAGGACTCTCCCCTGCTGAACACGGTCACAGAGGGCAAAAAGGGGGGGGGGCACTTTTTATTGGCGCAGTGAGTATATATTTATATAAAAGCGCTTTTTGTCTGGGAAGTTGGTTTCCAGTGTCAGTTGGCATTGGGTGTGTGCTGGCATACTCTCTCTCTTGTCTCTCCTAAGGGCCTTATTGAGGAACTGTCTCCATATAGATATATCCCTGGGTGTGTGGGGGTGTCGGTACGCGTGTGTCGGCATGTCTGAAGCGGAAGGCTTATCTAAAGAGGAGGTGGACCAGATGATTGTGGTGTCTCCGTCGGCAACGCCGACACATGATTGGATGGATATGCTGAATGTTTTAAATTCAAATGTGGCTTTATTACATAAGAGATTGGACAAAGCAGAGTCCAGGGATACAGCAGGGAGTCAATCCATGGCTTTGACTGTGTCACAGGGCCCTTCTGGGTCTCAGACACGCCCACTGTCCCAGGTAGCAGACACTGATAACGACACAGATTCTGACTCCAGTGTCGACTACGATGATGCGAGGTTACACCCAAGGGTGGCCAAAAGTATTCATTATGATTATTGCAATAAAAGATGTTTTAAATATCACAGATGACCCCTCTGTCCCGGACACGAGGGAACACATGTTTAAGGAAAAGAAACCTGAGATAACTTTTCCCCCATCTCATGAGCTGAAAAGCTTGGGAGACTCCAGACAAGAAACTGCAGATTCCCAAGAGAATTCTTATGGCGTATCCTTTCCCGGCAAAGGACAGGGTACGGTGGGAATCCTCGCCCAGGGTGGACAAGGCTTTAACGCGCTTGTCCAAAAAGGTGGCGCTGCCGTCTCCAGACACGGCAGCCCTCAGGGATCCTGCTGATTGCAGGCAGGAAACTACCTTGAAGTCAATTTATACACATACGGGTGCCTTGCTCAGACCGGCATTAGCGTCTGCTTGGGTTTGTAGCGCTGTGGCGGCTTGGACGGATACCTTGTCAACTGACATTGATACCCTGGATAGGGATACCATGTTATTGACCTTGGGTCACATTAAGGACGCAGTCCTATATATGAGAGATGCTCAGAGAGACGTTGGCCTGCTGGGTTCGAGAGCCAACGCCATGGCGATTTCTGTTAGGCAAGCCCTGTGGACCCGCCAATGGACGGGTGATGCCGACTCAAAGAGGCATATGGAGGTTTTGCCTTACAAAGGTGAGGACTTATTTGGGGAATGTCTCACGGACCTGGTTTCCACAGCTACGGCAGGTAAATCTATTTTTTGCCTTATGTTCCCTCACAGCAAAAGAAAACGCCACAATATCAGATGCAGTCCTTTCGGTCGCATAAGTCCAGAAGAGGTCGGGGCTCTTCCTTTCTCGCCAGAGGTAAGGGTAGAGGGAAAAAACTGCCGGCTACGACTAGTTCCCAGGAGCAGAAGTCCTCCCCGGCTTCTACTAAATCCACCGCATGACGCTGGGGCTCCGCGGAGGGAGTCCGCTCCGGTGGGGGCACGTCTTCGACTCTTCAGCCACGTCTGGGCTCAATCAGAGGTGGATCCCTGGGCAATGGAAATTGTATCCCAGGGTTACAAGCTGGAATTCGAAGACGTGCCTCCTCGCCGGTTTTTCAAATCGGCTTTACCAGCTTCTTCCCCAGAAAGGGAGATAGTTTTAGCGGCAATTCAAAAACTGTGTCAACAACAAGTGGTTGTCGAGGTTCCCCTAGTTTAACAGGGGAAGGGGTACTATTCAACCCTATTTGTGGTCCCGAAACCGGATGGCTCGGTCAGACCCATTCTAAATTTAAAATCCCTAAACCTGTACTTGAAAAAGTTCAAATTCAAGATGGAATCCCTCAGGGCAGTGATCTCCAGCCTGGAAGGGGGGGATTTTATGGTCTCACTAGACATAAAGGATGCATACCTTTTATGTCCCCATATATCCTCCTCATCAGGCGTACCTGAGGTTCGCTGTACAGGACTGTCATTACCAGTTTCAGACGTTGCCGTTTGGGCTTTCCACGGCCCTGAGGATTTTCACCAAGGTAATGGCGGAAATGATGGTGCTTCTGCGCAGGCAGGGAGTCACAATTATCCCGTACTTGGACGATCTCCTGATAAAAGCGAGATCAAGAGAACAGTTGCTACAAAGCGTGTCGCTCTCCCTAGGAGTGCTGCAGCAACACGGCTGGATTGTCAAACTACCAAAGTCGCAGTTGGTTCCAACGACCCGGTTGACTATCTTGGGCATGATTCTGGACACGGAACAAAGGAGGGCTTTTCTCCCGATGGAGAAAGCCCAGGAACTCCAGAACATGGTCAGAGACCTGTTGAAACCGAAAAGTGTCGGTACATCAATGCACTCGAGTACTGGGAAAAATGGTGGCGTCCTACGAGGCCATTCCCTTCGGCAGGTTTCATGCGAGGACTTTTCAGTGGGACCTTCTGGACAAGTGGTCCGGGTCCTATCTGCACATTCATCAAAAAATAAGCCTGTCCCCCAGGGCCAGGGTGTCTCTCCTGTGGTGGCTGCAGAGTGCTCACCTTCTAGAGGGTCGCAGGTTCGGCATTCAGGACTGGGTTCTGGTGACCACGGATGCAAGCCTCCGAGGATGGGGAGCAGTCACACAAGGAAGAAACTTCCAGGGACTATGGTCAAGCCAGGAGGCTTGTCTACACATCAACGTACTGGAAATGAGGGCCATATACAACGGCCTGCGTCAAGCAGAGACTCTTCTTCGCGACCTACCGGTCTGATTCGGTCAGACAACGTCACAGCCGTGGCTCATGTAAACCGCCAAGGCGGAACAAGGAGCAGAGTGGTGATGGGAAGCCACCAGGATTCTTCGCTGGGCGGAAAATCATGTAAGCGCTTTGACAGCAGTCTTCATTCCGGGAGTAGACAACTGGGAAGCAGACTCCCTCAGCAGACACAATCTCCATCCAGGAGAGTGGGGACTTCATCAAGAAGTTTTTGCAGCGATAACAAGTCATTGGGGACTTCCTCAAATAGACATGATGGCGTCACGCCTCAACAAGAAGCTTCGGAGGTATTGTGCCAGGTCAAGGGACCCTCAGGCAGTAGCAGTGGACGCCCTGGTGACACAGTGGGTGTTTCAGTCGGTCTATGTGTTCCCTCCTCTTCCACTCATCTCAAAAATCATCATAAGACGAAAAAGAGTGCAAACAATACTCATTGTTCCAGATTGGCCTTGCAGGGCCTGGTATTCAGATCTTCAGGAAATGCTCACAGAAGATCCGTGGCCTCTTCCTCTCAGAGACGACCTGTTGCAACAGGGGCCCTGTCTATTCCAAGACTTACTGCGGTTGCGTTTGACGGCATGGCGGTTGAACGCCGAATCCTAGCTGGTAAAGGCATTCCGGAAGAAGTCATCCCTACTCTGATAAGGGCTAGGAAGGAGGTGACTGCAAAGCATTATCACCGTATCTGGAGAAAGCATGTATCTTAGTGTGAAGCTAAGAATGCTCCTGCGGAAGATTTCCATCTGGGACGTTTTCTCCACTTTCTGCAGACAGGAGTGGATATGGGCCTAAAATTAGGCTCCATTAAGGTACAGATTTCAGCCCTATCGATTTTCTTTCAGAAGGAATTGGCTTCTCTCCCAGAAATCCAGACTTTCGTAAAGGGAGTGCTGCACATCCAGCCTCCTTTTGTGCCTCCAGTGGCACCATGGGACCTTAACGTGGTGTTACAGTTCCTGAAATCTCACTGGTTTGAGCCTCTTCAAACGGTGGTATTAAAATTTCTCACTTGGAAGGTGGTCATGTTGTTGGCCTTGGCATCTGCAAGGCGGGTGTCTGAATTGGCGGCTTTGTCTCATAAAAGCCCCTATCTGATTTTCCATGTGGATAGAGCAGAATTGCGGACTCGTCCTCAATTTTTGTCTAAGGTGGTGTCATAGTTTCATATGAACCAACCTATTGTGGTGCCTGTGGCTACAGGGGTCTTGGAGGATTCCAAGTCCCTTGATGTAGTCGGGTCCTTAAAAATTTATGTAGCCAGGATGGCACGGGTTAGGAAAACAGAGGCTCTGTTTGTCCTGTATGCAGCCAACAAGGTTGGCGCTCATGCTTCTAAGCAGAGTATTGCTCGTTGGATCTGTAATACGATTCAGCAGGCTCATTCTACGGCTGGATTGCCGTTACCAAATTCGGTTAAGGCCCATTCCACTAGGAAGGTGGGCTCTTCTTGGGCAGCTGCCCGAGGCGTCTCGGCGTTACAGCTTTGCCGAGCGGTGGCTTGGTCGGGGTCAAACACTTTTGCAAAGTTCTACAAGTTTGATACCCTGGCTGATGAGTACCTACTGTTTGCTCAATCGGTGCTGCAGAGTCATCCGCACTCTCCCGCCCGGTCTGGAGCTTTGGTATAATCCCCATGGTCCTTACGGAGTCCCCAGCATCCTCTAGGACCTAAGAGAAAATAAGATTTTAAACCTACCGGTAAATCTTTTTCTCCTAGTCCGTAGAGGATGCTGGGCGCCCATCCCAGTGCGGACAAATTTCTGCAAGACTTGTATATAGTTTTTGCTTACATAAGGGTTATGTTACAGTTTGGATCAGTCTCGGGCTGATTCTGTTTTGGTTCATGCTGTTAACTGGTTCGTATATTCCATGTTATACGGTGTGGATGGTGTGGGCTGGTATGAATCTTGCCATTAGGTTAACAAAATCCTTTCCTCGTACTGTCCGTCTCCTCTGGGCACAGTTCTCTAACTGAGGTCTGGAGGAGGGGCATAGAGGGAGGAGCCAGTGCACACCCATCTAAAGTTCTTTATAGTGCCCATGTCTCCTGCGGAGCCCGTCTATACCCCATGGTCCTTACGGAGTTCCCAGCATCCTCTACCGACTAGGAGAAAAAGATTTACCGGTAGGTTTAAAATCTTATTTTTTAATCACTTTGGAGAACCCTGGACTGACTGCCATGTAATACACTTGAAGTACTTGTTTTATTCAATCGGAGTACTCCAATGGGTCAAACCCTGGTGTATTAACAATTAGCCAAGAGTAGTGAATACAGCAACATATGATGGGACCCCAGACAAATGGCTACGGATGTTCAAGCAAGACCATAGGCTGCTAAAAAAAAAAATTATACACCGATTAAAATTGCACAAAAAACCCGGTATTTTGGCAGGTCAACGCGAGTCACCATGCAGTGTGAACTGGTCACTGCTGAATTCCCGGGTCACCTGACCCAGTAATTCAACCCGGGAATAAAGAAGGGTTATTACCGGGTCGGTCGCAGTGTGAACGGGTTACCCCGGATGGCAATCCGACCAGGGAAGCCACCCCATTCACATTGCTTAGGTCCAATGCCGGGTCACACCTGGGAAGGACCCGTATCTAATTCCTAGGTGTGACCCTGCAATGGTAATGTGAACAGGGTATTAATGTTTTATGGTTATCCTATGTAAGAAGTGCTGCTTCTGTGGTCTGTATATTACAGGTGCAGCTGGATGATTCTCTATGTATATATTCAGTTGTGAACTTTCTGAACATCAATCAGATAGATCTGCAGTGGGATCCAGCAATAGGCAAATAGTAGATATAGGAAGTGCCAGTTATAGTAACAAGTGTTCTCTAAAAGGTTTGGTTTGTATGTATCCCAGGCTATGTAGAGTTGTTGTCATTATCAAGTCTTTACTCATTCAGTTAGGAGATTTTCATTTAAATGTTTTTATTTTAATATTTTATTTTATTTTATTTTTTATGAACTTAATCCTGTCTGTGTAAATTTGTGTTCCAATGTAACCCATTGAGGTTTTCTACAATGAAACACCTGTTGTAGTAAGCCTAGTGAGGTACAGACCCGGTGCTCACAGTGCTGTTGAAGACTGACGCCGCATTACTTTCTCTTAGGATGCCTTTGCAAGCCATGATGTGAATGGGGATGACCAAGACCCAAGTCCAAGATATGATGCCAGCAATGAAAATAAGTGCGTTGGGTTCATGTTTTTCTTTTGACACAAAGTCCTGTCTGACATAGTGGTCACTGTTAAAAAACCGTGATCTATTGTATTAGTGGTTAGTGGCAGGTGTAGATGTGACTTGCTCGCTTACAAAAGCTGCTGTTTGAGAACTGGAATGCGTGAAAGTGAAATAAAGAAGTAGCTTAAGTGTTTTCTTTATTGTCCAAACTACTACAGAACCTTGTTGGTAATAGTCACAGTGGTCTATAGTAGTCCTACTTCATTATTCTTTAATACAGTCTTAACCACTCATAGGTTGGACACAGGAACCTTACATTGAAGTAGCCTATCTTTGAGTCGCCAGCTGTTGTATTATCCATAGTCCTGTTGGAATTCTGAAACTTGTAGTTCATCAGAAACTGAAGGGCTACAAGTTTGCTTTTTCATCTGGCCTAACATTTGTCACAAATGCGTCATCCACCTTTTACTCCATCTTGTGTACTAAGCCTTGGAGGGTGATAAAAAGGAGAGCTATAAACTACCAGCCAATCAGCTCCTAACTATCATTTCTGAAACACAGCCTGTAACATGGCAGTGTTTTTATACAAGAACATATTGTACAGTTCACATTGTATTTGACACATGAATGTAAGAGGCTATCGCATGTTAGCCGTGGGGCACAGAGGCGCGTGTTATAGAGCAGGGATGGGCAATGATCAGAGAAAATATTGAGATTGAGTTTTGCCGGCAGTAGAAACTCGTTCTGAGGAAAGTTATATTGAAAATGTAACATGCACGTCAGTTATTGCCATAGGAGTCGTGATCATATATGTAAGCCACGGTCAGTGTAACAATTCATTTCTTTTCTCTAGGCATGGTACCCGCTGTGCTGGGGAAGTAGCAGCATCTGCTAATAACTCATACTGCATCGTGGGCATTGCATATAATGCCAGGATTGGTGGTAAGTGGGCTTTATCAATGCAAGTCACTGAAAATATAAACTCCATTTGTAGAATTGGAACAAGTTATCCCACTCTGGGGAAATTGTACTTGCAGATGGTAAATTAAGTAATCCTTTAAAATGAAAATAAAGTCACGACAACAGACTAAGGGGTCTATTTATGAAGCCTTAGATGGAGATAAAGTACCAGCCAATCATCTAACTGACATGTCACAGGCTGGGTATGAAAAATGACAGTTAGGAGCGGATTGGCTGATACTTTATCTCCGTTGACTTTATTTCCATCCAAGGCTTAGTAAATAGACCCCTAATACTTGAAATTTACAGGTTCTCTAACAGTGTAAGTGCTTATAACTTAATTAGCTGTCATGAAAAACGTGTGACATTGGCATACAGGGATGCTATATTAGCTCCTTCCACTGACTCCTGAGCTGCCAGCATGAGTCTGTCTGCACTGGCAGGCTGAGGTGAAATGAAGGATGAACGGTGACTTATACTGTTGGCGTATGATAGACAATGGCTGTATGAATACTTTGGTGATAGGAACTGACATACAGAATTGAGGAAGTTAATCTTGCCAGTGTGTCCATGCTTGTGGCCACATCCAGCAGTAAGCTTTGAACTATCGTAGCCTTTTCGAATATTAAAATTTAGCCCTTCCCTGCTAGCAGAGGGAATTGCATCAGTGAGAGGGCAGAAATAATTATCAGCCACTTTACATCAGTGTTCTCTGTCAAAGTTGCACTCCCTATGTCTTTCAAAGGAGGAATCATTTTTGGAAGTCATGTTATTGATGGCTTTCTTTTCCTTGAAATATTTGGTAACAACCGCCATCAGGAATGGGTTAATTTCTTAATCAACTGAGTAAACGGGAAAACAGATAAAGTTGCTTCTATGTTTGAGAAATTTCCAAGCTGTCCAAAAAGCCCCCATGGTTGGAGAAATTATATAGCTATAATGGATTATTTCAAGGAAAATTGACAGTAGTTTGACTATTTCAGTCTCTA
The DNA here is from genome assembly GCF_028390025.1 of Pseudophryne corroboree. Lineage (NCBI taxonomy): Eukaryota > Metazoa > Chordata > Amphibia > Anura > Myobatrachidae > Pseudophryne > Pseudophryne corroboree. Next base: position 203,274,986 of record NC_086449.1, read on the forward strand.
CAGCAGCCATCCATTCACGAGTGGTACGTACCAAGCAATATATAAAACATAGGGTGGATTACTTATAATCTACAGTACCAGTGCAAAAGACTGTTCTCCCAAACTGAGCATCTACAAAAAATTTCCTATCCAGAGAGCTGACCATCCTGCAGCTTTGCATAAATCTTCCGAAGCCTGCATAACGATGAGGGCTGCATGCATGCTTTTGTAGAATTTGCCTTTATTACTCCTAGCACTGTACCCCCATTCCTCTTTGAATCCAGCACAATGACCTTGATCCAAAGCAGAAGTACCGTTAGGATTTCTACTTCTTGGGGGTAATTCCAAGTTGATCGCAGCAGGATTTTTGTTAGCAATTGGGCAAAACCATGTGCACTGCAGGGGAGGCATATATAACATGTGCAGAGAGAATTAGATTTGGGTGGGGTGTGTTCAATCTGCAATCTAATTTGCAGTGTAAAAATAAAGCAGCCAGTATTTACCCTGCACAGAAATAAAATAACCCACCCAAATCTAACTCTTTCTGCACATGTTATATCTGCCTCCCCTGCAGTGCACATGGTTTTGCCCAATTGCTATCAAAAATCCTGCTGCGATCAACTTGGAATTACCCCCCTTATCTCTTAATATTACGTAGAGTAAAAGGACAATCATATTCTAGTTGGAAACTCTATGGGATTGATAGTGTATCTGTTCTTATTGTTCTGCGGTCTGTGACATAAACGTTGATCTGCCTTTGTGTTTGAGGATGTTTAAGGTCCATATTTCTGTACTTGGCGTTGAAAAACTTTTTTTTGTTTAAGGCCTATTCCCACTTAGCAGCTTGTCTATGTCAACAGCAACTCCACTTAGTATCAACCACCAGGAATGGGTTAATTCAGTGGTTCCAAGATGTTTTTGAATCACGGCGCCCTAGAGTATCAGAATTTGTCACGGCACCCCTAGGGCAAAAGTTTCTTATTGAGAAATTCGGGAAAAAATATGAAATTACGTAACTTGTGTTTTTATAGGTCATCCTTAGATTCAGTTATGTGGTGAGAGACAGGATTTGCTGCTGTTTGTCCACATGCTTTGATTGGCAGCCACAAGCACTGGTTTTGGCTATTAGTGACAATAAATAATTTGAATTGGCCCTGGGCCACCAACTCAAGTCACCACAAACCCATTGCACCCATGCAAGTGCGGCAAGGCACCCCAAGGTGCCATGGTAACCAATTTGGTTACTACTGGGTTAATTCCTTAGTAAATTGAGTAGACCGGAAAAAAACATTCCTGGAAGTGAAGTTTATATTGACTTGGATAATCGGTTATCTTAGACTTATCCAAGTTATTTTCTTTCCCAAACATAACTACTGATCCTTCGGCCATGATGGTCTTGCTTCTTGTGCCACCTTGTTTTTTTGTTGTTGAAAACTACGGTTCGGTGGTCAGAATATGCGTCAAGATTTTTGTATTGAGAGGATAGACATGTTGAATCATGCTACTCTGTTTTTGTTTAGATGGCTTTTGTCTTGTTCTGTAGTCATACCACTTGTACTACTTCTGTATGTAGAGGTAAGTCCCAGCCTTTAAATCTGCACTCTGAGTTGCACACCGACCATTCTGATAGTGACACAAGTCTGGAAATGTTCGAACACCATTCTCTGCTGGTTTCTGGATAGAATTACCAGCATTTTGAACGGCCTTTGAGAAGTTGTCTGTCCTAAAGCGAAACACGTTAATAGTGTTTCAGCCAAAAATCTGAGAATCGGATGTTGAGCTACAATAGAATTGGGGAAATTTGCACGTTGTAGATCTATTGATGTAAGGAAGTCTCCTTTCTGACACAGAACTGACTGCTCAGATTCCAGTTTGGAAATGACTTGCATAAATGAATATTTCCTATAGGCTGTAATTTATTTGGATTCGGATCTTTGCTCTTTGCCCTGTGTAGAGTAAATTATATCTTATACACTTGGTTGTTGCTAAAAATACAATTTGTCTTGACCAGTGGTGCCCAGGGGGTATGGGTACATATCACCCAGGCCCTGGCTGCTGCAGGGGCCTGGATGGGACCCCAGTCTGATTCTCCCTGAACAAACATGGTGTTTCTTAGAAAAGGTTTCCCATTTTCAATCCATAGGATTCTTTAGTAGGACCCTATCTTCTAATGTAATGGTTGTCTTTGGTAACAGACTGGCCACGGACATCTGTATCCACTTTAGACATTGAACACCATTTAGAAGCTTCATCCTGAAAGAGAAACATAAAGTTAAAACTCAAGATTAAATTGTGATGTGTCCATCTGTTCCCATTCTTTATTAATGAGATCTTTAAAAATCTGGTGTTCTAGAAACACTGTCTTTTCTTTATGATCCCCAAGAGAGTGGTTCTTAGATAGGTGTCACAGCTGGTATAACCTCTATCCCATGGTTTTATTATGTTAAAAAAAATTGCAAATTCAGCAATAAATGACCTTGGCTCTTCCCCTAATTTATTGCTTTATCACTAGTCATGTTCAATTAGAGATTCCAAGATCTCACTGGCACCTGAGGGAACACAGGCAGATTATCCTCTGTGAACATTTTAATATGCGGGTCCGAAAGTAACCCAGATCAGTAATGGACATACAGTATCCATCCTGCATTGATGTCACCAACCAGTAACTTAAATTTTTAGTTTGTTCAATAGGGTTGAGCATGTGTCTACAAGAGTACAGAGAAGAGTAGTTTTAAGCAAAGATTTTTACAATAAAGCACCCCATAGAAACGTTTTTCCTGAGAAAGGTACTCTTCTGCGTTTTGGGTGTGAGTTCTTCCTTGACACTCATCTTTTCAGCAAAGCAATGTTTGTGCGCACACAGCTTCTCTGTAGTCACATGGGACCCGTCAGGAAGGAGAGTAGTGCCAAATCTCTAGCCCCCCGCATTCACTACTTAGAAGTTACAATTGGCGTCCTAGGAAACCACCCCAATGCATAGGTACAGAGGTGCGTTGCTGGGTCCATCCGGACTCTACAATGAACAGGTAGCCAGTTTCATGAAAACACAAAACACTAGGCTACACGGCGGCTTAAAGATGGGAGACAGACAGGGAGGGAAAGGGTGAAACTATGGGGGAGATGTAACAGCAGTGTAAAAAGTGGAAAAGTTGCCCATAGCAACCAGTCAGCTTTGAAGTAGCATTTGTCAAGTATATTATATAAAATGATAGTAGAAGCTGGTTGCTATAGGCAACTTCTACACTAGTCCATGTCTTAAACTACTTGATACGTCTTCTCCTATTATATCCCTTTGGGGAGTGTTTCCCCCCCCCTCCCCCCCCCCCCCCTCCCCCCGTCTCTAGTCAGCTAACTATGGTGTAAACATATTGGCTGTCATGGAGTTTGAAAAGGAAAGCTGTATTCCCAGACTAAATAGTAGTCTCATTCACCACAAAATATGCAATCCTTTTCTAGACTGTGATCAGGTTAGTCAGTCAAGCGGTGTACATGATGTCCTTTCAGACGTTATTTGCAGACTGACTGTCCCTCCGGGGTAACATTTTCCCTAATATACATATTCCCTGGAATATCTGAGAGACAGTGACTACTGATGCTTGCAGAGCTTTTAAACCGCTTCTGCTATGTGCATGCATCGGGGAAACTAGGAATGGATTATTAGACACTGCTTACCTTACCTGGTACCAGCCAGTGAGACTGCTGTTCTCTGGGGATACATACGATTTACCGGCGGACGGGATGCCAGCTGTCATGATCCCGACAGCGGGATCCCATCTGCCAGAATGCCAGCAGAGGGGTCAGCGCTAGAAAGCTCCTTGCGGGCTCGCCACGCTGAGGGCACGGTGGCTTGCTGCACTAGCCACAGGTTATATTCTCCCTCTATGGGTGTTGTGGACAACCACAGAGGGAAAATAGCCTGTGTCGCTGGTATTCCAGCAGTGGCATTTCACTGCAAGTCGGGATTCTTGACTGGCGGTATTTTAACTTCTTCCCGTTCTCGGTCACGTTCTTATTAAGGCTTCCTTTTTTGAGAAACCTTTGAGAACAATTTTAATGTGACCATTGTTTTCAGTGGTTGCTAATATATTGCTGTACACTAGCAGATGCTAGACACTATTATGCCTGTCATAAGGACTTTATTCAGCTGACCATTAACTCTGCCCTTGATTCTTTCCTTGCTTTTCGTTCAGTAATTACACTGTCCCTATGGGGTAATTGAATCTTCAGTTACACCATAGGTGCAGTGAAACGACAAATTCAGAAGATAAGGTAAAAACACAAAAAACAAATATACGGAAAGGATGAATTGCAGGTTCGGGGATAAATACATTTGTGTTGTTTGCTTTAGAGGAGACTGGGTGCAGTCCAGTATAGTAAAAAAAAATGTGAAGGTTCATTATTAATATGTCTGTAAATAGTGGAGCACTTGGGGTGAATTCAATTTCCCATGGCACTTACTGCTTTCAGCTCCTTGATTAAGTGCATACTTGCCTACGCTCCCTCATTCTGCAGGAGACTCCCTGAAATAGAAGCAATCTCCCTGACTCCCTGAACAGTCCAGCAATCTCCCTGATTGCTCCTTAACCCCATTGTGCAGCTGTTACATTCTTGGGAGGAGGGGGGGGGGGGGGGGGGGGGAGAATATCAGTGCCATTTCCCTGCATTGGTTATAAGACTTAATGATCCCTATGGCTAGATACATTTTAAATAAACTTTCTCGTGGCCACTTACAGTATATGGATCCTTTTGTAAAGCACAATACACAAACAAATTCTGCAAAATATAAGAGTCTTTTCTTCAACAAGCAGATCTTACTAACTTTGGGGCTCATTTACATTTGGATGTAAGTCATTTCTATTACACACCTCTCAGATGTAGCAGTACACGTCCGCACTGATGGGTGTTACTTTCACATCTCCCTGAAATGCTTTTTCAAAAGTAGGCAAGTATGATTAAGTGCCCAGGGCTATTCAGTTACAGCCCGCAGGCTGTACTTGATGCAGATTACTGTTCCCACCCTCCTGAGATGCGAACTGAAATTCACAGTAAGTAGGGCTTTTGGGGCTTACAGCGGCAGCCCGTGAGTCGTTAGCCCAGAGGTTCTCTCACGCAGACCTCAAGGCACCCAGGGGTCCAGGTTGTAAGTCTATTCATACTTGGCCACAGGTGACTTCATTAGCACCTCAGTCAATTTTATTAACCATCTTTGCTGAACCATGGATATACCTAAATCCTGGACGGTTAGGGTGCCCTGAGGACCGTGTTTGAAAACCTTGGGGTGAACCCATAGCTCCTGGCACTTTACCCAGAATCCATGGGTTACTGTGGGAGGAAACAGGCTGCTGATTGAATAGCTCAGTACAGTAAACCTGGGAGCTGCACCCATTTGGTAAATCCCGTGGCTAATTTCCCTCTTGGTGTTTGGTTCTTTGGATTACGTGAATAATGGAAGAGAGTGCCTGACCTTACAGCTGTACCGATCACCCATGAACTAGCTGGGAAACCTATGTCTATCTAACATTGCCTGCTTTCTATTTAAATGGAAAAAAAAAAATGACACACACACACACACATATATATATATATATATATATATATATATATGTATGTGTGTGTATGTTTATTTCTCTGACGTCCTAAGTGGATGCTGGGGACTCCATCAGGACCATGGGGAATAGCGGCTCCGCAGGAGACAGGGCACAAAATAAGAATTTACTTACCGATAATTCTATTTCTCGGAGTCCGTAGTGGATGCTGGGGTTCCTGAAAGGACCATGGGGAATAGCGGCTCCGCAGGAGACAGGGCACAAAAGTAAAGCTTTCACAGGTCAGGTGGTGTGTACTGGCTCCTCCCCCTATGACCCTCCTCCAGACTCCAGTTAGGTACTGTGCCCGGACGAGCGTACACAATAAGGGAGGATTTTGAATCCCGGGTAAGACTCATACCAGCCACACCAATCACACCGTACAACTTGTGATCTAAACCCAGTTAACAGTATGATAACAGAGGAGCCTCTGAAAGATGGCTTCCTAAACAATAACCCGAATTAGTTAACAATAACTATGTACAAGTATTGCAGATAATCCGCACTTGGGATGGGCGCCCAGCATCCACTACGGACTCCGAGAAATAGAATTATCGGTAAGTAAATTCTTATTTTCTCTATCGTCCTAAGTGGATGCTGGGGTTCCTGAAAGGACCATGGGGATTATACCAAAGCTCCCAAACGGGCGGGAGAGTGCGGATGACTCTGCAGCACCGAATGAGAGAACTCCAGGTCCTCCTTTGCCAGGGTATCAAATTTGCAAAAATTTACAAACGTGTTCTCCCCTGACCACGTAGCTGCTCGGCAGAGTTGTAATGCCGAGACCCCTCGGGCAGCCGCCCAAGATGAGCCCACCTTCCTTGCGGAATGGGCCTTAACAGATTTAGGCTGTGGCAGGCCTGCCACAGAATGTACAAGTTGAATTTTGTTACAAATCCAACGAGCAATCGACTGCTTAGAAGCAGGTGCACCCAACTTGTTGGGTGCATACAGTATAAACAGCGAGTCAGATTTTCTGACTCCAGCCGTCCTTTAAATGTATATTTTTAAGGCTCTGACAACGTCCAACAACTTGGAGTCCTTCAAGTCGTCTGTAGCCGCAGGCACTACAATAGGCTGGTTCAGGTGAAACGCTGATACCACCTTAGGGAGAAAATGCGGACGCGTCCGCAGCTCTGCCCTATGTCGAATGGAAAATTAAATAAGTGCTTTTATAAAACAAAGCCGCCAGTTCAGATACTCTCCCGGCCGAAGCCAGGGCCAGTAACATAGTCACTTTCCATGTGAGATATTTCAAATCCACATTCTTTAGTGGTTCAAACCAATTGGATTTGAGGAAATCTAAAACTACATTTAGATCCCACGGTGCCACCTTAGGCACCACAGGAGGCTGTATATGCAGTACTCCTTTGATAAAAATCTGGACCTCAGGGACCGAGGCCAATTCTTTTTGGAAGAATATTGATAGGGCCGAAATTTGAACCTTAATAGATCCCAATTTGAGACCCAAAGACAATCCTGATTGCAGGAAATGTAGGAAAACGACCCAGTTGAAATTCCTCCATCGGAGCACTCCGCTGCTCGCACCACGCAACATATTTTCGCCCAATACGGCGATAAAGCTTCGCGGTGACTTCCTACCTTGCCTTTATCAAGGTAGGAATGACTTCTTCTGGAATGCCTTTTCCTTTTAGGATCTGGCATTCAAACGCCATGCCGTCAAACGCAGCCGCGGTAAGTCTTGAAAAAGACAAGGACCCTGCTGAAGCAGGTCCCTTCTCAGAAGTAGAGGCCACGGATCGTCCGTGACCATCTCTTGAAGTTCCGGGTACCAAGTCCTTCTTGGCCAATCCGGAGCCACTAGTCTTACTCCTCTTTGCCGTATAATCCTCAATACCTTTGGTATGAGAGGCAGAGGAGGAAACACATATACCGACTGGTACACCCAAGGTGTTACCAGCGCGTCCACAGCTATTGCCTGCGGATCTCTTGACCTGGCGCAATACCTGTCCAGTGTTTTGTTGAGGCGAGACGCCATCATGTCCACCATTGGTTTTACCCAACGGTTTAATAGCATGTGGAAAACTTCTGGATGAAGTCCCCACTCTCCCGGGTGAAGGTCGTGTCTGCTGAGGAAGTCTGCTTCCCAGTTGTCCACGCCCGGGATGAATACTGCTGACAGTGCTATCACGTGATTCTCCGCCCAGCGAAGGATCCTGGCAGCTTCTGCCATTGCCCTCCTGCTTCTTGTGCCGCCCTGTCTGTTTACATGGGCGACTGCCGTGATGTTGTCCGACTGGATCAACACCGGTCTTCCTTGAAGCAGAGGTTCCGCCTGGCTTAGAGCATTGTAGATTGCTCTTAGTTCCAGAATGCTTATGTGAAGAGACTTTTTCAGGCTCGACCACACTCCCTGGAAATTTTTTCCCTGTGTGACTGCTCCCCAGCCTCTCAGGCTGGCATCCGTGGTCACCAGGATCCAATCCTGCATGCCGAATCTGCGGCCCTCCAATAGATGAGCCTCCTGCAACCACCACAGAAGGGATACCCTTGTCCTCGGCGACAGGGTTATCCGCAGGTGCATCTGAAGATGCGACCCTGACCATTTGTCCAGCAGCTCCCTTTGCATGGAATCTGCCGAAAGGGATTGCTTCGTAAGAAGCTACCATTTTTTCCCAGGACTCTTGTGCATTGATGTACAGACACCTTTCCTGGTTTTAGGAGGTTCCTGACCAGGTCAGATAACTCCTTGGCTTTTTCTTCGGGAAGAAAAACCTTTTTCTGAACTGTGTCCAGAATCATCCCCAGGAACAGCAGACGAGTTGTCGGCATTAATTGGGATTTTGGAATATTCAGAATCCATCCGTGCTGCTTTAGCACCTCTTGAGATAGTGCTAAACCCATCTCTAGCTGTTCTCTGGACCTTGCCCTTATTAGGAGATCGTCCAAATATGGGATAATTAATACGCCTTTTCTTCGAAGAAGAAATATTATCTCGGCCATTACCTTTGTAAAGACCCGAGGTGCCGTGGACAAACCAAACGGCAGCGTCTGAAACTGATAGTGACAGTTTTGTACAACGAACCTGAGGTACCCCTGGTGTGAGGGGTAATTGGAACGTGGAGATACGCATCCTTGATGTCCAAGGATACCATAAAGTCCCCTTCTTCCAGGTTCGCTATTACTGCTCTGAGTGACTCCATCTTGAACTTGAACTTCTTTATGTACAGGTTCAAGGACTTCAGATTTAGAATAGGCCTTACCGAGCCATCCGGCTTCGGTACCACAAAAAGAGTGGAATAATACCCCTTCCCTTGTTGTAGAAGAGGTACCTTGACTATCACCTGCTGAGAATACAGCTTGTGAATGGCTTCCAAAACCGTCTCCCTTTCTGAGGGGGACGTTGGTAAAGCAGACTTCAGGAAACGGCGAGGTGGCTCTGTCTCTAATTTCAACCTGTACCCCTGAGATATTATCTGCAGGATCCAGGGATTTACCTGCGAGTGAGCCCACTGCGCGCTGTAATTTTTGAGACGACCGCCTACCGCCCCCGAGTCCGCTTGCGAAGCCCCAGCGTCATGCTGAGGCTTTTGTAGAAGCCGGGGAGGGCTTCTGTTCCTGGGAAGGAGCTGCCTGTTGCTGTCTCTTCCCTCGTCCTCTGCCTCGTGGCAGACATGAATAGCCCTTTGCTCTCTTATTTTTAAAGGAACGAAAGGGCTGCGGTTGAAAGGTCGGTGCCTTTTTCTTTTGGAGAGTGACTTGAGGTAGAAAGGTGGATTTCCCGGCCGTAGCCGTGGCCACCAAATCCGATAGACCGACCCCAAATAACTCCTCTACGCATCGCCTGTCCACTGTCGTGTCCATAAAGCTCTTCTGGCCGAAATGGACATAGCACTTACCCGTGATGCCAGTGTGCAGATATCTCTCTGTGCATCACGCATATAAAGAAATGCATCCTTTATTTGTTCTAACGACAGTAAAATATTGTCCCTGTCCAGGGTATCAATATTTTCGATCAGGGACTCTGACCAAACTACCCCAGCACTGCACATCCAGGCAGTCGCAATAGCTGGTCGTAGTATAACACCTGCATGTGTGTATATACCTTTTTGGATATTTTCCATCCTCCTATCTGATGGATCTTTAAGTGCGGCCGTCTCAGGAGAGGGTAACGCCACTTGTTTTGATAAGCGTGTTAGCGCTTTGTCCACCCTAGGAGGTGTTTCCCAGCGCTCCCTAACCTCTGGCGGGAAAGGGTATAAAGCCAATAACTTCTTTGAAATTAGCAGTTTTTTATCGGGGCACCACACGCTTCATCACACACGTCATTTAATTCTTCTGATTCGGTAAAAACTACTGGTAGTTTTTTCACACCCCACATAATACCCTGTTTAGTGGTACCTGTAGTATCAGCTAAATGTAACATCTCCTTTATTGCCAAAATCATATAACGTGTGGCCCTACTGGAAAATACGGTTGATTCGTCACCTTCACCACCGGAATCAGTGCCTGTGTCTGGGTCTGTGTCGACCGACTGAGGCAAGGGGCGTTTTACAGCCCCTGACGGTGTTTGAGGCGCCTGGACAGGCACTAATTGAGTGTCCGGCCGCCTCATGTCGGCAAACGACTGCTTAAGCGAGTTGACGCTATCCCGTAATTCCACAAATAAAGGCATCCATTCTGGTGTCGACCCCCTAGAAGGTGACATCCTCATATTTGGCAATTGCTCCGCCTCCACACCAATAACGTCCTCATACATGTCGACACACACGTACCGACACACAGCAGACACACAGGGAATGCTCTATACGAAGACAGGACCCACTAGCCCTTTGGGGAGACAGAGGGAGAGTCTGCCAGCACACACCAAAAAGCGCTATATATGACAGGGATAGCCTTATGATTAAGTGCTCCCTTATAGCTGCTTTTATATTAATATATATATAGCCATTTATTTTGCCCCCCCTCTCTGTTATACCCTGTTTCTGTAGTGCAGTGCAGGGGAGAGACCTGGGAGCCTTCCTGACCAGCGGAGCTGTGACAGAAAATGGCGCCGTGTGCTGAGGAGATAGGCCCCGCCCCTTTTCCGGCGGGCTCGTCTCCCGCTATTTAGTACATTTAGGCAGGGGTAAATATCTCCATATAGCCTCTGGGGCTATATGTGAGGTATTTTTAGCCTTTTTAAAGGTTTTCATTTGCCTCCCAGGGCGCTCCCCCCCCAGCGCCCTGCACCCTCAGTGACTGCCGTGTGAAGTGTGCTGAGAGGAAAATGGCGCACAGCTGCAGTGCTGTGCGCTACCTTAAGAAGACTGCAGGAGTCTTCTGCCGCCGATTCTGGACCTCTTCTTACTTCAGCATCTGCAAGGGGGCCGGCGGCGTGGCTCCGGTGACCATCCAGGCTGTACCTGTGATCGTCCCTCTGGAGCTTCATGTCCAGTAGCCAAGAAGCCAATCCATCCTGCACGCAGGTGAGTTCACTTCTTCTCCCCTCTGTCCCTCGTTGCAGTGATCCTGTTGCCAGCAGGAATCACTGTAAAATAAAAAACCTAAGCTAAACTCTCTAAGCAGCTCTTTATGAGAGCCACCTAGAATTGCACCCTTCTCGGCCGGGCACAAAAATCTAACTGGAGTCTGGAGGAGGGTCATAGGGGGAGGAGCCAGTACACACCACCTGACCTGTGAAAGCTTTACTTTTGTGCCCTGTCTCCTGCGGAGCCGCTATTCCCCATGGTCCTTTCAGGAACCCCAGCATCCACTTAGGACGATAGAGAAAAGTAAAAGCTTTAGGATCAGGTGGTGTGCACTGGCTCCTCCCCCTATGACCCTCCTCCAAGCCTCAGTTAGGTTTTTGTGCCCGGCCGAGAAGGGTGCAATCTAGGTGGCTCTCCTAAAGAGCTGCTTAGAGTAAAAGTTTTATTAGGTTTTTTATTTTCAGTGAGTCCTGCTGGCAACAGGCTCACTGCAACGAGGGACTTAGGGGAGAAGAAGTGAACTCACCTGCGTGCAGGATGGATTGGCTTCTTAGGCTACTGGACACTAGCTCCAGAGGGACGATCACAGGTACAGCCTGGATGGGTCACCGGAGCCGCGCCGCCGACCCCCTTGCAGATGCTGAAGAGAGAAGAGGTCCAGAAATCGGCGGCTGAAGACTTCTCAGTCTTCATGAGGTAGCGCACAGCACTGCAGGTGTGCGCCATTGCTCTCAGCACACTTCACACCAACGGTCACTGAGGGTGCAGGGCGCTGGGGGGGGCGCCCTGGGCAGCAATGAAAGTACCTATACTGGCTAAAAATACATCACATATAGCCTCTGGGGCTATATGGATGTATTTAACCCCTGCCAGGTTGTCAGAAAAACGGGAGAAGAAGCCCGCCGAAAAGGGGGCGGGGCCTATTCTCCTCAGCACACAGCGCCATTTTCCCTCACAGAACTGCTGGTGGGAAGGCTCCCAGGCTCTCCCCTGCACTGCACTACAGAAACAGGGTTAAAACAGAGAGGGGGGGCACTTATTTGGCGATATGATTATATATTAAGATGCTATAAGGGAAAACACTTATATAAAGGTTGTCCCTGTATAATTATAGCGTTTTGGTGTGTGCTGGCAAACTCTCCCTCTGTCTCCCCAAAGGGCTAGTGGGGTCCTGTCCTCTATCAGAGCATTCCCTGTGTGTGTGCTGTGTGTCGGTACGTGTGTCGACATGTATGAGGACGATGTTGGTGAGGAGGCGGAGCAATTGCCTGTAATGGTGATGTCACTCTCTAGGGAGTCGACACCGGAATGGATGGCTTATTTAGGGAATTACGTGATAATGTCAACACGCTGCAAGGTCGGTTGACGACATGAGACGGCCGGCAAACAAATTAGTACCTGTCCAGGCGTCTCAAACACCGTCAGGGGCTTTAAAACGCCCATTTACCTCAGTCGGTCGACACAGACACGGACACTGACTCCAGTGTCGACGGTGAAGAAACAAACGTATTTTCCTTTAGGGCCACACGTTACATGTTAAGGGCAATGAAGGAGGTGTTACATATTTCTGATACTACAAGTACCACAAAAAAGGGTATTATGTGGGGTGTGAAAAAACTACCTGTAGTTTTTCCTGAATCAGATAAATTAAATGAAGTGTGTGATGAGCGTTGGGAAACACCCCTTAGGGTGGATAAGGCGCTCACACGCTTATCACAAGTGGCGTTACCGTCTCCAGATACGGCCGCCCTCAAGGAGCCAGCTGATAGGAGGCTGGAAAATATCCTAAAAAGTATATACACACATACTGGTGTTATACTGCGACCAGCGATCGCCTCAGCCTGGATGTGCAGCGCTGGGGTGGCTTGGTCGGATTCCCTGACTGAAAATATTGATACCCTTGACAGGGACAGTATTTTATTGACTATAGAGCATTTAAAGGATGCATTTCTATATATGCGAGATGCACAGAGGGATATTTGCACTCTGGCATCAAGAGTAAGTGCGATGTCCATATCTGCCAGAAGATGTTTATGGACACGACAGTGGTCAGGTGATGCAGATTCCAAACGGCACATGGAAGTATTGCCGTATAAAGGGGAGGAGTTATTTGGGGTCGGTCCATCGGACCTGGTGGCCACGGCAACAGCTGGAAAATCCACCTTTTTTTTACCCCAAGTCACATCTCAGCAGAAAAAGACACCGTCTTTTCAGCCTCAGTCCTTTCGTCCCCATAAGGGCAAGCGGGCAAAAGGCCAGTCATATCTGCCCAGGGATAGAGGAAAGGGAAGAAGACTGCAGCAGGCAGCCCATTCCCAGGAACAGAAGCCCTCCACCGCTTCTACCAAGTCCTCAGCATGACGCTGGGGCCGTACAAGCGGACTCAGGTGCGGTGGGGGGTCGTCTCAAGAGTTTCAGCACGCAGTGGGCTCACTCGCAAGTGGACCCCTGGAGCCTACAAGTAGTATCCCAGGGGTACAGATTGGAAATTCGAGACGTCTCCCCCTCGCAGGTTCCTGAAGTCTGCTTTACCAACGTCTCCCTCCGACAGGGAGGCAGTATTGGAAACAATTCACAAGCTGTATTCCCAGCAGGTGATAATCAAAGTACCCCTCCTACAACAAGGAAAGGGGTATTATTCCACACTATATTGTGGTACTGAAGCCAGACGGCTCGGTGAGACCTATTCTAAATCTGAAATATTTGAACACTTACATACAAAGGTTCAAATCAAGATGGAGTCACTCAGAGCAGTGATAGCGAACCAGGAAGAAGGGGACTATATGGTGTCCCTGGACATCAGGGATGCTTACCTCCATGTCCCAATTTGCCCTTCTCACCAAGGGTACCTCAGGTTCGTGGTACAGAACTGTCACTATCAGTTTCAGACGCTGCCGTTTGGATTGTCCACGGCACCCCGGGTCTTTACCAAGGTAATGGCCGAAATGATGATTCTTCTTCAAAGAAAATGGACGATCTCCTGATAAGGGCAAGGTCCAGAGAACAGTTGGAGGTCGGAGTAGCACTATCTCAAGTAGTTCTACGACAGCACGGGTGGATTCTAAATATTCCAAAATCGCAGCTGTTTCCGACGACACGTCTGCTGTTCCTATGGATGATTCTGGACACAGTCCAGAAAAGGGTGTTTCTCCCGGAGAAGAAAGCCAGGGAGTTATCCGAGCTAGTCAGGAACCTCCTAAAACCAGGAAAAGTGTCAGTGCATCATTGCACAAGGGTCCTGGGAAAAATGGTGGCTTCTTACGAAGCGATTCCATTCGGCAGATTTCACGCAAGAACTTTTCAGTGGGATCTGCTGGAAAAATGGTCCGGATCGCATCTTCAGATGCATCAGCGGATAACCCTGTCTCCAAGGACAAGGGTGTTTCTTCTGCGGTGGCTGCAGAGTGCTCATCTATTAAAGGGCCGCAGATTCGGCATTCAGGACTGGGTCCTGGTGACCACGGATGCCAGCCTGAGAGGCTGGGGAGCAGTCACACAGGGAAAAAATTTCCAGGGAGTGTGATATAGTCTGGAGACTTCTCTCCACATAAATATACTGGAGCTAAGGGCAATTTACAATGCTCTAAGCTTAGCAAGACCTCTGCTTCAAGGTCAGCCGGTATTGATCCAATGGGACAACATCACGGCAGTCGCCCACGTAAACAGACAGGGCGGCACAAGAAGCAGGAGGGCAATGGCAGAAACTGCAAGGATTCTTCGCTGGGCGGAAAATCATGTGATAACACTGTCAGCAGTGTTCATTCCGGGAGTGGACAACTGGGAAGCAGACTTCCTCAGCAGGCACGACCTCCACCCGGGAGAGTGAGGACTTCATCGGGAAGTCTTCCACATGATTGTGAACCGTTGGGAAAGACCAAAGGTGGACATGATGGCGTCCCGCCTGAACAAAAAACTGGACTGGTATTGCGCCAGGTCAAGAGACCCTCAGGCAATAGCTGTGGACGTTCTGGTAACACCGTGGGTGTACCAGTCGGTGTATGTGTTCCCTCCTCTGCTTCTCATACCCAAGGTACTGAGAATTATAAGACGTAGAGGAGTAAGAACTATACTCGTGGCTCCGGATTGGCCAAGAAGGACTTGGTACCCGGAACTTCAAGAAATGCTCACAGAGGACTCATGGCCTCTGCTGCTAAGAAGGGACTTGCTTCAGCAAGTACCATGTCTGTTCCAAGACTTACCGCGGCTGCGTTTGACGACATGGCGGTGGAACGCCGGATCCTAAGGGAAAAAGGCATTCCGGAAGAGGTCATTCCTACCCTGGTCAAAGCCAGGAAGGAGGTGACCGCACAACATTATCACCACATGTGGCGAAAATATGTTGCGTGGTGTGAGGCCAGGAAGGCCCCACGAAGAAATTTCAACTCGGTCGATTCCTGCATTTCCTGCAAGCAGGAGTGTTTATGGGCCTCAAATTGGGGTCCATTAAGGTTCAAATTTCGGCCCTGTCAATTTTCTTCCAGAAAAAATTGGCTTCAGTTCCTGAAGTCCAGAAGTTTGTCAAGGGAGTACTGCATATACAACCCCCTTTTGTGCCTCCAGTGGCACTGTGGGATCTCAACGTAGTTCTGGGATTCCTCAAATCACATTGGGTTAAACCGCTCAAATCTGTGGATTTGAAATATCTCACATGGAAAGTGACCATGCTGTTGGCCCTGGCCTCGGCCAGGCGAGTGTCAGAATTGGCGGCCTTGTCTCACAAAGCCCATATCTGATTGTCCATTCGGACAGGGCAGAGCTGCGGACTCGTCCCCAGTTTCTCCCTAAGGTGGTGTCAGCGTTTCACCTGCACCAGCTTATTGTGGTACCTGCGGCTACTAGGGACTTGGAGGACTCCAAGTTGTTAGATGTTGTCAGGGCCCTGAAAATATAGGTTTCCAGGACGGCTGGAGTCAGGAAAACTGACTTGCTGTTATCCTGTAGGCACCCAAAAAACTGGGTGCTCTTGCTTCTAAGCAGACGATTGCTAGTTGGATGTGTAGTACAATTCAGCTTGCACATTCTGTGGCAGGCCTGCCACAGCCAAAATATGTAAATGCCCATTCCACAAGGAAGGTGGGCTCATCTTGGGCGGCTGCCCGAGGGGTCTCGGCTTTACAACTTTGCCGAGCTGATACTTGGTCAGGGGCACACCCTGGCTGAGGAGGACCTTGAGTTCTCTCATTCGGTGCTGCAGAGTCATCCGCACTCTCCCGCCCGTTTGGGAGCTTTGGTATAATCCCCATGGTCCTTACGGAGTTCCCAGCATCCACTAGGACGTCAGAGAAAATAAGAATTTACTTACCGATAATTCTATTTCTCGTAGTCCGTAGTGGATGCTGGGCGCCCATCCCAAGTGCGGATTGTCTGCATTACTTGTACATAGTTATTGTTACAAAAATCGGGTTATTATTGTTGTGAGCCATCTTTTCAGAGGCTCCGCTGTTATCATGCTGTTAACTGGGTTCAGATCACAGGTTGTACAGTGTGATTGGTGTGGCTGGTATGAGTCTTACCCGGGATTCAAAATCCTTCCTTATTGTGTACGCTCGTCCGGGCACAGTATCCTAACTGAG
Source organism: Pseudophryne corroboree (assembly GCF_028390025.1). NCBI lineage: Eukaryota > Metazoa > Chordata > Amphibia > Anura > Myobatrachidae > Pseudophryne > Pseudophryne corroboree. The sequence continues at coordinate 203,291,555 of NC_086449.1, forward strand.
GCTTGGAGGGGGGTCATAGGGGGAGGAGCCAGTGCACACCACCTGATCCTAAAGCTTTTACTTTTGTGCCCTGTCTCCTGCGGAGCCGCTATTCCCCATGGTCCTTACGGAGTCCCCAGCATCCACTACGGACTACGAGAAATAGAATTATCGGTAAGTAAATTCTTATTTTTATAGGTCAGTATTCATTGCAAAATGTATGCCTCCGATTTTGCTATGGTTCTTCTAGCTCTAACATTCTTGTTCTGCTTCCATACTCTGACTTGCTACAATTGCTGTGTGTTGCCTGCTTTTGCTGCAGTCTTTGTATATAATGTCTATTCACTGGGTTTTATATTGTTCCTCTGATGCCTTGACTGTGAGGACACACAGCTGTAGATGTCTGTATTGTGCGTCACCTGCTCCTGGGCAATGAGCTGGAACGTGTACCAGGGGACAGCAGTCATTAGTCACACTTGGTGGAGTTGCCGTGTATTGTGCTGCTCATCCTGTATCTCGCTACGTTCATCATACGCTGTAATCCTGGCAGTGATTAGCAGTGCAGTTTTCCCCATTGCCAAAAGGGTTAAACAAGTGTCTCGCCCAGGTCACTGCTGCACAATGCTGTCCTGTTACACACTGCCCTGCCACCTGGGAGATTACTCCAAAGTATTATACAGTAATTGCCAGTTAACTGCTTGAGTGCCCAGGGACAAACCAGTGGTGTCATTTTTAGTGAGTAAATCAATTAAGTCCTTTTTAAGCACCCCTCTGTTCCCATGCCATCACTTGGAAGAAAATGACAAATTGGTTTTCTTCTATTTGAAGTACATATGCAAATGTTTATATGGAATTTCATGTGATTTATTAAGTCTGTTTTAATTTGAAGTGCTATACTACGCCTTCCAACTGCCCTGATTTTGGCTCCACAAAATAGTCTTGCTGCTCCCGCTGCCTGCACGCACAGCTTCTGTGCATTGTGATTTGAAAAGCTTGATTTTGACTACAGTGTATATAGTTAGTGCATATCGCACTGTGTTTAGCCAGCTGCAATACCGATGTGATCCCATAGATTGTAAGCTTGTGAGCAGGACTCTCCTGCCTCCGTTTGTTTTTACCCAGTTTTGTCTTCTAATTGTGTCCAGTTGTAAAGCACAACGGAATTTGCTATGCTATATAAGAAACTATTAATACCGATGCGCACTCCTGCGGGGTCTGTATCGCAAGGAAAGATAAGGGGGGTACACACAGAGCGATAATCTAAGCAATCTGACTAGATTGCTTAGATTTTCAGCAAGATCGCTCCGTGTGTAGCCCTAACAGCGATAGCGATGCGCAGCCCCGCGCATCGCCATCGCTGCTGCTAGATTGGCCTGCCGTGCAGGCCAATCTAGCGGGTCGCTCACTTCACCCGCTGGGTGAAGTGAGCGGCCCCCCCGTCTCCCCCCGCACGCTCAGCACAGATCGCGCTGTGCTGAGCGCCGGGAGAGATGTGTGCTGAGCGGTTCGCTCAGCACACATCTCTCCAGCATCGGGCCGTGAGTACTGGCCTATAGACTCTGCAGGCAAGTCAATCCTGGCTATATTGTGTACAATCTAGTACAAAATCTAGTACAAAGTATAGTCAAAATTGGTGGCTCTGGGGGATTCAAGGGAAATCGCATAGTCAAAATCGGAGAGAGCCAATATCTCACCATGTGTGTGTGTACCTTTAGACCCACACACTAGCCTACTGGGTTTGATGGATATTTGTAGGGAAAAGGGGAGAGGGAGACCTGAGCACAGGTGTATCAATTAGGGTGTGAATCAATTGCTGATATATTGTTCCACAGTGTAATATAAGTACCATGGTTTTGTCCAGTGGAATTCCACTCAGAAATGTCTCAGGTGGAGGTGCTCCCCAGAGAGTATGGTGAACGTATATACAAGAAGGGGAACTTTTTTTTTTTCTGGGGGCACTCTTTTATAGTTATAAAATTTAACTTTTATTACTGTACTTTAAAAACAGTAAGTAATGTAATCACATACAGATAGACAAACATCACTGAACAGAGCAAATTCACTGCTGCAATACTCCTACTCTGAACAGGTACCATCTTGCTTTCAGGGCGCTGTGAGAAGTGCTGCAGGGCATGGTTAGAGACTCTGCAATACCATTAGGCACCAGGGACCGGCCAGCCATCGGGGCACGGAACACTGCCGCTGACCTTCCTGCTTTCCACACACACCACAATAGGTCAGAGTATCGCTCACCCTGCACTAATACCAGTGGCATATGCAGGGAAGCAGCATACTCCACAATAGGTCAGAGTATCGCTCACCCTGCACTAATACCAGTGGCATATGCAGGGAAGCAGCATACTCTGAGTGCAGCCTGTTTGTCTTTATTCTATATCTTTTCTGACACATCTTCTACGTCTGCGCTCTCTCATTGTGGGAAATAATCTACTGAGTCCCCTGCACTGAATACAGCAGGGCACTCAGGTCGTTACACTACAACAGCAGAAGCACCAAATTATCCTCTTTCCAAACCCTGTGACACTGAGACACGCTCGCTCACTATCAATGCACCTGCACACAGTGAGCAGCAGCTGCCCCAATTAGTGTCAAAATACAAAGTTGCCTGTTACTACCCCTCTACTCATGCAAGGAGATTTACCTTTAGGGCTGTAACACACGCGCCGGCTCCAGCCGCCCGGCAAAATCCCGGACGGCTTTTTGATGCGGCTGTGCTGCTGAGACACATTCAGAGCAATGCGTCCTTTCACACGGTACGGCCACGGCACGGCTGTCGGGTTGCAGCCGGAACTATCCGCTGGAAGGTCCGGCTCCCGTGCCGTCTTTGTAGGCCGTGAACCGTGTGTGTGAATGGGAACTTTCACACACAACTGTTTTGTTAGCCGCTACCGCTGCTGCACATGTGCACAGCATTACACACGGCTCAAAGCCGTTGTGTGTGAAAGACCTTCCCGGATGGCAAAAAGCCGGACAAAGTTTGTCTGGCTCTTTGCCATCCGGGGAAAACCAGAGCGTGTGTTACAGCCCTTATCCTGCATGACACACCCTCACATTGCATGTTATTAATCAGCAATATTGACATTAAGAACTGATATCAACTATTTGCCAATTTTGTGAGATTCTGTGGTGCGGACTCATTGGTGATTGTTATTTGGAGTCATTATTATTCTTTACCGGCTGTATACAGTATCTGCGCTGTGAACTGTTACCTACTGTATCAATAGGAATTATCTGAGACCTTGGAAATATGGGACCAGTTTTGAAAAAGAAGAATAATGATTTCCCTCAAGCTTTCTGAATTATCAGTGAACTACACATTGTCTATTTGAAGCCTTTATTACAGCAAGAGAATTTCTCCGCTATTATCTACAACTATGTTATATGAGATGTTTGTCTATCTGTATGTGATTACTTATTGTTTTTAAAGTACAGTAATAAGTTACATTTTATAACTATAAGCGTGCCCCCAGAAAAAGTTTCTTCTACCCCTTCTTGTATACGGGTTTGATGGATACTCAGAAGGGAACCAGGAAGATGGGACAAACATGGGGGGAGGAGAGGAAACTGAAAGGAGGACAATGGATGGGAAGCTGAAGAGGAGTCGAGGATGCTCAGACCCCCGAGTAAGCGACCATGAATATCTAAACCTGGAAACCATTTGAGGTGGGACCATCTGTGGCGCCCTCGGGAACCCACTGCTCTAGATGCATTGATATATTTTCTTCTATTACAGCTACTTTGGATGCACCCTTTTGACATTTTTCTCATGATATCAAGACTTGAGTATGAAGTTAGGGAGCACATTAATACTTTATAGGAGGCTAAAACCTCCCCTGAAAAGGAGTTTGTGTCTTGCTCCTACTGTTATATTATTACAGCAAATGTACTATTTTTATCATTTAGTGATTTACAATAATCACTAATTATGTACCTTTTAATAACTTACTCGCCAAGGTTGTATATATGTATAGAGGGGATTAGCCAGTGTGGGGATGTGTGGAGGAGTAACAGCCATGTGCTCATACCACATGGTCTCTTTGTCTAAGCCATGTTACGAACTCCATAACTACATCTAAATCCATTCCCAAAAACACTGAATTCAGCCTATGAATATAGCCAAGATAACCTACACTGTACAAGCTTCACAATACTATAATAATGCCACAACCATATGTCAAAAAGGTTTAAGTACATGGCATTCTTTGTTAGGCCATAATGGGCCATTTTGTGTTACCAACCTGAAATATACACATTCTACAACTTTGTGATAAATATCATAAAGACTCCATTATATAGTATTCCAAAATGTATAAACTAGAAGACATTCTATAATACATATGCGCTGATTTCACTATTCCATCTCTATCAAATATATCCACAGTTAAACACCAATACAGTACTTCAACATAGGGAACATATTGTATGCTGTCAATGCTATATAAACGATCACAGGGGTCTGTTTACTAAGCCTTGGATGGAGACAGTGATCGCGCTGAGCAAAAAAAAAAAATGTGGGTCCCAGGGACCCCTCACTTTAATGAATTGGGATCCCAATCCACGGTTTCGGGGTCCCATCACATCTTCTAGGCGGTAGCTTAGGCAGTGCTGGTGGCAGAAGGAGTTGAGGGATGAAAGGGAAGCAGCTGTTGGGTAGAGCTGGGTAAGAAGCAGGGAGAAGCTGGGGTAAATTGGGGGTAGAGGTGGGTATGGGCAAACAGTGCTGGGGGAAGGATGGGGGAAAGGTAGATACCAGCTGAGGCGGGGTTGGGGTAGGCAGTACTGGGGAGGGGGTAAGGGTAGATAGCAGCTGGGGCAGTACTGGGTGCAAGGAGGTGGTTAGTGGCAGGCAGTGCTGGGGGGTAGGGAGGGGATAAGGGTAGATAGCAGCTGGGGCAGTGAAAGGTGCAAGGAGGGGGTTAGCGGCAGGCAAGGCTTGGGGGTAGGGTGGGGGAAAGGTAGATAGCAGCTGGGGCAGGACTGGGGGGGCAAGGAGTGGGTTAGGGGTAGGCAGTGCTGGAGATGAGGAAGGGGGTAATAATGATGTGTAAATCATCCTGCCATTGCCATGATGGGAACAGCATGCTTTATTAACCTATTTCTACAATACTGCAGACTGATCCTCCCAGGATATACAAAGAACCAGTTAATACTGTCATATGCAAACGCTACTGAAGGGGAAGACAGTCACACACTTCCAAACACAATGATTTTAGTATTAGGCCAGGCTACATCATACTTGCCTACTTTTGAAAAAAACATTTCAGGGAGGTTTTGAGAGTAACACCTATCATCACGGAAGTGTCCTAAAAATTACTTGCATCCAAATGTAAATGAGCTCCAAAGTTAAAGACACTGATATTTTTCAGGATTTGTTTGTGCTTTGTATTCTACAAGAGGTTCCATATACTGTAAGTAGCCATAAGAAACCTTTTTTTAAAATGCATGTAGCCATAGGAATCATTGTGCCTTATAACCAATGCAGGAAAATGGCACTGATGATCCCATTTGAATGTATTCATCTCCGATTCCGCCCCCCCCCCCCCCCCCCCCCCCCCCCCAAGATGTAACCACTACATAATGGGGCAATCAGGGAGATTGCTGGTCTAATCAGGGAGTCTGGTAGATTGCTACTATTTCAGGGAGTCTCCTGCAGAATAAGGGAGGGTAAACAACTATTATTAAACAGTTTATAGGAGGGGCGACAGGGGTGGTCTTCCTGGGACCCCCACATATTAGGGGCCCTCAGACTCGCCAATGCTCAAAACTGAAGCATTTAGCAGTCTACAGCCGCTGTTAGGGAACCGCTCAGCCGCCGAGTAGCTTCAGTGAACTCCGTCTCATGACTCGTGAAATAATGAAGAGCTGGTGTGTTCTGAACTTCTCGAAAGCTGGGTGGTGTCAATGGGGGTTGAGTGAGCACTGTCAGTGTCTTCCACACTGATGTCCCTCCTGTGGGATCCGGTCAGCATACTGGGCTGGGATCCATATACCATCCACCTCCCGCATACCCCCTCAAAGCTGCCTAAAGCCCTGCCGGAAAGCAGGGTATCCGCCGAAGTCACTGCATATCCCAAGGCATCTAGCCAGAAAGACAGCGCTGTGGCTTCCCACAGACCTTCAGGGCTCGTGGGCATTTGAGTGCAAGCTTCTGCCCAGTCTCTCATTGTACTGCGCTCTCTCTCCCCATGCCTGTCTCTTTACCCCATGCTTCTGATCATAAATAAAATGATTAAGACCTTTGATCATTTTATTTATAGTGGCCCCCACAGACCTTAATTCGGCCCTTGCTACATGTGTATGTTGGGAGTTATGACACAAAGTCAATTCACAGGTCCCACAAAGATTGCTGCAATGATAATGAGGAGACCACTCCAGTGCAGCACCTTTGTGGGATAGAGATAGGAGAACTCGCCCTGTCTGAGCTCCCTGGGACTGTAACAGACAGACGTGCACACTACAGCTCTGACACTGCATGCCGGCCACCAGCTACCCTGCAGTCAGATGATGGACACAGAGCCGTCTTAACAGCTATGTAGGCCCCTGAGCATAGCAATGCTCTTGGCCCCCTACCCATCCTCCAGTGGTAAGGGTGGGGGGTGCTGTCAGCAGCAGCTTTGATGTCCCGCGGGCAGTAGGGGGGTGTTCTATCTTTCACTCAGCATGTAGGACCTGGAGAAGTAATTTCTGCTAATTGCTCCTTTACTGCACAGATTGGGCTAAACTGTAGAAGGGGGTATTGGGCTGAATGAAGAAGCCCTGGTAAATGACTTCCATGGTGGTAGGGATGTTTAATAAGTAGGGAAGGGGTGGATAGTGGAGTGGGCTAAATATTTATCATTTTCTGGTGGGAGGGCAGCTTGCTTGACTGCATATATCTCATGTTCCTGAAAATATTTCTTAGCTTTGAATGGGATAAAAAACTAGAGAGTCCCACCTTTCAGAAGGTGCTTGGGACTTGGGGATCAGAGTTCAGGAGCCAGAGCAATTCATCAACGAAAATCTAAGACTGCATATTAGGCGTGTGGAGCTGGAGCAGGGACCAGCTGCTTGAAGGCTGATATCTCTGGTTCTGGGCATAATGGAGACAAGCTGCCAGTGTCCACCAAAAGGGGAGAGTCCCAGCTTTTGGAATATAACCTCAGAAAAACTCTAAGTCAGACAGAACCTGAGATATCTTGCTGGGAAGAGCAATTAACAGGCTTGGATTGGGACCACTGCTTTCAAGTCGGATATCTCCAGTTCCCCAGAGCCGATTTTCAAAAATCTGGTACCCCTGGAAAGAGGGGACCCTCAGCTATCAGCCTTATACTCCTGGGGCCCTTGGGCAAGAGCCCATTGAGCCCATACGAAAAGACGGCCCTGGATGGACATGAAGTCTAATAGCTGATACAATAGCTGTGTGTAGCAGCAGCATGGCAATGTGTGCGGCGCTGATAACTGTGCGGCCGGCCCGGGCTGTGTGCGCCCTGTGGTCACTGCCCCCGGGCAGCAGTATAGCGCGTACGCGGTCTGGATTCCATTATAATTAATTATAAGAGCAGCAGGAGCGGTTACACAGCGTTGCCGTGGGGTGCCGGCTGCTAGGTAATGGTGTTAGTGTTGCCTGGGACCCAGGGCAGTAGTCAGTGTGATATAGAGTGGGTAACACTGCGCCCACTGACTGCTGCCTTACACCTAGTATATATACAGGTTCTGTGGTATTGTATTAACTAATGCACAAATCAGAGACATCGCATATCTGGCGCCTGTAGGGAGTGACTGGGGGCTGGTGATGGGAGGCGGCTCAGATGAGTGCATCCTGTGGGACCGACTCATCTTGAAAAGGTGGGTCCGTGTCACCTATTTTGGGGTAAAATACGCGCTACTGGGAGCTAAAGTGCCTGGAGATAAGTAGCAGTCAGTCAGCAACAACCTGCCATGTCACAGGCTGGGTTTGGAAAAATGACAGGAGCTGGTTGGCCTGGACTTTATAGCCGTGCACTTTATCTCCATCCAAGGCTTCGTAAATAGACCCCACAGTCCTTATCATAATGTAGCCAGTAATTCCCAATCTCAGTCTGTACCATTGAAACAAACACATGGCAAACTTCTGCGTTATACCAATTTATTCAGAATTCACATTCCTGTTCACTACTCCACAGTGGTACAGAGAGAGGGGGGAGTGAGTACTCTTACCCGGTCCTGGGCCTCTTGGAGGGGCCTGGGGGTTGGGTAGGGATGCCTGGGCCCTGCTGCCCCCGCCCCCCCCCCCCCTTCCCCGTTGTAGACAGCGGGGAGAGAGAGGACGCAGACCAGCACACACGCTGCTGTGTTTTGCGCTGGGAAGCGAGGCAATGTCCTCTCCATAATCGCAAGCACCAGCCCCCCAGCAGCCGTGCCTACTGCTCCTCAATCGTCCCTGCCCCCTCTGTGCGTTGCCAAGCTGCTGCACACCTGCTGCTCAATTACACCAACTTATTCATTCCTATTCATCTAAGGCAGAGGTGGGCAATAACCAGCCCTCCAGCCTTTGTTCAACTACATGTCCCAGCATGCCATTGTTACAAGCACATGATTATAATAACAAAAGGGAACCACATGACAACATCCATGGATTAGTAAGGTACACTACCACAAACCAACCACCATCTACTGACAATTAATACAAATACAATACCACTTGTTGCCTATGTAGATTCCCAGATTTACAACAAGCAATACTACATCACATAATTGACCATCACTGTTGCCCTATAAGCTTTCCGTATTACATAGTAACTATTCTATACCGTTATCATTTAGAGACTGATACTTGGCACCCAGACCCGATGTCTGAAGCTGCATCTTTGCAATGTGTCTGGGAGCTGTGTCTAGCTGCATCTTTTGGAGAGGGTGTCTTTGGCTGTGAGCGTGAACTCTGTGAGGTTCAGTTTGTATATGAAACTTGTGTCCCACCCCTGGGTGGGTCTTAGTACAGGATGTGGTCATAACCTATTGTTTCAGGTAAGGCCTTGTGTATGCTTGTTCAAATGGTAAACTAGGCCATAGTATGTGAGTGGTGTTAGGGAACTCATGGCCATGTGTTCAGATGCTAATTTGCGTGTTCGAGATGCATCTAATTTACCGGCTGTTGGGATCCATGCGGTCAGGAGACCGACGCCGGAATCCCGTTTTACGGTGAAATGCCGCACGTTGGAATCCTGACCAAAGCCCCGAATATAATAGTGTGGCGAGCAGAGCTTGCCACCAAGCCCAAAGCGTTGCGAGTGCAGCGAACCCACAAGGGGACTTGCTGTACTTGCCGCTGGGATTTGCATACTGGACCCGCTTGTTCAAAGCCAGAGCATAACTCTGAGTA